>NC_134358.1:66502324-66804824 GCF_048569485.1 Anomaloglossus baeobatrachus
TCACAATGTCCCATGCATGCTGTCCCTCTCCATGAGCTCCTAATGCTGCCTTCCTCTTTTCCATAATGACACCTCCATGCTGCCCCATTCATCATACTAAGACCACCACACTAACGCTTATGCTGAGACCCCCCCACACACACACACACACACTACCCCACTTTTGATATTGACTCCCCTACATTGCTCCACTCCATACTGAGCCCACACATGCTGCCCCTTCTCCATAATGAGCTCCCAATGCTGCCCCCCTCTCATTCTGAGTCCTTACACTCCCCCCATCGATTTTGTCATTGCACTATAACCCTTGTCCTCTGTCTCTAGCATTGGCCCCTCTCTCCCATTCCCCCAACAGCAGCCTCTCTCCCCCGCCTTCAGCAGCAGCCTCTCCCCCAGCATCAGCCTCTCTTCCCCAGCCCCCCCCCAGCATCAACCTCTCTCCCCCCAGCATCCAGCATCAGCCTCTCTCCCCCCCATCCTCCCCCAGTTTCAGCCTCTCTCCCCCAGCTTTCCCCAGCATCAGCCTCTCTCCCCAGCTTCCCCCAGCATCAGCCTCTCTGCCCCCAGCATCAGCCTCTCTGCCCCCAGCATCAGCCTCTCTTCTCCCAGCCTCCCCCAGCATCAGCCTCTCTCCTCCCAGCCTCCCCCAGCATCAGCCTCCCCCTCCCAGCCTCTCCCAGCATCAACCTCCCCCAGCATCAGCCTTTGTCCTCCCAGCCTCCCCCAGCATCAGCCTCTCTTCTCCCAGCCTCCCCCAGCATCAGCCTCTCTCCTCTCAGCCTCCTCAGCATCAGCTTCCCCCTCCCAGCCTCCCCCAGCATCAGCCTCCCCCAGCATCAGCCTCTCTCCTCCCAGCCTCCCCCAGCATCAGCCTCCCTCAGCATCAGCCTCCCTCCTTCCAGCCTCCCCCAGCATCAGCCTCCCTCCTCCCAGCCTCCCCCAGCATCAGCCTCCCCCCTCCTAGCCTCCCCCAGCATCAGCCTCTCTCCTCCCAGCCTCCCCCAGTATCAGCCTCCCTCAGCATCAGCCTCTCTCCTCCGAGCCTCCCGCAGCATCAGCCTCTCCCAGCATCAGCCTCCCTCAGCATCAGCCTCTCTCCTCCCAGCCTCCCCCAGCATCAGCCACCCTCAGCATCAGCCTCCCTCCTCCCAGCATCAGCCTCTCTCCTCCCAGCCTCCCCCAGCATCAGCCTCTTTCCTCCCAGCCTCCCCCAGCATCAAGCTCTCTCCTCCCAGCCTCAGCCTCCCCCAGCAACAGCCTCTCTCCTCCCAGCCTCCCCCAGCATCAGCCTCCCTTAGCATCAGCCTCCCTCCTCCCAGCCTCCCCCAGCATCAGCCTCTCTCCTCCCAGCCTCCCCCAGTATCAGCCTCTCTCCTCCCAGCATCAGCCTCTCTCCTCCCAGCCTCCCCCAGCATCAGCCTCCCTTAGCATCAGCCTCCCTCTTCCCAGCCTCCCCCAGCATTAGCCTCTCTCCTCCCAGCCTCCCCCAGCATCAGCCTCTTTCCTCCCAGCCTCCCCCAGCATCAGCCTCTTTCCTCCCAGCCTCCCCCAGCATCAGCCTCTCTCCTCCCAGCCTCCCCCAGCATCAGCCTCTCTCCTCCCAGCCTCCCCCAGCATCAGCCTCTCTCCTCCCAGCCTCCCCCAGCATAAGCCTCTCTCCTCCCAGCCTCCCCCAGCATCAGCCTCCCCCAGCATCAGCCTCCCTCCTCCCAGCCTCCCCCAGCATCAGCCTCCCTCCTCCCAGCCTCCCCCAGCATCAGCCTCCCCCTCCCAGCCTCCCCCAGCATCAGCCTCCCCCCTCCTAGCCTCCCCCAGCATCAGCCTCCCCCAGCATCAGACTCTCTCTTCCCAGCCTCCCCCAGTATCAGCTTCTCTTCCCCCAAGTCTCCCCCAATATCAGCCTCTCTCCCCCTACCACATGCGGAGATCTCCAGTCTGCATTAGAGACACCCCCACGCTCCTTATGAATCTTCAGCTCTGCGAGCACTTACCTGCTCCAGGGCCCGCTGTCATCTTCCTGGCTCACGTGAGTATCCTCTTCTGACACCGGCTTCCATCGCAGCGTCCTCTGCGGCGTCCTGCTGTGAGCTCTGCATGTGAAATCCACACAGCATTGGACGCAGCACAGAGGAAGGAGCTGGTTGGCGCGCCTGTGACCCCGGAAGTGCAGGCGCCGGCAGTTCCGGGGTCAATCAGCTTTCTGTGCCCGGCCGCCGCAGTTTGTCTGCATTCACGTCTTAATTGATGCGGATAAAAATAAATGGAGGTGCGCCTCTCCCCCCTCCGAAAATACAGCGGTTTTAATGCATATGTAAAAAAAAAAAAAAAAATTTTTTTTACTGCTAGAAGGTGCCGCCCCCCCGCATCCTGCCGCCCCAGGCACGGGACCACGGGTGCCTAATGGTAAATACGGCCCTGGACCACAGGAGACGTGACCCTGCGAGTGGTAATACAATAGAAATGTGTGACGCCCTGGACTAGCCAGGTAGTCACAGGTAGACCCCCTGCACAAACACCAGCCCCCAATAAGGTGACAGCAGCCAACCTACAAAACCCTGGGTCCCCTCCCTCAGGGCTCAATGGACACACCAGGGGGCGGAGCCAGGCGGTTGGCCACGCCCACCAAGGAGTCCAGAGGGCCTGAGGCAGGAAACACAAGTAGATGAGTAGTGACAGGAGTGTGGAGGAGTGAAAAGGAGTAAAACATCTGCAAGGAGTCTGGGTCGGAGCCCAGACACCTAGAGACCAGGAGGCAGACGGTGGTGGCCGCCTGCAGGAGCCGGGAAGACGGCTAGTGGAACCGTAAGGGACCGGGACAGGGTAGTGGCCCACTGGTACCGAATCGGGAAGCCAACTGGAAACTGGAGCACCAGGAGGGGTACTCAGACCCAGAACGAGGTCCAGAAGCCACTGGACCACGTCGAATTCACTGATTGAGGTCTGGACCTTAAGTCCTTTCTTGTCCCAAGACCCGAAAGACGGCAACAGCCCACTGAGGGGGATAGAAAGCCACCGCCCAGGCAGAGAGATCCCACGGGCCAGTGTGACTCCCTGGACTAGCCAGGTAGTCACAGACATAACAACACACACACCCCCTCCCCTGGACAGTCACAACAGTCAAAACAAAAACCCTTGTTGCCTCCCTCCAGGGTCTGATGTCCACACCAGGTGGGGCGGAGCCCGGCGGTTGGCTCCACCCACCGAGGAGTTCACAGGCCTGGAGGCGGGAAAAGCAGTTAGTTCACTTTAGGAGTGGAGGAGAGTTAGTTGAGTTTGGAGGTGACAGTGAGAGGTCAGCAACTGCAGGTGTCTGGGTAGGGGCCCAGACACAAACAGCAAGGTTGGCAGACGGTGGTGGCCGTCTGCAGGAGTTAGTGGAACTCTGCAAAACCGTAGGACCGGGGTCGGGCGGTGGCCCGCCGGTACCGAACCGGGGAGTGGAGTGAAGCTAAGCACACAGGCAGGGCCATCGGACCCTGACTAGGCTTGGAGCCGCCGACAACAGTCAAATCCGAGTGTGACAGGAACCCCAGGGGTTTCCTAACAACAAAGACCCGACAGAAGGCAACAGTCCACACCGTGAGGATATACAGCCACCGCCACAGGCTAGAGATCCAAGGGCCAGCGCCTGCGGGCAAAACGGGCTCCTCCGGCACCTATAGACCGGGGAGCGGACTACCGGTGGGCAACCACAGGAGTCAGAACATTCTAACAAGGTGCAGGGAAAGACAGCCACCATCAGCCGTCCGGGGAGAGCACAAAAACACTGCAACCGGCTGCGGGACCCGTCCATCCAGCCGTTTGGTTTACCAGAGACTCTGTCATTGACTGCCTGAGTGAGTACACCAGTGCCATCCGGCACCGCGCCGCGCTGTCCCTGCATCCCAGCCATCCAGCCTCCCCGTTACACCACCGGGCCCCGGGATCACCAACCCCTACCCACGGAGGGGAAAACATCCTAGCTGCACCCTACCATCGCTCCCAGGATCCCAGGCACCAGTAGCGGTGGTGCCCATTATCACCACGACCCGTGGGTGGCGTCACAAACTATCTCCCTAAACAAACCACCTCCTTTTCACTCGTGGACGAGGAGCGCTGCTCGAGTCCCCGGGTCCGGTCCACCGCTCGAGCCACCGAGCAGTAGCAGAAGCCCCGGACCCGAGCGTAGCGAGCGCGTCCCCTCCGCCCGCGACACCAGCGCCTGCGGGCAAACTGGTTCCCCGACGCATCAAGCCGGGGACCAGACTACCGTTGCTGAAGCATAGGCAGTCAAGTTCTACAAAGAGGTGCAGGAGAAAGGCGGGAACCACCAACCTGAGAAAGGGGCAACACGCAGCCGGCTGCGGACACCGACCACCATCCTTTTTCGTTTACCAGAGACTCCGGTGTATCTGTCATGTATGTGCCCTTGGACCGCGCACCGCACCACACCATCTTGCCCGCACCTCACAACCACCGGGCCCCGGGACCATCACCCCCTGCCCACGGAGGGGTCAACACCAGGCTGCATAACACCGTCCCCGGGAGCCTAGTTAACGGCAGTGGTGGTGTCCACATTCACCACAACCCGTGGGTGGCGTCACGAACTTACACCTTTAAACTCCACGGCCTCGGCCGTGAACCCTCCCCACCAAAATCCTTACATGTAGCGCCAATTCCCTTTCACAGCGACGTGACCCCCGGGTCCGGGAGCAGCTCGAGCCACCCACCGACGAGCACGGACCCGAGCGGCTCGGCAGCCGGCCGAGCCCCGGGGCGGTACAAATGCAGTAAATGGTACGAATCACCAGCTTTTATGAAGCCCAGCCTGTGGCAGCAGCGTATGTAGTGTGAACAGCACCAGAGAAGAGTTTGCTATGCTTACAGCAGATGAAGGGTTAACAGCAGGTCTGAGCCACCATATAAATTCAGATTGAAGAAACAAGCTAGAATTTGCAAAGATGATGGCAGCTAAGAGATCTCGATGCGGAGGCTAATTCCAAGGGACGTGGTAACTGAATATAAATTGTGATGGGCGAGCAGTAAAATGCTCAGGTGCTTGGCACTCGAAGCAAGCAGGTCGAATGCTCGGACAGGCTTAACTGGAGTAAGAAGTATAAATTAAGTCAATGGGAAACTCAAGCATTTTTCCGGAAGACCCTAACAGGAGGGTCGGGGAAGATCTCTCACTGTCTCACATCCTCTCACTCTTTCATATTCGCGCCCTGTCTCATTCTCTCTCACTCTCTCATTCACTTCCGTCCTCTCCCTCTCGTCCTCTCGCTCTCCCCCTCTCGCTCACTAGTGATGGGCAGTCCGGCTCTTTTTGGTGATCCGGTTCCCATGGCTCCACTCACCAAAAAGAGCCGGCTCATTCAGCTCGTTCTCGGCTCCTTATTAAATATGTGTTCACCCCAGGTGAACACATATTTAAGATTATAGTAACGCCGCCAAAGCCCCGCCCACCCGCAGATAAACCCCGCCCACTTACAAGGGCCCAATTAGATTGCTGAGTAGGCGGAGTTTAGCCGTGGGTGGGCGGGGTTTTGACCGCGAAAAGAGCCGTTTAGATATTTTAGTGGCTCACACTAGTGATCCGGCTCCTGTCGTTCACAGCCGGGAGCCGGATCTTTGTGTCGGATCGTTTGCCAACGACACATCACTATCGCTCACCCCCTCTCCATCTTGTTCTATCTCTCTCTCACTGTCACACTCTCACACGCTCTTGCTCGTTCTCTTTCGTTCACTCAGCCTTCCAGAAAGATGAGAGAGTGAATATGGCTGCAGGGAAATCAAGAATCCGCATAATACTCAATCGAGTATCGAGCAGAGCCAAGCACCATTGCTCATCATATTCAGGCTAGCAATAATTAATCTGCTGGTCTGCTTGTTAGTCTCCTTTGATCACATCTTGTGGCGAAGCCAATTACATCTGCTCCCCTCCTATTTATGCTGGCTGAATCCTTCCACCTATGCCAGCTATAGTTTATCTTAGTTGGTCTGGTGAAGTCTGATGTTCCAGTGGTTGTGGAGTTTACCCCTGTTGTCTTTTGTAGCTACCTTCCTGCTCTTGTTTTTCCTCCTGAATCCCTTATTGTCTTATCCTGTCTGTGTGTATTTGCAGTGTGTCAGAGCTTTGGTTTTCCCTTGTACACTTTATCTGTGGTTAACTTCACACTCCTGCCCTATCTTTCCCTGATGGGAGGGGGCTGAGCCGAGGGGTAATTATGCTTTATTAAGCCCCAGGCCCTGCCTCCCCACCTCTTCACTGGACCCCACTCCAGTCACCATCCCGGTCGAACTACTAATATTGCCGCCGAAACAGGGGGGGGGCGGCCAAGTCTGACATATTCAGTAACGACCGACGCTGCCGGCCCACCCTCTGTTCCTCGTGAGGTTTGTACTGTGCATCCGCCAAATAGACTGCAATGCCTAGTACAAACAGGAAGTCACCGCAAAGTGCGCCAGAATTTGAGCCACCCGCGGCTGGTGACTATCATCTGTGTCTGTCTGTCTGTCTGTCTTTTGGCTCCTGTTCCCAGCTCAAACACAACTCCATAATGTATATACAGGTCTACATTATATCCTGTATTACAGCATGTCTGTATATACGATATGTATATAGTGTGTGTATAGTATAGTGCTGTGTATACACTTTATGCAGCTCTTATTCTATATACAACCAGTCACGCATGCTGGTACTTGACCGGCCTCAAACTGCATAGCGGCTGCGATCTAATGGGGGCTAGGCACATTCAGCTTAGAATGGCTGTTGACATGCGGCTGCTGAATGTGCCTGCCCTCATCAGATGGCAGCCATTACGCAGTTTGAGGCTAGGGAAGGACCGACATGGGAGACTGGCTGAGCATCCTCGGTTCCGTCTATATACATCCAGCAGCAGCCTTTATCCTATATACAGGACGGAGTAATCTCTGTTGTGTATCCAGCCCGCAGCAGTCTCTATTGTGTATACAGCCTGCAGCAGTCTCTATAGATTATAAATTTGTTGAACTCTGTATATTGTTCTTGTTTGATTTGCTTTATTCCAAGCAGCAGAAAGTGTGTTCATTTTGCTAAGAAGCCTGCAATGAAAGAGGAGGAAGGAATCACTTTGATTGCAACTTTGTCAATAAATGGGTATTCAAGAAAAAAAAAAACAAAACTCCAAAATTGTGAAGGAATATTTTTCTCACACACCAGTGTTAATGACGGACTCGCTGGAGTACAATGTGCCGAATTCATTAAGAAGCGCCACCTTATGAGTTTGGCCCCTCTAATCAATGGCGTACATCTTGCCAAAAATTCCTAAGTAATGAAATGATGATCTTGTTCTCTCCATTTTTATATTTTTATGTCTTTCAATGACTTGCAATCATTTCTCGCTCAGTCTTCTCTTCTTGCCGTGTCAGCAATCAGAATACGCCAATTTGGAATAGTATTTCTGGTGTAAAAAAACGCTGCGTTTTGGTTGACTTTGTCAGGCGATGTAGCCACACTCCGTCCCCAGCTACTCTCATTTTTGGCAGAGGCGCTTTAAACTGTTGTGAACATGCAAAAAGTATCAGGGTTTTGCACCACCTCACATTGCGCAGAAACCTTGTGAGTTTTCAAAGCGTTTCATTTTTTTCCAGTTTTCTGGCATAAAAGCTTTGATGAATCAATGCCTATGTATTTACCCTTGAACACACAGCTTAACCCCTTCACTACTTTTGATGTACAGTACAGACCAAAAGTTTGGACACACCTCCTCATTCAAAGAGTTTTATTTATTTTCATGACTCTAAAAATTGTAGATTCACATTGAAGGCATCAAAGCTATGAATTAACACATGAGGAATGAAATACTTAAAAAAGTGTGAAACAACTGAAAATATGTCTTATATTCTAGATTCTTCAAAGTAGCCACCTTTTGCTTTGATTACTGCTTTGCACACTCTTGGCATTCTCTTGATGAGCTTCAAGAGGTAGTCACTGGAAATGGTTTTCCAACAGTCTTGAAGGAGTTCCCAGAGATGCTTAGCACTTGTTGTCCCTTTTGCCTTCACTCTGCGGTCCAGCTCACCCCAAAGCATCTCGATTGGGTTCAGGTCTGGTGACTAGTGACTGTGGAGGCCAGGTCATCTGGCGTAGCACCCCATCACTCTCCTTCTTAGTCAAATAACCCTTATACAGCCCGGAGGTGTGTTTGGGGTCATTGTCCTGTTGAAAAATCAATGATGGTCCAACTAAACGCAAACCGGATGGAATAGCATGCCGCTGCAAGATGCTGTGGTAGCCATGCTGGTTCAGTATGTCTTCAATTTTGAATAAATCCCCAACAGTGTCACCAGCAAAGCACCCCGACACCATCACACCTCCTCCTCCATGCTTCACGGTGGGAACCAGCCATGTAGAGTCCATCTGTTCACCTAATGTCCATTCCTTGTGTTCTTTAGCCCAAACAAGTCTCTTCTGCTTGTTGCCTGTCCTTAGCAGTGGTTTCCTAGCAGCTATTTTACCATGAAGGCTTGCTGCACAAAGTTTCCTCTTAAGGCTGGACTCATACGAGCGTATGGCATCCGATGCGAGAGCATCGGATGCGATATGCTAATGTCCCCTGGCTCAGGCTCTGCTGCAAGCCTGAGCCGAGTGTCATGCGACTGTAACCCGATCTTGCGATCGGGTCACAGCTGTGAAGCTGAGTGCGGGCGCTGAGGAGGAGAGGGAGGGGTTAATCCCCCCATCTCCTCCACTGTCAGCCTGTGCGTATATCGCACTGCACTGGGATAACATCCGAGTGCAGTCCGATGTATCTCTCGCATCCATTCACTTGAATGGGTGCGAGAGATACGGCGGTAGCAGCAAAACGCAGCATGCTGCCGCTTTTCTCGCATCCAGAATCTGGATGCGAGAAAAGCTGACCAACAGCTCAACCTCATTGTCTAACATTGGTCAGAGTGCAATGCGAGAATTTCTCGCATTGCACTCGTCCGATTTTCACGCTCGTGTGAGCGTACCCTAATAGTTGCTCTAGAGATGACAAGGTGTGTCCAAACTTTTGGTCTGTACTGTATATGTACGTCAAAAGTCATGTCTTTGCCTTTGATGCGGGCTCGCATGCTGAGCCCGCATCTTTCCCTTCACATGATGGCTGTTTTAACTAGCCCTCATATGCCTCCAAGAGCTGAGGAGATCTTCCACGGCTGTTAACCAGTTAAATCCCGTTGTCAATCTCTGACATGGGGAATTTAACATCCACCGCCGGGATGGGGGCACATCATCCCTCCTATCCATCAACACTCCCGTGACGTGATCATGGGGTTCCGACGCATTGTTATTACAGCCGGGGGTCAGCTGATGACCCCTATGTCTGTCATTATAGTTCCCTGTGACTGCCGGCTGTGAGCCACATTCATAGGAGATGGTGATTTGTGCTGTACAGAGTGATGCTGATGCAAGTTCCCTAAGAGAACTAGTCAATTTAGTAAAAAAAAAATAATTTTAAAACTATGAAAAAAAAAAAGTTCAAGTCACTCCTCTTTTGGCTCATTAAATATGTATGTGTGTATATATATATATATATATATATATATATATATATATATATATATATATATATATATATACATATAATATATATACCGTATATATTTGGTATCGCCGTGTTCAGAAATGTCCAATATATCAATAAAATAAAAGCACCAGAATTATGGGTTTTTTTGTTTTTTTTTGGTTAGCCAAAATTACTATAAAGTGCAATCAAATTATTGTGCCTATGTAAACTCAACAGCTCAGGGTGCAAAAAATAAGCCCTCACACAGCCCCAGATCTTGAAAATTAAAACCTATACAGGCCATGAAAAATTGGCGACACAAAAGAAATTTTTTTTAATCTACAAATTTCTGAATTATTTTTCACCACATACATAAAAAAAAAACCTGAACATGTTTGGTATCTACAAACTCGTACTGACCTGGGGAATCACAATGCCAGGTCAGTATTACCATATAGTGAAGATGGTAAATAAAAAGCCCAAAAAAACAATTGTGGAGTTGCACTTTTTTTTTTGCACTTTCAATGCACTTGGAATTTTTGTTTTTAAAAATTCCAGTACTCTATATGGTAAAATGAATGCTGTCATTCAAAAGTACAACTCAACCCCAAAAAACAAGCCCTAATACGGCTATGTGGACGAAAAAATAAAAAAAAAGCTATGGCTCTTGGAAAAAGGGGAGGAAAAAAAATCGAATATCACCCAGGGATATAAGGCTTAATAAATAGTCTTTTTATGTCACATAAATCCCACATTTTCAGAATATACATGGGTAGATTTCTAGGTGTCTGTTTCCACTGCTGGTGCTTTAATTATGCTATAGAGATTAAAACACCACTCCAGCATTTTAGTTTTTTTTCAGCGCTGGAGTGGTGCTTTAAACTTAAAGCGCACCAATCACCAGGATTTTCCTATATAACCTAAAGCCAGTGCTATACTGGCACCATCAGGCTGATTCTATACATACCTGTAGTTGTCAGCTAGGATGTATAGGTTTTGAAACACAAGCAAGTAAAGTTTGTGAAAGGAGTGGCTTTTTGAGTGGCAGCAGCTGTCAATCAGCTAATAGTTGGGGTGGGCAATCATAGTGATTCCCGCTGCCCTGTCTGTTCGTCCTCCCCCTGTTATTCATGCTAATTCTATTATAGAATTGTTTTAATAAGTGACTAGAAGGACCTGTGCTGATGTCAACCCCATGTGACAAGAAGGGGCGGGGCTTCAGCCAACATAGCTGATACCAGGATGCAACATTATTGTTCTGTTGGCTGAGGCTCCACCCCTTCTCGTCACATGGGTATGACATCAGCACAGGTCCTTCTAGTCACTCAGTAAAACAATTCTATAATAGAGTAAATAAAATAAATCCCTTTCGGCGCTTCCAGAGGATAAATGGGATATCAGTGCAAGTTTGCAAAAACTTCAAGAACAAAGGTTTATTATTAGGTTCGATTAAAAAACAGACAATTACGAACAACGCGTTTCAGCTAATAAAAGCCTTCATCAGGTATAGTCTAAAAAATTAAAATAGTGTAAAATTCCTACGATCATTGCAATATGTGTTTACACGCATCTACTGTTAGATTTGGCGCCCTGTTGTCTTCCTCTTTTTTTTCTTTTCTTTTATTCTGTGAATTCTATAATAGAATTAGCATAAATAGCAGGGGGAGGGCGGACAGGTGGGGGACGGGAATCACTATGAATATCCACCCCAGCTATCAGCTGATCGACAGCTGCTGCCACTCAAAAAGCTGCTCATTTTACAAACTTTACTTGCTTGTGTTTCAAAACCTCTACATCCGAGCTGACAACTAAAGGTATATATGCAATCAGCATGATAGTGCCAGTATAGCACTGGCTTTAGGTACTATAGGAAAATCCTGATGATTGGTGCGCTTCAAGTCCCCAGCCCCCCATCTTCTACTCACCTTTTGCCATTTTTATCTTTTTTTCTGCGTCTCTCTGGTTGTCCGGCACCATCTTGGGACTGTAACTTCTCTCTGGCCGCAAGTGAGATGATAACTCACAAGGTCTTACTGCGAATCTATGAGAGCCAGAATGAGGCTCTCATAGACTTGTGTTGAGTTGGGTCACAAATCACAGGGGACCAAATGGAGCGATGCTTGAAACAGATGAAGATGGTGGAGGGTGAGTATAAGATAGAGGGCAAGAAACTTAAATTTAAAGCGCCACTCCAGAAGTGCAATGAAAAATAACCGCTGCAGTGGTGCTTTAATAATGGCTCTATATACATGGATAATTCAATTGCAGCTATAACAAAATATTAAGACGCCTGCAGTGCAACATTCTGCATAGTTTGTCTATGCAGAATAAGGTTTGTTAGGTGTAAACAAGGTAACGGGAAGTTTACTGTCTATTAGCCAGAAACGGAGAGCGGTGACTATTAGCCGCGGACTCGCTCATAATCCACAGACAAACATTTAAACATGGTAATGCAAGTAACAAATCGGCAGTGATGTGCGGCGTGAATCGGGTTAGTCAGGCTTCACTGATTTATGAATGAACCTTATTGAGGATTCCTAAGAAATGACGGCAAGCCGGCTGCCAGCAATCCCGAGGAGAGCGGAGAACACTGCCGCTGCTTTCCTGTTTTAGCATCGCTTACATGTCACACATTCTCTCCAGATTCCCCTCATGCTCCAACATGACTTCATTACAGAGGACGCCCTCCCGGGGGATGGGGTTGTATCAGTTCGATTTAATTTAAGAGGAATTGTGGGGTAATATTTTGGCAGTTAAAAGATTACACTCATCATTAAAGGGAACCTGTAGGTTAAAAAAAGATGCTAATAATCTGCAAATACGGGGTTAATCTGCAGGTTAATAGCGTTTTGAACCTGCTAAGCGCTTAACGACCCACTGCCTGGAGGAAAATAACTTTATTCCTCCCGGGAGCCTAAAGCTTTCAGTCTTAGGGGCGGTGCCGGAACAGGTTTATCAAAGCTTTGTGCATAGTGAGCGACGGTGTAGCTGCACCCCGACACTAACTGACAGCCAGCTCAGCATTAGAGCCAGCTGTCAGCCAGTGCCAGAGTGCAGTTACAGCCACCTCACTATGCACAAAGTGTTGATTAAACCCACGCCGGCACCGACCCTAAGACTGAAAGCCTGTGGCTGCTGGAAGGAATAATGCTCTAAGCGCCACGCAGGTTCAGAATGCCATTAACCACATATCTGCAGGATAATAGCTTTTCTTTCCTGACAAGTTCCCTTTAACAGTTCTCACCTCTGCATTATAACTTGCCTGTCCTTACAGCTACTGAACCAGCCCCTCTTAATGCAGTAGCACCCATAGACTTGTGTCATGAAGGATACAACCCGCTCTTAATGTTCATTTGGGCAGGTGGTATTCTGCTGAACCTAAACAGTGGCGTAACTAGAGTTCGATGGGCGCTGGTGCAAAATTTGGACCTGTACCCTTGCCCCCCGACTCACTCGGGGTACAGGTTAAATACGCTGACACTTGACTCTTTCCCTCAGCACCCACCTTTCTCATACTCCGATATCCCTCTTTCCCTCAACACCCAGCTTTCCCATACTCCGATATCACTCTTTCCTACACAGGGTAGGGCTAGTAGATACAGGAGACAGAAAATCCAGCAAGCTTAGGCATGAATAGATTAATTCCTATATTCCACCATATAGTAGTACGCAGCCCCTATATAGTAGTATGCAGCCCTTATATTCCTCCATATAGTAGTATGCAGCCCCCATTTTCTACCATATAGTAGTATGCATGCGATTCCAATACAATTGCAAGTGCATTCCTCAGCAGGGGGAGCCTAGTAACAGCTCTAGCACCAGGCCCCCCTGACTCACGAGCCCCAAAGTAGTCACGTGGCCTGCCGCCATTGACAGTACACCACTGGCTGAGGTCCTCGGCCGCCGAACCCCCAAGCACAATCGTTCCGCCAATGCTGCTGAATCCTAAATACCCCTGCAGTGAACAATTTTCCCTGTAGGAAGTCCCTAGTGTCAACACATTTCCTCTATAAACGCTTCTCGGGCCAAACAAGCACTTTTGTGCTTTAGTATTTTTCTTCCAAGAGCCATAACTTTTTTTTTATTTTTCTGTCAATATAGCCATATGATCTCTTGTTTTTTTGGAGACAAGTTGTACTTTTGAATAATACTAGCCATTTAATCATAGTTATAGTGATCATTACACATTAAAACTAACCAGGCAGTATCATTCTCCAGGTCAGTACGATTACGCAGATACCAAACATACACATTTTTCCTTCTATTTAAAGGGAACCTGTCAGCAGAAATTTCCCCTAAAACCTCACAGATTCCCCCTCTGCAGCTCCTGGGCTGCATTCTAGAAAGGTCCCTGTTATTATTGTGCCCCCTTTCTGACCAAAAAAAAGAGTTTATAAAGAGGTACCTTTTTGGCTTCGGATTCTATAAATCAGACACGGGGGCGGGCAGCCTGATGGCCGTTATTCTGCCCCCTGGTCCTGTATGCCGCCCCCATCGCTGATTTCCATACTTTTGGATGCCGCCCACTGCTCCAGCCATCCCCGCGCATGCCCAGTGCCAGTCTCACGGGACTGAGCACTGTGACTGCTGGTGACGTGTGCGCAGGCAAGTGATTATGGGCGGGACTGTGACTGTTATCAGCAAGTACCCGCCCATAATCTCGTGAGCGCGCAAACCTCTCCAGCAGTCACACTGTGCTCAGTGTAGATGCTAGACTGTATGGGCTGCTTCCAGGTATGACATCCCTTTGTCACGTGATAGTATTTTGAACACGCCCCTATCACGTGACAAAAGGGACGTCATCCCTGGAAGCAGCCCATACAGTCTAGCATCTACACTGAGCACAGTGTGACGCTGGAGAGGTTTGCGCGCTCACGAGATTATGGGCGGGTACTTGCTGATAACAGTCACAGTCCCGCCCATAATCACTTGCCTGCGCACACGTCACCAGCAGTCACAGTGCTCAGTCCCGTGAGACTGGCACTGGGCATGCGCGGGGATGGCTGGAGCAGTGGGCGGCGTCCAAAAGTATGGAAATCAGCGATGGGGGCGGCATACAGGACCAGGGGGCAGAATAACGGCCATCAGGCTGCCCGCCCCCGTGTCTGATTTATAGAATCCGAAGCCAAAAAGGTACCTCTTTATAAACTCTTTTTTTTGGTCAGAAAGGGGGCACAATACTAACAGGGACCTTTCTAGAATGCAGCCCACGAGCTGCAGAGGGGGAATCTGTGAGGTTTCAGGGGAAATTTCTGCTGACAGGTTCCCTTTAAGTAGTGAAAAAAATGTGGAAATTTTGGAAATTTTTTTTTTTTGCTTGTGTCACCATTTAAATTTTCGGGATAAGAAGCTGTGTTAGAGATTTTTTTCTTGCACCTTGAGCTGATGTTTATATAAATAATATTTTGGTCTAGATACAATGTTTTGATCACATCTTATTGCATTTTTTCTTTCGGGGCCACCATTGTGTGATCCAAAAAAATGCAATTCTGGAGTTTTGATTTGTGTTCTTGTTACTCAGTTTACTGAGAGGGTTAATTAATTGTATTTTTTTTTATAATTATTATTATTAATTTTTATAGCACCATTTATTCCATGGCGCTTTACAGTGAAAGAGGGTATACATACAACAATCATTAACAGTACAAAACAGACTGGTAGAGGAGGAGAGAGGACCCTGCCCGCGAGGGCTCACAGTCTACAGGGAATGGGTGATGGTACAATAGGTGAGGACAGAGCTGGTTGCGCAGTGGTGTACTGGACTGAGGGTTATTGTAGGTTGTAGGCTTCTTGGAAGAGATGGGTCTTGAGGTTCCTCTTGAAGCTTTCCATGGTAGGGGAGAGTCTGATATTCTGAGGTAGAGCATTCCAGAGTATGGGGGAGGCACGGGAGAAATCTTGGATGCGATTGTGGGAAGAGGAGATAGGAGAGGAGTAGAGAAGGAGATCTTGTGAAGATCTGAGGTTGCATGCGAGTAGGTACCGAGAGACTAGGTCACAGATGTAAGGAGGAGACAGGTTGTGGATGGCTTTGTATGTCATGGTTAATGTTTTGAACTGGAGTCGTTGGGCGATGGGAAGCCAGTGAAGGGATTGGCAGAGTGGCGAGGCTGGGGAGGCTATGTGGAGCTCAGTATGTTTAAGGAGGCTATGTGGGGCTCCTAATGTATACAAGAGGCTATATGGGGGTTGATAATGTGTTATAGGAGGTTATGTGGGGCTCGGAAATTTATATAGGAGGCTTTGTGGGGCTCACAATGTATACAGGATGCAATGTGGGATTCATAATATATAGGAGGCTTTGTGGGGTTCATACTGTATATAGGAGGCTATGTAGGGGCTCAATGTATATAGAAGGCTGTGTGGGGGCTCATACTGTATATAGGAGGCTATGTGGCGGTCTCATACTGCATATAGGGTTCTTTGTGGGGGGCTGATACTGTATATATAGGAGGCTTCACTACAGTTCAAAAGTTTAGGGTCACTTAGATATTTCCTTATTTTTTAAAGAAAAACATATTTTTTTTCAATGAAGCTAACATTAAATTAAACAGAAATACACTCTGTACATTGTTAATGTGGTAAATGACTATTCTAGCTGCAAATGTCTGTTTTTTTAATGCATATCTACATAGCTGTATAGAGGCCCATCTCCAACAACCACCACTCCAGTGTTCTAATGGTACATTGTGTTTGCTAACTGTGTTAGAAGGCTAATGGATGTTTAGAAATCCCTTGAAAATCCTTCTTCAAGTATGTTAGCACAACTGAAAACCGCTTTGCTGATTAGAGAAGCTATACAACTGACCTTCCTTTGCGCTAGTTAAGAATCTGGAGCATTACATTTGTTGGTTCCATTAAACTCTCAAAATGGCCAGAAAAAGAGAACTTTCATGTGAAACTCGACAGTCTATTCTTATTCTTAGAAATGAAGGATATTCCATGCGAGAAATTGCCAAGAAACTGAAGATTTCCTACAATGGTGTGTACTACTCCCTTCAGAGGAGAGCACAAACAGGCTCTAACCAGAGTAGAAAGAGAAGTGGGAGGCCGCGCTGCACAACTGAGCAACAAGACAAGCACATTAGAGTCTCTAGTGTGAGAAATCGACGCCTCACAGGTCCTCAACTGGCAGCTTTATTAAATAGTACCCACAAAACGCCAGTGTCAACGTCTACAGTGAAGAGGCGACTCTTGGATGCTGGCCTTCAGGGCAGAGTGGCAAAGAAAAAGCCATATCTGAGACTGGCTGATAAAAGTACAATATTAATATGGGCAAAAGAACACAGACATTGGACAGAGGAATATTGGAAAAAAGTGTTATGGACTGACGAATCGAAGTTTGAGGTGTTTGGATCACACAGAAGAACATTTGTGAGACGCAGAACAACTGAAAAGATGCTGGAAGAGTGCCTGACGCCATCTGTCAAGCATAGTGGAGGTAGTGTGATGGTCTGGGGTTGCTTTGGTGCTGGGAAAGTGGGAAAGTGGTACAAGGTAAAAGGGATTTTGAATACGGAAGGCTATCACTCCATTTTGCAACGCCATGCCATACCCTGTGGACAGCGCTTGATTGGAGCCAATTTCATCTTACAACAGGACAATGACCCAAAGCACACCTCCAAATTATGCATGAACTATTTAGGAAAGAAGCGGGCGGCTGGTATTCTATCTGTAATGGAGGGGCCAGCCAGTCACCAGATCTCAACCCTATTGAGCTGTTGTGGGAGCAGCTTGACTGTATGGTATGCAAAAAGTGCCCATCAAGCCAATCCAACTTGTGGGAGGGGGGGAAGCATGAGGTGAAATATCTCCAGATTACCCCCGCAAATTAACAGCTAGAATGCCGAAGGTCTGCAAAGCTGGAATTGCTGCAAAGGAGCATTCTGTGCCAAAGGCAAAGTGCGAAGAGAAAATTATTATTTCAAGTAAAAATCATTATTTCTAACCTCGTCAATGTCTGGACGATATTTTATATTCATTATGCAACTCATTTGATAAATAAAAGTATGATTTTTCATGGAAAAGACAAAATTGTCTTGGTGACCCCAAACGTTTGAACTATAGTGTATGTGGGGCTCATACTGTATATAGGCGGTAGTATTCTTGGTCTGAAAATTCCAGCAACTCGACCAGGAAATTATAAAACAACTTTTAGTCCATATCCTTAAAATAGTTAAAAAATAAGCATGTTTTTTAAAAAACCTATGGTTCACCAATGCAGGAAATACGCTGCATTTCTCTTAGGCTACTTTCACACATCCGGTTTGTGCCTGATGCAACGGATCCGTCGCACATTGTGTAAAAACTGATGCGATAGATCCAGCAAAAAAACAAATCCTTTTTTTTTTTTAATGCTAGAGAGAGAGAGAGATCCCCCATCATCACCGCACACACAGGCACTACCGCTCCCACCATCACTGCACAGACAGGCACTACCGCTCCCACCATCACCACATACACAGGCACTACCGCTCCCACCATCACCGCATACACAGGCACTACCGCTCCCACCATCACCACATACACAGGCACTACCGCTCCCACCATCACCACACACACAGGCACTACCGCTCCCACCATCACTGCACACACAGGCACTACCGCTCCCACCATCACCACACACACACAGGTACTACTGCCCCATCATCACCGCACAAAGACAGACACTACCACCCCATCATCACCGTACGCACACAGGCACTACCTCTCCCATCATCACCGCACACACTCCGTCACTACTGCTCCCATCATCACCACACACGCACTAGCACTACCACCCCCATCATCACCGCACACACACAGGCACTACCGCCCCCATCATCACCGCACACACACCGGCACTACCGCCCCCATCATCACCGCACACGAACAGGCACTACCGCTCCTATCACCACCGCACACACGCAGGCACTACCGCTCCTATCATCACCGCACACACACCGGCACTACCGCTCCCATCATCACCACAGACATGCAGGCACTACCGGTCCCATTATCACCACACACAAGCAGGCAATACCGCCCCTATCACCTCACACACGCAGCCACTACTGGCCCCATCAGCACCGAACACACACCAGCACTACCGCCCCCATCATTACTGCACACATGCAGGCACTACTGTCGCTATCATCACCGTACACATACCGGCTCTACCGCCCCCATCATCACCGCACACACCAGCACTACCTGAGTCACGTCACCACTGACAGCGCGACTCCCTTCAGTTGCTGTGTAGAGCTGATAGAGAGTGGTGGTGTTCTACTGCTGCTCCTGTCAGCTTCATGTATCAGAGCTGAAAGCGTCGTGGGACCTCATGTGGATTATGCTGGACCTGGAGGGGTATTTTGGGATTAATAAAGTGGTGAAAAGGGGTGGATTTTTTTGTCTTTTATTTTAAAAAAAGGAATTTTCGGTGTTTGAGTTTATTTACTTTCACTACAGTTTAGTGATGGGGGTGTCTCATAGAAGCCTGCCATCACGAAACTAAGACTTAGTGGCAGCTATGGGCTGCCATTAACTCCTTATTACCCTGATTGTCATCGCACCAGGGCAATTCGGGATGAGCCGGGTAGAGTCCCAGGACTTTCGCATCTAATGGATGCGGCAATTCCGGGCGGCTGCTGGCTGATATTTTTAGGCTGAGGGACTCTCCATAATGTGGGGCTCCCCATGCTGAGAATACTAGCCTACAGCCGTGTGGCTTTATCTAGGCTGGTATCAAAATTGGGGGGGGGGGACACGTCGTTTTTTTAAATTTATTTATTTTACTGCAAGATATAGACCCGCGCACCGGTGGCTATGATTGGTTGCAGTGAGACAGCTGTCACTCAGCGTGGGAGCGTGTCTGACTGCAACCAATCATAGGTGCTGGGGGGCGGGGCAAGCAGGGAATATGAGATGGAATAATCAGCGGCCGGCATTTTCAAAAGCAGGACGCTGCATGCTGCGTCCTTTCCGGCCGCCGGACAACGATTTTTCGACGGGTCCGGCGCACGCTGGGTGCAACGCGAGGCCATCTAGCACAATACGGCGCTAATACAAGTCAATGAGGAATAAAACTGATCCGGCGCCGGATACGTTTCATCCGCATTTCGCTGGATTGTGCCTGATGGCAAAAACCGGATGCGTGAAAGCAGCCTTAGCAGGGATGTGGGCTCAGTTCCTGACTCGATGTGGGCTCAGTTGCTGACCCGGCATCAAAGTCATAGAGCCGACACATGACTTCGCTGTATGTTATATATCAGTAAGGGGTTAAAATATGTTTTTCTCTGACACTCACCGTTCTTCCCCTTCTGACTTATTTTATGTACCTGTAACATTTTTTTTTAATGCAAATTATGTGACATTTTAGTAGTACATATGACTTTGTTTTAAAAAGTCACCAAACAAGTTAAAGACAAAAAATAAGAGCGTTTGTTTTTTCTTTATGCAAAACTTATGAAATGTGTGCACCATTTTGAAGACTTTTGAGCAAAAAAGGCTTCAGAGAAGGAAAATAGAATACTAAAGTAGACTTAAAAAAAAAAATTGCAAATGATGTATCGGACTCATAAACTACCAATTACTGACAATCTTCCACCCAGCTAGGTAAGAAAACTTCAAGATTTAAAAACCACAATTTTGAAGACTATTTTTCATTATTAATAATAGTATTTCTATTGTGTTTTTAAAATGTTTTACATTATTAAATCAGCGATTATTATTATTACTACTCAGTAGTTTATATCTGGGTTTTGCAGATTGCATGGGAAGTCATTACAGTATCTTTGCAGCGAGGGCAGAGTCTCCGGCTCAGCACTGCTGATTCTCTACTCTGTGTATGTACTTTAGAAAGGATAATGGAAGGAGTATAGCAGTTTAGTAAAACCTCGGGAGCATTCCCTATGGATGAGAGTGACAACCAGACTCACGATTTTATATTAGTTCCTATTCTAACTGCTGACACGGCAAGAAGAGAAGACTGAGAGCGCAGCGCTGCTGAGAGATGACTGCAAGTCATTGAAGGACGGGTCTAAAGGCCACGTTATACGCAACAACGTATCTAACGATATATATCGCCGGGGTCACGGATTCCGTGACGCACATCCGCCATCGTTAGCGACGTCGTTGCGTTTGACACCAACGAGCGACCGTTAACGATTGAAAATACTCACCAAATCGTCCATCATTGACACATCGTTCAGTTTCATAAAATCGTTGATTGTTGAGGATGCAGGTTGTTCATCGTTCCCGAGGCAGCACACATCGCTACGTGTGACACCCCGGGAATGACGAACTACAGCTTACCTGCAGCCGCCGGCAATGAGGAAGGAAGGAGGTGGACGGGATGTTACGGACGCTCATCCCCGACCCTCCACTTCTATTGAGCTGCCGCTTAGTGACGCCGCTGGGACGCCGCACGAACCGCCCCCTTAGAAAGGAGGCGGTTCACTGGCCACAGCGACGTCGCTAGGCAGGTAAGTCCGTGTGACGGCTCCTAATGATATTGTGCACCACAGGCAGCGATTTGCCCGTGACGCACAAACAACGGGGTCGGGTATGCTTGCTAGCGATATCGCTGCATGTAAAGCCCCCTTAACTCCTCCAAGAAGGGTTTTATACAGTAAAAAAAGGAGAAAAACTTTTACTTACTTAGGCCTAGTTTTATTGCTCGATGTGTCACTCTAAGCTCTAACATAAGGTAATGGATGTGAAAAGGAACTTAAAAGGGTATTCCCATCTAATAAAGTTATGGCATTTTCCCATAGTATAGCATTGGAGCGAGTGCTATCTGATAAAATATCAGCATTAAACTGTAGTGTGAACGAGCCCGTAATCAAAATCAGAGAGCAGTAGCAACTTTCCCGTTGTGAGTTTCATCCGAAGGAAGTGAGAGTGAAGCAACTTGCAAGGCTCATATGACATAATGTGAAGCCAGCCCAGGAGGACCAGGCACCGGTCTCACTGGACCGACACCAGAGGTGAGTATAGGCTATATTCATGTCATTTGCGAGAAGGGGTTGTCCGAGCCATGGACCTCTCTTTTAATATTACAGATTTGCAATCATGCATATTTAGATTCCCATCGTATCCACTTCTCTCAATAGTGACATAACCGCTCACTCATGCTGGAAGTAAAGTTGAATCTTGACAGTGTGCATATTGTGTTGTTGACAAATCAGCGTGTGCTGGGAAGAAAAGAAGAATCCCCCTTTCTCTTCCTCCCTGCACACGTTGGTTTTTCAATCACACTGCTGTATGGGTATGATATAAGCAAAATGCAGGGAGTAAAGGACTTATCTGGGACTTTATTTTTTTTCATAATAATAATAATAAATCTTTATTTCTATAGCGCCAACATATTCCGCAGCACTTTGCAATTCAGGAGTTTCAAGTACAAACAAATAACAGTTATAGAAAATACAATAATTGGAGTATGGAAGAAAGACAACCCTGCTCATGAGAGCTTACAATCTACAATGCGATGGGGGGTGGGGGGGGGCAAGGTACAATGCTTACAGTATTTACAATGGCAGTCCAGCCATCTCTAGGAAATGGGGGATAGATATAATGGCTGCCTGGACCATTTGGCCAAAACCTTGCATTTGGGTGCCATTTTCACTATGTGCCTAAAAACTTACGGGCAAATAGCAGAGACAATTACTTGCCTTTGGTATCCAGCACCGGCATAGAGCGGTCACTGACCATTCCTGCTGGCAATTTACCTGCTCCATGTCGACAGAGCAGCTCTTCTTCCTGGCCGCTCTTCTGACGGGGCATGACTCCTGGAGTCAGGCTGATTGACAGCCGACTCCATGAAGTTAGGCAGTGGAGAGCCGGCTATCAATCAGCATGACGTCGAGAGTCACGTCCCATCAGCAGATCAGGGTGGAAAAGATGGCTCCATTATGTTGATTTGACGTTAGTGGAAGCTGCTGAACCACCAACAGGAGCGGTGCCGGCGCCGGGTACAACAAGCAGGTAGATAATGTGCTAGATTGGCTCTTTTATCTGCTTTATCAAGTAGACAAAAGAATGCTTCTCCTTTTAAATTTTCTACAGATTTATTAAAGGCTTCATAAACCGGCACCAGATAATGTAAAAATTAACAGCCTTTCCGGCAAAAAGAAAACAAAACCGTATTCAGTCCGTATATCTGCGGGATTCCCCCTTTGCAACAAGAGCTAGCTCTGGAGGTTTGCTACCTCCATACACCGAACACCTAATGGATGCAGGGGAAATAGTAACTATTTGTGCTCAGATAATGCTATCCGAATACTGAGTACTATTCCAGTATTCGTCACGAAAAATGCTCAAGTTCCCCATTGACTTGGATTAGGTTTGTTATTGGTGACGAATACTGGAATATTACTAGGCGCTTGGTACAAATAATCCACACCCGAATATCTTACTATTCGTCCATCACTATTCATCACAAATAATGACCCTAATGCAAGCCAATGGGGAACCCGAGCAATTTTCTTGAAGATTTCTGAGAAAAAAGCTTGGGATCCCAATTGACTTGCGTTAGGCTCGTTATTCGGGACGAATACCGGACTAGTAGTTTGGGATTTGTTACGAATAATCCGAACACAAATAGTTATTATTTACCTATGACTAGTGAACAGCCATCTTACCCATCTCTTTGACTTGTCACAAAAAATTTGGTCCATGTCATCAGCGATTAACCCTCTTAGCACCATACTGATACATGGGATTACATTCCGGGTTTCACATCACTGCAGCTAATAACCTCAGTGAGAAATATCTCCCCTCCAGGATTTTACCAATGACCATCTTACATCCGCAACCAGAAAAATACTGGATATCTCCTTTAATGACGTCTCTCCCGGATGAGCTCGGGGACACAATTTCTAGAGTAACATTCTCTTTTCATACCCCACACTAATACTAGCCTGTAATAAAGGCATAATGCTACACTATTAGGAGCCTGATAAGCGCTCATACAGCATTATGGGGGCAGGTTTCCCTTTAATCTACTAATTTTAGCAGGACGATTCCTGATGAATGCTTCCCCAGGCAATATTTCTTTAACCCTTACGTCAGTTTGACGTTAACGCTGCCGCATGTGGTTTTATCATCCTAATGAACGTCTCATGACCGCGCTATCCATCTCTCCATTACATGCCTTCATATCGACGTCTTCCGGAGCCGCTCGTTATTGCTGAATTCGGAGGATGCATCAGGCTGCAACAATCAGATCCATTATCAGGACAATGTTATCTCTGCTAGAACTGATGATTTTGCAGAATTAAAGCCTGATGTCCCGGCCTCACCTAGTTTAGTTGGTGCACGATTAGAAAAGAAGAAGTGGCCAAGCCCGGCAGCGTCAATACTTCTGACTTTGCACTCTACACTCAAAGTTGAATTTCCTATTAGAAAAGGTTTGTTTTTTTTGTTTTCTAGCCATAAGTGGGTTCACATTGTGGCGGTCAGACATCTGGCACACAGCAAACACGTGCCGGGACACCATGGGTGTGATACTATTTTTAGGAAGAAACTAGCACAGTGGGCAGCTGTATGTGACCCGCTGTATGGAGCTCACCATGGATAGATCGCCACATGCAGACACCTGCTTCTATAGAGGTTAATGATCTTCTTGTTCCTTTATGGTTATTAGTCCAGCTCAGAAAACGGTGCCAATCTTTTGTACTATGTTTATATGCACTTTGTTATTTGAGCCAAGATGTAAGAATACACCTTAACATATCTTTAATATGGTAATAACAGAAACTGGCAGTCAGGTGTAGCCTTAAAGGAACCTGCCAGTACGTTGTACATATAGACAGGGGCGGAAGAGTCACAGTTGCAGAGGTCGCTATCGTGACTAGGCCTGGGGGTTCAGGGGACCCAAGGACCTCAGGCAGTGGCGTACCAACAATTTTGGCAGGCCACGCGACCACTATACGCTATGGGGCCCATGAATCAGGAGGGCCTAGTGCCAGCAATTGAAAGAAATCATGAGAGAGGGAGCAGAGGACTCTCTCTATCATTATTCTCTCGCTGTTTCTGCGGCACTTTGACATATCAGTGGAGTGTGATGATGTCACTACTTCGTGCCACTATGCTGAGATGTGCAGAGCGGCAGAACAGTGAACACGCTGAGGTGACCGGAGCAGCGAGGGAACAAGGAGAAGTGAGTATTTATATTTATATATTTAATTATGGTGGCCAGAGGACTATTGGGGTGCATTAAAACATTAAACGATATGGGAGCTGGATACTACTATATGGAGTAACATGGCAGCTGCATACTACTATATGGAGGATTATGGGGCCTGCATAGTACTTTATGGGGGCTGCATAGTTTTATATGATATGGGGGCTGCATAGTACTATATGGGAGCTGCATAATACTATATGGAGGAATATAAGGGGTGCATACTACTATATGTACTATATGGGGGCTGCATAATACCATTTGAAGGAATATAAGGGCTGCACACTACTATATGGTGAAATATTGGGGCTTCATACAACTAAATGGAGGAATATAAGAGCTACATACTACTGTATGGGGGCTGCATATTACTATGTGGTGGAATTTAGGAATTAATATATTCATGCCTAAGCTGGCTGTATTTTGTTTCTCCTGGATCTAGCAGCCCTAGCCTGGGCGACTCCGTGCGAGCATCAACTCCGGTTGGAGAAGCTGTGGTGAGCTGGCTTTTTCTTTCTTCTAGCTTTACAATAATGTTATTTATAGCACAAATATAATGTAAGCAAAACAAAAAAATGGATAGGGCTATATACCAAGATGAGGTACAAAGATACAGGCGTGGGATGGTAAAGCTGGGTGCTGAGGAAATGAGGCATCCCAGCTTTCCCATGCTCTGATATGTTGCAGCACCCAGCTTTCCTATATTCTGATATCCATCTTGTCCTCAGCACCCAGCTTTCCTATATTCTGATATCCATCTTGTCCTCAGCACCCAGCTTTCCTATATTCTGATATCCATCTTGTCCTCAGCACCCAGCTTTCCCTTGCTCTGATATGTTGCAGCACCCAGCTTTCCTATATTCTGATATCCATCTTGTCCTCAGCACCCAGCTTTCCCATGCTCTGATATGTTGCAGCACCCAGCTTTCCTATATTATGATATCCATCTTGTCCTCAGCACCCAGCTTTCCTATATTCTGATATCCATCTTGTCCTCTGCACCCAGCTTTCCCTTGCTCTGCTATACATCTTTCTCTCAGCACTAAACTTTCCCATGTATTGCTGTACATCTTTCCCTCAGCATACAGCTTTCCCATGCTCTGATATCAAGGGCAAGCTGAGTGCTGAGGGAAAGAGGGATATTGGAGTATGGGAAAGCTGGAATCTGAGGGAAAGAGCCAAGTGTCAGTGTAATTATCCTGTACCCCGAGAGGGATACAAAATCTGCACCTGGTGGCAGAAAAATGCACCAAAAAGCACATGCATTTTTGGTGCCTTTTTTCATGTGTTTTTGTCTCATGCATGTTTTTTTAATGAAATCAATGGGTGGAGGGGCTGAAAAAAAAAATCACTGGGAAAAAAACACCAACATTTGAGATACTAATGATTTTTTTTGTGCACCCAAAACTTCAAGGAAAACATAAGCAAAGAGCGCAGAGAATTCTCATTGACTTTGCTGGCATAAGGATAGACATGCAGATTTGGGCCACAAACTTCATCAAATCTGCAGCAAAAAATGCATCAAAAACTGCAAATTTGCGCACAAGGCCATCCTATGTATTCTGCATTACTGAAAAGCCATAAAACAAACATCGGTAGATTATCGTTATTTAGTCCCTATACTTTCCCAGTACTTAATCTCACTTGATAGATAATGTGATTAATAGACTGTCACGATTCCTCTGTGCAGAGCATCTTGCACACTAGGAGATGCTCTGCTGTCTTTTCCTGAGCTACTAAGCTGGCAGGTTGATTGATAGCGCAGGATTCCATGCTGGTTCGGGGAGGTGCTGATTGCTCAGATATGCCATCTTCTGGTAATTGCTCTGCTTCTTTACTGAGCATGCTCTCCCAGAACCTTGCCAGTCGTATATTCTGGTTCTGTAGTTCTGCTGTTCGCCTGTGTTTCTGCATGTGCTCTGATCTTTGTTTTCTGACCCCAGACTATTGATTGACACCTCTCTGCCCACTCCCTGTTCCTGTCGTGACCTCCTGGCTTTTGACCTTGGACCTTTCCCTGACCACATCTCAGTTTTCTCCCTGAATCTATTACGTGCCTTTCTGGAATTTCTGACCCTCGGATTGTGACCTGACTACGCCTCTGTGTACTCCCTGAATCCATATGTGTCCTCCTGTAATCAGACCCTGGCTTGCCTGACTACTCTTCCGTCTGTAGTGACTTGCATTACATAGACCATCTGCAAATCATTTTATTTAAAAGTTATCATGTCTTACTCCTATAAATTATTGCAAAGTGCCGGCCACTAGATGACTTCCTCCCCAGAATTTACCACTTGTTTTCAAGTGTAATCAGTATACAGCAGAAAAAAAAACAAAGACAGATTACAAGAATTGGGGGAGGGTTTTTTTCCCCTCTTCCTGCTCTCCAGTGTATCAGACGGTATACAGAAAGCACAGCGCGGCAAGCTTTAACGGAGTTATCCGGGACAGTTGTATTTTTTTCTTATGGAGCTAAGAACTTACAGGGTGGTAGTTGCTAACCTGCCTGTTCTGCCCCGTGCCGATCACTGCTGGTTCAGAGTGGTCATGAATGGCTCCTGCAAGTAATTTTGCAGCTTCCGGTAGTGACATATTGACAGAGAAGCTTCTCCTCTTCTGCTGTGCTTTCTCAATGGGGCATCACTGCTGATGTCATGCTGATTGTCATCCGGCTCCCCGCTGCCTAACTGCGGAGAGCCATACTGTCAATTGGCATGACATTGGCAGTGATGCCCCACAGACCAGAAATAGAAGAGCTGCTCTGCTCACGTATGGTCAAATGGAACAGCAGAATTACCAGCAGGAACCAATCTGAGCCAGCAAAGATTGACGCCAGGCAGAAAAGGCAGGGGCTTGGCAACTACCTGCCTGGACATTCTTAGTCATAGTCATAGGAAAAAAATATTGAAGTCCCAGGTAACCCCTTTAAGTTTGGCACAGGCAAGCCATTGGACAATAGTTGAAACCATATATGGTAGGAAATGAGGGGAAAGAAAGCTCCAGCACCTATAGTGCTGGCAGAATGATTAAGAAGAACCACAAAACTTACCGGTTTCATACTTTTTAGGGTTGAAGATAAACATTCTGTAAGTCCATCATGTTCAACCAATAACCTAACATGTTAAGGGGAACAATTACTTTCATACTTAATATACAGCAATCTGACTAATCTCCTAGAATCAAGCGCCTATAATCTGTGATATTATATCTTTCAAGAAAGGCATTCAGGGCCTCCTTGTACTTTTGTAGTGAATCAGCCATGAATCATCATCTGCAGAGCGTTCCATAGCCTCACTGCTCTTACAGTAAAGAATCTGCATCAGTGATTATGAGTAAAGCTTCTTTTCCATTGTCCCCGTCGCAGGGTTAGGTGTAAAAAGATCATTAGAAAGATCTCTGTAGTGTCCCTTCATATTCTTGTACGTTGTAGTAAGATCGCCCCTAAGGCTTCGATTTGATAGTCTGTCCTCCCATTCCCTAATGTTACTCTCTACTGCTTTTTCTTTGGCTGCCATGCTGCTCATTTCTACCAGTCACTGTAGGCCTCAGCTGTCTATCTAAGATGCCATGGTTATTTTTACACCTATTCCCTTGAGATTACAGATTATTTGCCGTTCTGCGCCATGATCAGGTAGTAGACTATCAGATGATCAGTGATTCTGGACTCTGCATACTGATACGCTCCGGTGCACCGCCCGCCTTCTGTAACGAGGAGACGCTGCCGTATTTGTTAATTAATCTGCACTTGATATCGGAGTCTGCTGAGACCTGGACAATTAGAAGGAGAATGTAGCATATATTGATTTTCTTTGTGTTTTATTTGTACTGTAATTGTTTCCAGTTCTGGCGCCGGGAGAGATTTCCCATGTTCATCCTTAGTAGAAATGTTATTAATAAAAGCACTTAAAGTGTTCTTCTATGTTACAGTGTGTATGTCTCCGGGGCCCGTGTACAAGGGAGTTAGGCCATATATGCAGTCATTAGTTTTTCGCCTATAAGTTCTATCTGTGGGGCTAATTACATGTCCATATTTTTTTTTGCGGACTGAATGGTCGGCACCAAAGCACAAAGACCTGTCCAATGTTCATCCAAGTCATGGATCAATGGATCAAACTCGGTAATTCATGTCCATGAATAAGTCGGTCAGCACTCAGATACAATTGGTGCACATAGAGCCAGCGTCAGCACCCGGCGCATCCAGGCGAGTGTCGTGGCCTCGGGCCTCCTGGTAGACCCCACTCTCCATCGCAGGGGTGGTGATGTATTCTGTGGTCCCCGGGATGATTTCCAGGTACAGCAGTACTCGGGCTGGCAGCCGGCCCTTTAAATCCAAACCTGCACACAGCGTTCACTGCTGAATGCTGCGTGCATGTGCAGTAAAGTTTATTTGTGGACGGAGCTAGAGTGTGGTGCACTCCTGTCCCACAGATGAAGAGAGAGGAGATGCAGCGCTGCCAGTGTCCTGCTGAGCTGTATGTCCCCCCATCCCAGTGCTGTATACCCCACAGAGCTGTATGTCCCCTCCACCCCAGTGCTGTATAACCCTCCAGAGGTGTATGTCCCCTCCACCCCAGTGCTGTAAACCCCTCAGAGCTGAATATCCCCCACACCAATGCACTATACCACCCAGAGCTGTATGTCCCCCCCCACCCCAGTGCTGTATGTCCCTCACCTCAGTGCTGTATGTCCCTCATCCCAGTGCTGCAGTGCTGTATACCCGATCAGAGCTGTATGTCCCCCCCCACCCCAGTGCTGTATGTCCCTCACCTCAGTGCTGTATGTCCCTCATCCCAGTGCTTCAGTGCTGTATACCCGATCAGAGCTGTATGTCCCCCCACCCCAGTGCTGTATGTCCCTCACCTCTGTGCTGTATGTCCCTCATCCCAGTGCTGCAGTGCTGTATACCCGATCAGAGCTGTATGTCCCCCCACCCCAGTGCTGTATGTCCCTTATCTCACTGCTGCAGTGCTGTCACACTTCCTGAAGAAGCGGACCTCTGTCTGTGAAATGGTCGTAGAGGCTGGAGCCTGACCGCATCTGACCTATTTCATCCCACATGGGTAATGGCGATTTAGCCTTGGATTTTGCAACTTAGCTTGTGCTTGCTCTTTATCTGTATAGGCGACTGTGGAATGTGAGAGCGTTTGTCATGTATTATTATTTGTAACTATTGGTAATATATGGAGTGACACATGACAATGCTATTCACTTTCCACTGGATATATGTATACTCCATGTTGGAATATCTATAGTAAAATCTGGTAACCAGTGTTCAGCCATTCTTTCGTATTCATGAATTTAACATTTTGTCCAGTAATTTGCCTGGAAAAATCACTATACTTTGTACCAATATAGTAGGTGATGAAAAGTGTATCTACATGTGCGGTGTATAAACGTCTGCTTACTGACAATTTGCACTGATTTATGAATGGAATATTGACATTGTGGTATCGAATTTTGGTTGGATATGATAACTATATGGAGTGATACAGCATTATACATAGATTGTATCATTGGAGCCAACTATTTGGCTTAATGTACCGCCATATGGGTCACTTGCTTAAAAGGCCCCATTTTTTCTGTATTCGTGTATTTTACCACTGAATGAATAATTGTAAAAAATCCTTCTGTTTTTAATGCACTGGACACTTTAATAAAGTTTTTTGTATGCACTTTGCTTAAAAAACATTTGGTGAAATGACTCATATTTTTTTCTGAACAAACCCCCCCCCCCCAGAGTTTTATGTCCCCTCCACCCCAGTGCTGTAAACCCCTCAGAGCTGAATAACCCACACACCAATGCTATATACCACCTAGAGCTGTATGCCCCCCCCCCACCCCAGTGCTGTATGTCCCTCACCTCAGTACTGTATGTCCCTCACCTCAGTGCTGTATGTCCCTCACCTCAGTGCTGTATGTCCCTCACCTCAGTGCTGTATGTCCCTCACCTCAGTGCTGTATACCCCACCACAGCTGTATGTCCCTCACCCAAGTGCTGTAGTGCTGAATACCCCCCAGTGCTGTATGTCCCTCATTGCAGTGCTGTATACCCAACCAGAGCTATATGTCCCCCCACCCCTGTGCTGTATGTCCTTCACCCAAGTGCTGTAGTGCTGAATACTCCCCAGTGCTGTATGTCCCTCATTCCAGTGCTGTGTATCCCCAGAGCTGTATTATGTCCCCCACCCCAGTGCTGTATGTCCATCACCCCAGTCCTGTAGTGCTGTATACCCCACCAGAGCTGTTTGCCCCCCCCCCATTCCAGGGCTGTGTACCCCTAGAACGGTATGTTCCCCACCCCAGTGCTGTATACCTACAAAGAACTGTATGTCCCCCCCCAATGCTGTATACACCCCAGCGCTGTATGCATCCCCAAAGCTGTATGTCACCCCACCTTAGTGCTGTGTACCCTCCCAGAGCTTTATGTATCCCCACCCCAGAGCTCTATACCCCCCTAGACTGTATGCCCCCCACAGCTATATGTTCCCACCTTAGTGCTGTGTACCCTTCCAGAGATGTATGTTACCCCACCCTAGAGCTGAATGGGGGGGGGGTGACATTTAGACTACAGAGTTCATAGTCCAATAGACAATGAATAGAGCATATGGGGCTGAGCAGGAGCATCTCTGCTTTATTCAGGATAGGGCTGCAGAGCTCAGTTCTCGGGATTTCCAGAGTCCCAATCTCTGGTTTCCTGGAGATCAGAATCATTAGACCCCAGCAATCATAAAGTTATTCCTTATCCTGTGGATGCAGGATAACTTGATTTTTAAAGAATAACCTTTTAAAGGTATATCTAGTATAAAACCAATGCACTGTGTGATATCCAGTACAGTACATGAGGGGGCGAAACATAATACAGGGATCCTCATCCTTTGACCCCCCCCCCCTTCCCCCTGCAACTGACCTGCAATGCTTCCACTGAAACTTAGTGGAAATTGAATTTTTGTAATTGTTAATTTTATGACAAGGAATGGCTTTTTAACTTTTGCAATTCATCTAATCACTCTTCATAACAATCTAGAGTGAATGCAAATTGACACTTTAGCAGCAAACTTTGTAAAAACTAAAACCTACGACTGTAAATAGGAATTTGTCTATACATCATACGGCACTTCCAGGAAAAACTGATGAGGTTTGTCTGGGACATCTTCTGTCAGACGAAAATAAACAATTTTGCATATATATTTGTTGCTGAAGAAGTAATTTTGTTTGACACTGTAGAACTAAAATCCATATTTAGGACTCCCATAACAAACAAAGCACAAGAAAGATAGAGAAGACCCAGGACCACGGAGATTACACTTACTTTGACCTTATCTTTCACGCTAGCGTGTACAGACCCTCAGCATGCAGCACAACACAAGGGTAACAATGGTATTGTCATGACTTTCTCATGGCTCTGATCGTGCAGAGCTGCGGTATGTTTTTGCTTTGTCAGTTCCCTCGGGGGGTGAGGTCATGTGGGAGGAGCCTATTCTTTCCGGCCTCATTCCGGGGGTTACGTTGGTTTTATTGAAGTTGTTCCTCTCTGAACGCTGCCAGTGTGCGCTTCCTGGTTCCTGTGAGTTTCTGATCTTGTCCCGCTTCCAAGTACCAACTCTCCCCCTGACCGCCGTTCCGTTCAGTCGTCTTACTTCCCTGTCTCTGTATCCGCTCTCCCCTTGACCTCCGTACCATCCAGTCGTCTTACTTCCCTGTCTCTCTATCCGCTCTCCCCCTGACCTCCGTACCATCCAGTCGTCTTACTTCCCTGTCTCTCTATCCGCTCTCCCCTTGACCTCCATTCCGTCCAGTCGTCTTACTTCCCTGTCTCTGTATCCGCTCTCCCCCTGACCTCCGCTTCGTCCAGTCATCTTACTTCCCTGTCTCCGTATCCGCTCTCCCCCTGACCTCCGCTCCGTCCAGTCATCTTACTTCCCTGTCTCTCTATCCGCTCTCCCCATGACCTCCGCTCCGTCCAGTCATCTTACTTCCCTGTCTCCGTATCCGCTCTCCCCCTGACCTCCGCTCCGTCCAGTCATCTTACTTCCCTGTCTCTCTATCCGCTCTCCCCATGACCTCCGCTCCGTCCAGTCATCTTACTTCCCTGTCTCCGTATCCGCTCTCCCCTTGACCTCCGTACCATCCAGTCATCTTACTTCCCTGTCTCCGTATCCGCTCTCCCCCTGACCTCCGCTCCGTCCAGTCATCTTACTTCCCTGTCTCCGTATCCGCTCTCCCTCTGACCTACGTTCCATCCAGTCATCTTACTTCCCTGTCTCTCTATCCGCTCTCCCCATGACCTCCGCTCCGTCCAGTCATCTTACTTCCCTGTCTCCGTATCCGCTCTCCCCCTGACCTACGTTCCATCCAGTCATCTTATTTCCCTGTCTCTCTATCCGCTCTCCCCATGACTTCCGCTCCGTCCAGTCTTCTTACTTCCCTGTCTCTGTATCCGCTCTCCCCCTGACCTCCACTCCGTCCAGTCGTCTTACTTCCCTGTCTCTGTATCCGCTCTCCCCCTGACCTCCGCTCCGTCCAGTCGTCTTACTTCCCTGTCTCTGTATCCACTCTCCCCCTGACCTCCGCTCCGTCCAGTCGTCTTACTTCCCTGTCTCCGTATCCGCTCTCCCCCTGACCTCCGCTCCGTCCAGTCATCTTACTTCCCTGTCTCCGTATCCGCTCTCCCCCTGACCTCCGCTCCGTCCAGTCATCTTACTTCCCTGTCTCCGTATCCGCTCTCCCTCTGACCTACGTTCCATCCAGTCATCTTACTTCCCTGTCTCTCTATCCGCTCTCCCCATGACCTCCGCTCCGTCCAGTCATCTTACTTCCCTGTCTCCGTATCCGCTCTCCCCCTGACCTACGTTCCATCCAGTCATCTTATTTCCCTGTCTCTCTATCCGCTCTCCCCATGACTTCCGCTCCGTCCAGTCTTCTTACTTCCCTGTCTCTGTATCCGCTCTCCCCCTGACCTCCACTCCGTCCAGTCGTCTTACTTCCCTGTCTCTGTATCCGCTCTCCCCCTGACCTCCGCTCCGTCCAGTCGTCTTACTTCCCTGTCTCTGTATCCGCTCTCCCCCTGACCTCCGCTCCGTCCAGTCGTCTTACTTCCCTGTCTCTCTATCCGCTCTCCCCCTGACCTATGTTCCGTCCAGTCTTGTCTTACTTCCCCTGTCTCCGTACCTGCTCTCCGCTTGTAATCCCTCCTTTGCTGCCTCCTCCATACTTACTTCTCGGCTTGGCTTCTGACCTCAGTGTGCACTCTGACTTCAACTCTGCTTCCCTCTGGCTCATGATGTGACCTCCTGGCTTTCTGACACTCTGCTTTCACCCAACTCCGGCTTTGCTTGCTCCTCTCTACAAATGTGACTTCCCGGCACTGACCTTAGGCTTACTGACGACTCTCTTGCATCCCCACATTGGTGCTAGTGACCTCTAGTGGGCTTGTGCTAAACTGCACTCAGGAGCACTTCATCCTCCTGGAGTTCCTGCGCTCCATAGTGGTAGCATCACAGGTATAGAAGGAAGGCCCTGGGGAGAGGAAGAGGGGATGCCTCCTGCAGCTCAGCTGAGTCTGTACCCTGTGCTCCCTAACGTCCCTATATGGGTCCTTCTCCCTTTTCCTGTCACGTGCCTAGTCCCTCGTTCGCCCTGAACTCAACCTGGCTGGTGAGAAAGCCGGCAAGGACACTAGTCTCACCAATGCAATAATACAACAAAAGGTAAGGGAGACAGACAGAAAGAAAATAGACACAAAAAAAAACCACTTCAAGCTCCTCCAATACAGCTAAACACCACAGCTGCAATAGTCACGACTCCTCAGCTTCTTCCAGAGACAGTCTCCTTCTAAAGTGGTCAGCAAAGAATGATAATCTATAACTGGCATCAGATGATAAGAAGACACATTACTTTTTATGGTGAAATGGAGTGGTCACAAAAAAGCTGCACCTGAGATTAAGGCCCTGTGCGCACTAGCCGGATTTTCCCGTGGATTACCCACGGATATGCTGCATGTTTCGCTGCAGAAAATGTTCATAACATCTCTGCAGTGATTCACCATCAAATCCTATGGGAAACAAAAAAGCTGTGCGCACTAGGCGGATTTTGATAGCTGCATGTTTTGCTGTTGGATTCCCGCAGCAAAAACAATTGCATGTCACTTCTTTTCAGCAGGTAGCTGCGGGACTGGCTAAAGGAGGTATCTCCAGTAATGCCAGTCTTGGATTCAGTTACCTGCACTGAACTCCGGAGCTGTCACATGAGCTCCGGAGTGCAGCGTAGACTAAACTGCGAGCGCCGAGTGATTGTTTCCCCGGCGATTGCCATTTAGTTCAGGCCGAGCTGATCTCTGGAGCTCAGGTGACAGCTGTAGAGAGGCCGGGCTGCACTCTGGAGCTGTCACCTGAGCTCCGGAGACCAGCGCGGCCTGAACTAAACGGCAATCACTGGGGAATCAATTACTCGGCGCTCGCAGTTTAGGCTGCACTCCGGAGCTCAGGTGACAGCTCTGGAGTTCAGTGCAGGTAACCGCGGCCAGGCCTGGTATTACTGGAGATTCCTCCAGTAGCCAGTCCGATGCTGGCTGCGGTATTTCCGCAACAAATCCGCAGCAAAACCTAACAAACCGCGTGCGGATTTGGATGCGGATTTTGGTGCGGTATTTTCCCGCAGGTGCGCAAATCTTACTGAGCCTGCGGAATTTTCTTAAGAAAATTCCTTTTTCTAGTGCGCACAGGGCCTAAGGCTTTAAAAGACGGCCAGATAGGAAAGAGTCCTTGACCCCTGCAGCACTAAAAGAAAGTGGATTCACTCAAATACAAGTTGTAGACCTGCGTATGATAAAGGCCCCTTTACACACTGAGACTTTCTAGCGATCGCACCAGCGATCTCGACCTGGCCGTAATCGCTACAAAGTCTCTGGTGAGTCGCTGGTGAGCTGTCAAAAAGGCAGACTTGGCCAACGACGCAGCAGCGATACGGACCTGGAGAACGACCTCACTGGTCATTGGGGACGTGTCAATGTCAAAGCAGCTATTTGAAAGGGAAGTCGCTAACGAAGTCGTTGTAACGGTGTCAAACGCACCGATGCATGCTGCGCAGCGGGAAACAAAGGACCAAAAAATGGTCCTGAAAGATTTGTAGCGATCAGCGACCTCACAGCGGGGGCCAGGTCAATGATGCACGTCACACACTGCAATGTCGCTGGGGAGGTCGATATTGCGTCACAAAACCGGTGACGTTACAGCGATGTCGTTAGCGATGTTGCAGTGTGTAAAGGGACCTTTAGGCGTTGTGAACTTTTGGTCCCAAACTCACCTGTGCTCTCCCCAGAGCGGGACACACTCATGACACTATATTCCAGTTATAATTCTAAATGTACATTGCATTTTGTCAAATGCCTCCAATCACAATAAATCACATCAGTGATCCGGCATCATCACAGGAGACAAGTGAGGTACGAAATTCCAAATTGCCCATCTGTACCTTCTGCGTTGTCAGGTTCAGACTAGAAGACGCTCTCTGATCTGATTGTCAGAAGTGGCACAAAACTCTCGTTAGGGCACAATCTTTACCGCCACAGATTTTCTATGAAGGAAGGTTCTCAGGAGAGAGACATACAAGGGTAATCTATTTTTTATTTTATGTTTTTTAAAGGGGTTATTGAGGATTATGAAAATATGGCTGCCTCCTTTCAATAACAGCGCCACCCCTGTGCACAGGTTGTGTCCTGTATTGCCGCCCGTCCTACAGCGGAGATGCAGCACTACAATATACAGACAGGTACGGTTCTGTTCTTAGAAGAAAGTAATTATGTTTCTTAATAATTCTGCACAGCTCCTTTAAATGTGAGACTGGCACAAGATACTTTATTTCTTTCCCTTCAAATGAGAACAAAAGATTCCTGTGAAGCAAACAAAGCAAACCTCCTGTGTCTTGTGATCCATAACTCACAGACTAATGACTAGTCAAATATTTACCGATCACATCATATATAACCCAGTCCAAATGTCAAATAGCGACTATTGTCTTGGAGCAGGTCATTTTCTTTCACACTTAAACTGATTACCTAGTTAAGAAAAGTACTCAGAGGAATTCTGAATTAATATCACTGCTCAGCATCCTCATCTCTTGGTGATAGTGGACCCCCGATCTGAGGGTCCCTGTTGCTCGGGGGGTGGGGGCTGTCCAGTCCCTGTTGCTCTGGGGGGGCTGTCCTGTCCCTGTTGCTCGGGGGGGGGGGGCTGTCCTGTCCCTGTTGCTCGGGGGGGGCTGTCCTGTTCCTGTTGCTCGGGGGGGGCTGTCCTGTCCCTGTTGCTCAGGGGGGGACTGTCCTGTCCCTGTTGCTCAGGGGGGGGGCTGTCCTGTCCCTGTTGCTCAGGGGGGGGGCTGTCCTGTCCATGTTGCTCTGGGAGGGGGGCTGTCCTGTCCATGTTGCTCTGGGAGGGGGGCTGTCCTGACCCTGTTGCTCTGGGAGGGAGGCCTGTTGTCCTGTCCCTGTTGCTCTGGGGGGGGCCTGTCCTGTCCTTGTTGCTTTGGCGGGGGGCCTGTCATGTCCCTGTTGCTCCGGGGGGGGGCTGTCCTGTTCCTGTTGCTCTGGGGGGGGGTCCTGTCCCTGTTGCTCTGGGGGGGGGGTCCTGTCCCTGTTGCTCTGGGGGGGGTCCTGTCCCTGTTGCTCTGGGGGGAGCCTGTCCTGTCCCTGATGCTCTAGGGTGGGTTCTGTCCTGTCCCGTTGCTCTAGGAAGGGGGGGGGCCTGTCCTATCCCGTCGCTCTGGGGTGGCCTGTTGCTCTGGGGGGGCTGTCCTGTCCCTGTTGCTCTGGGGGGGCTGTCCTATCCCTGTTGCCCTGGGGGGGCAGTCCTGTCCCTATTGCCCTGGGGGGGCTGTCCTGTCCCTATTGCCCTGGGGGGGCTGTCCTGTCCCCGTTGCCCTGGGGGGCTGTCCTGTCCCTGTTGCCCTGGGGGGGGCTGGCCTGTCCCTGTTGCCCTGGGGGGGGCTGTCCTGTCCCTGTTGCCCGGGGGGGGGCTGTCCTGTCACTGTTGCCCTGGGGTGGGGGGGGCTGTCCTGTCCCTGTTGCTCTGGGGGGGGAGGCTGTCCTGTCCCTGCTGCCCTGGGGGGGGGGTAGTTCTGTCCCTGTTGCTCTGGTGGGCAGGGGTCCTTTCCTTGTCGTTCTGGGGGGGTCTGTCCCTGTAACACTAGGGGGGCCTGTCCTTTCTTTCTCACTCTAGGGGGCCTGTCCCTGTCACTCTGGCAGGGGCTATCCTGTTCTCATTATACAAACGTGTAATTCTTAATTAGACTGAGTTGGCTTCTGCAACAAAACCTGGTTTTCCTATAGATTGTAGCTGATCATTGTGGGTCACACGAGAGGGAAGCTTTGTCATCTATTTATTATCATGATCAAGTCTTTAAAAAAATGAGAATTTGAGGTTTGGCCCAAAAATATTACTCAAGATACCACCATGCAACCTCTTTAAAGTGCACCAGTTACCAGGATTTATCTATATAACCTAAAGCCAGTGCTATACTGGCACTATCAGGCTGATTCTATACATACCTTTAGTTGTCAACTCGGATGTATAGGTTTTGAAACACAAGCAAGTAAAGTTCGTAAAATGAGCAGCTTTTTAATTGACAGCAGCCTGTTGTTCCTCCCCCTTTTATTTATGCTAATTCCATTATAGAAACATTTTACTAGGTTGCTAAAAGGACCTGTGCTGATGTCATACCCATGTGACCAGAACGGGCGGGGCGTTGCTTCCTGGTAATAGCTATGTTGGTTGAGGCCCCACCACTTCTGGTCACATGGGTATGACATCAGGAGAGGTCCTTCTAACCATTTAGTAAAACGCTTCTATAATAGAATTAGTATAAGTAAAAGATAGGGGGAGGATGCACAGGTGGGGGGGAATCACTATCAAATCTCACCCCAACTATTAGCTGATTGGCAGCCACTGCCAATCAAAAAGCTGCTCATTTTACAAACTTTATTTGCATCTATTTCGAAAACATTACGTCCTACCTGACAACTAAAAGGTAAGTATAGAATCACCATGATAGCGCTAGTATAGCACTGGCTTTAGGTTATATATGAAAATACTGGCGATTGGTGCACTTTAAAGCCTTGCCTCTTCTTTGGTGACTTGGATGTTGGCCTACATTTGTATATAAGGTAACTCCAAGTACAATATACTAAATGGGCAACATACTGGGACATCTGCCCATTACACCTACAGGAACTTTTACCATTCTACATCCATAGGCATGAATATGACGCACCCTACCCCGTTTTCAGCTATACCAGTCTCCACTCTAATGGGAAAACTTTCTACAAGATTTTGGAGGTATCTGAATTTTTGCCCCCACATCCAGAAGAGCATTAGTCAGGTCAGACATTGATTTTAAAGGAGAGGGCCAGGATCACAATCACCGTTCTAGTTGATCCCCAATTTTTTTTTATAGAGGAGAGCCAGGGTCTGTACGGCCGGTCATGTTCTTCCACACCAAAATCTCCCAACCAAGGCTTTATGGATATTTTTGTACTGGGTACAGTAATGGGGAACAGAAAGGGTCCTTTCCCAAACTGATCCCATAAAGCTGAAATCAACTACTGTCGAAAATGTCTTCATATGCCAACATTAAGATTTCCCTTTCTTGACAAGAAGCTTATGCTTTACCCTAACAAACAACCCCATGGCATCATTCCTGTCAGTAGGTCTTTACACCCCAAAGTAATGTAATCACAGTAAAAGACCTATAATGATGATTACTTTTACACCATTATAATTAAAAGTCCATGTGTCTGTTGTGTCATAATCCAGTAATGAATTCTTATGCAAATAAGCTCACAAGCCCAGGAGCTGGGCCTGCACTTACAGCTCTCCGGCTTCTCCAGCCTGTTTCTCCTCCCGTCACTAGACTCAATATTCTGTATTAATAGCTCTCCAGCCGATTTCTTCTCCTCCTCTCAGTAAATTTCAGGTTACTCTTCTCTGTAACCTGCTCCCCCTGACAGACATCTTGCACAGATGCCTTCATTCCACAGAGGTGGTAACGTCCTGATGACATTGGGAGAGCCAGGAAATCCATCTGTGCATGCGCCACCCCCAAGGAATGCCACCACCTGTGCAAGAGATCTGACAAGGAAGCACAAAAATGGACATCTTCCTGGGGTCTCCACATTCACAGGTGGATCAACCGGCTCTCACAAGGTCATTATGACATTACTGCTAATGTGCCACTGCACATGATGGCGCCTGCACTAGATGTACTGTATGTCTGGGGAGCAGGCCACAAAAAAGAGTGACTTGTTAATCACCGGAAGGAGGAGAAGAAAGCGGCTGGTGAGCTATAAATACAGAATATTGCAAGCTCATTTCCAAAAGGATTTGTCAATAGATTACAACACAACGCATGCAGGTATGTGTCATAGTCGTCTCCCTTTGACAGGCTCAGGCTCTGAGTCTCTTTTTACCATCTGAGACTCTACACCAGGGTTCCCCAACTCCAGTCCTCGAGGGCCACCAACAGTGCATGTTTTCAGGATTTCCTTAGCATTGCATGGGTGTTGGAATCATCAACTGTGCAGGTGATTAAATTATCACATGTGCAATACTAAGGAAATCCTGAAAACATGCACTGTTGGCGGCCCTTGAGGACTGGAATTGGGGACCCATGTGCCTACACATTGAATGTGTTTTTTCCTTTTGGCATGCACGGGGTTAATGTCAGTTTTCTGGCTAGAAGCAAGCTCAATACCCCTGCTCAGGTGTTTCTGCTGATAACCACTCCCAATCTGGATAATACCCTCTGCTACCAGCAGGGTGTGTGGGTCATTCAGAATTCATTCCGGAGCTTGGCCTTGAGCTGAAAGGAGGTGTTTGCTGCTGCCGCTGCTGTCATCTTCAGTTGTTTGGTGTGGATGTACCCTGTTGTTTAGTTACCTTCCGCATACCTTATTTACCCCCTATACACCTTCTTGTAGTCCCCCTAGTGTTTGTTTTTGGGGTGCGTGAGTTTGTTGTCCCCCCAGTCTGTGTTTGTCAGTGAGGTTTTGTGACTACTGTCCTGGCCCATCCTTTGGGTGATGGGTGTGGGGGGAGTTACATCAGGGTCTTGGACAGGACCCAAACCTCACTACCATCGAGTGTACCTCTGGGTTGAGGATCAGCTCAGGATCCTATCTAGTCTGAGGACCAGCTTAGGAGTCCCTATCCAGTCACATCTTAGTCACCAGCGTGACAGTATGGAAGTAATCATCTTTATAAGTACTTTAACACCTTAACGACTACGGGCAGTAAAATTACATCATAGTGGTCTGAGGCATGACAGCGACGCGTCGGTTTTGCCATATAGTGAACACTGTGAATAAAATATCTCAAAAACAATTTTTTTGCAGTTTTTTTCACATTTGAAATTTTTTTCCTGTTTTCCAGTACACTATATGGTAAAACTCATGGTTTCCTTTAAAAGTACAGCTCGTTCCACAAAAAAAGAGCCCTCACATGACCATATCAACTGAAATATAAAAAAAAGATACGTCTCTCGGAAGAAGCAAAAAAATAAAAAAAAGTGGAAAGCACAAAATCGTGAAGGGTGTTGAAGGGTGTTGAAGGTTGTGAAGGGGTTAATGTGATGACATTACTTTGGGGTGTAAAAAAAACCTGCTGGCAGGTTTCTTTTAAAAAGTAGGTCATTTTGATGTCTCATTCCCTTTAGTATATAAAAAAACGGAAGCCCTATGAGTTATTATACATAATAAATATAGAGTATACAGCATATATGTGTGTAGGCTGAAAATGAACCAGTAATCCACCCGCTCCGCTGTACAGTTGCTCATTAGATGAAACCATCTCGAAAAGCCATCAAGACATGTGGCGGATACGTGTAATTTGCGCGTCTGGGTCCTGCAGCAGAAAGTGCAGCTGGAAATCACGATAAGTGAGAACCTCTTATGTTATTTTATCAAATCTTGGCAATACGAGCATATAAATAAGTTCACCATTTCCATTGCCCTCCAGCAGAATTAAGTGCTGTGCTGCTCGGAGAAGGAAAGCAGCGTGTGATTATCTGTGCATGTGTTGTGCGCACAACATACCACCGGAGGACTCGGTGCTGTATGTGCCGCTTCTATACCCTGTGGTTACTCCACTGAAATGAGGGCACGTCCTGCTGTTGTAAATAATACGCTGCCAACAATAGAAACTTTTCTTTCCTAAAGTGTCGGCCTGGTTTAGCGGGGGCCCTCATCTTGTACAGCGCCTGTTTCCTCCCCTGATGAGTAATTGACAAGTGAAGCACTCATTCATTAAATGTCATAGGTGAGGAACATAATATGAGATGCAGAAAGGAGACTGCAAATCGAAAGTCTCTATTTCTGATAGAAAAAAAAAACACATTCAGGTTGTATGAAAGGAAGATAATTACACGATTCAGCTTTACATGGCTCTGTTCACACTCGTGTCACAGCTTCCGATTGTAAAAGGATCACGATTCATGCACTGGGAGATATTGATTCTAATGAGATCCATGAAAGTTCCACTATTTACAGCAAGAATTGATTTGAAGTCTGAGGTGGGGTCTTCTTCATGGTCCTCATCTAGTCTAAGGTGGGGTCTTCTTCATGGTCCTCATCCAGTCTGAGGTGGGGTCCTCTTCATGGTCCTCATCAAGTTTGAGGTGGGGTCCTCATCAAGTTTGAGTAATTGACAAGTGAAGAACTCATTCATTAAATGTCATAGGTGAGTTACATAATATGAGATGCATAAAGGAGACTGCAGATCGAAAGTCTCTATTTCTGATAATTACATGATTCAGCTTTACATGGCTCTGTTCACACTCGTGTCACAGCTTCCGATTGTAAAAGGATCATGATTCATGCACTGGGAGATATTGATTCTAATGAGATCCATGAAAGTTCCAGTATTTACAGCAAGAATTGATTTGAAGTCTGAGGTGGAGTCCTCTTCATGGTTCTCATCTAGTTTGAGGTGGGGTCCGCTTCATGGTCATCATCTAGTTTGAGGTGGGGTCTTCTTCATGGTCATCATCTAGTTTGAGGTGGGGTCCTCTTCATGATCCTCATCTAGTCTGAGGTGGGGTTCTCTTCATGGTCCTCATCCAGTCTGAGGTGGGGTCCTCTTCATGGTCCTCATCAAGTTTGAGGTGGGGTCCTCATCAAGTTTGAGTAATTGACAAGTGAAGCACTCATTCATTAAATGTCATAGGTGAGGAACATAACATGAGATGCATAAAGGAGACTGCAGATCGAAAGTCTCTATTTCTGCTAGAAAAAAACACATTCAGGTTGTATGAAGAGAAGATAATTACATGATTCAGCTTTACATGGCTCTGTTCACACTCGTGTCACAGCTTCCGATTGTAAAAGGATCACGATTCGTTGACTGGGAGGTATTGATTCTAATGAGATCCATGGAAGTTCCACTATTTACAGCAAGAATTGATTTGAAGTCTGAGGTTTGGTCCTCATCTAGTTTGAGGTGGGGTCCTCTTTATGGTACTCATCGAGTTTGAGGTGGGGTCCTCTTTATGGTACTCATCGAGTTTGAGATGGGGTCCTCTTTATTGTCCTCATCGAGTTTGAGGTGGGGTCCTCTTTATTGTCCTCATCGAGTTTGAGGTGGGATCCTCTTTATGGTCCTCATCGAGTTTGAGGTGGATCCTCTTTATGGTCCTCATCGAGTTTGAGGTGGGGTCCCCTTCATGGTCCTCATCTAGTCTGAGGTGGGGTCTTCTTCATGGTCCTCATCTAGTCTGAGGTGGGGTCCTCTTCATGGTCCTTATCTTATGGCTGCCCAAGGGCGGACATATTGGTGCAGCCTGGTGAACCACACAAAGGGCCCAAGAGGTTGGGGGGGGAGCATTTCTACCTCCAAATTTGGTGGAATTGTGCATCATGATGAGTTATTGAACTTCAAGGCTGCTTTACACGTTTCAATTAAACGTGCGATCGCATTTGCAATTGCACCCGCCCCCATCGTTTGTGCGCCACGGGAATTTTGTTGCCCGTGTCGCACAATGCTGTAACCCCCGTCACACGTACTTACCTTCCATACGACCTCGCTGTGGGTGGCGAACATCCACTTCCTGAAGGGGGAGGGACTGTCGGCATCACAGCGACGTCACACAGCGGTTGGCCAATAGAAGCGGAGGGGCGGAGATGAGCGGGACATAAACATCCCGCCCACCTCCTTCCTTCCGCATTGCCGACGGGACGCAGGTAAGCGGTGTTCATCGTTCCTGGGGTGTCACACACTGCGATGTGTGCTGCCACGGGAACATTGAACAACCGGACGTTCAATTTTTAGAAAATGAACGACGTGTATGCGATCAACGTTTTTGCGTACAATCGGAATCGCACGTAGGTGTCACACGCAACTACAACACTAACGATGCCGGATGTGCGTCACTTACAACGTGACCCCCTCAGACACATCGTTAGATATATTGTAGCGTGTAAAGCCCGCTTTAAAGGGTCCATTTACTCTTTCTGCAAAGGGTCCATTTTCTATTTGTGTCCACCAGTGTCCACACACAGTAGAGCATGGTGACCCTTATTCTGCTTTACAAGACTACACATCAGTAAGCAGAAACCTGTGTAATCATTTGTTAGCCCAATGGAGGCACTGCAGGGAAAATAAATACTTAAAGGGTTATTCCCATCTCCATGATCCTATCCCAATATGTAGTAGATGTACTAATAATAACAATACAATTAGAAATGTAGTATAGTTCTCCTGATATAGCCATGGCCCTCACCTTATGTGCAGGGCATTGTAGTAGCTTATGTATCCATGGTTATAACCACTAATATAGTGACAATTAGTTGCTCGTGGTCATAACCTAAAATGCCCTGCACATGAGGTAAGAGACATGGCTATATCAGGAGAACTATATACATTTCCAATTGGAGGTATTTGTTAAATTGTATTATCATTACACCTACTACATATTGGGATAGGATATGGGGATGGGAATACCCCTTTAAGGCAGGTCCATCTTTCCCCACAGATTACTACTGATAATACCGGCAGAGAGACGCTTTTTTCACCAGCTTATGACTGAGTGATCCTTCTAACAAAGATGTCAGCTGTAAATGGACAACTGACATCAAGCCAAGGGGTTAGGGTACTTTCACACTTGCGTTATTTTCCTTCCGTTACAATCCGCCCTTTTGGGAAACAGCGGAATCCGTTAACGGATTCCGCTGTTTCCCATAGACTTGTATGGTTGACGGATTGTACCAAAAGGAGCTGCGTTGCTTCCGCTGGGCGATGCTCCGTTGCTTCCGCCCAGCGGGAGGAACGCAGCATGTAACGTTATTTTGAGCAGCGGAATCCTCTGGATTTCACTGCGCATGCTCTTTTTTTTTTTTTTTTTTTTAAATCAAACTTTATTTTGGCTCGCGGTGGCCGAACGTTCAGCTGAGCGCCCGGCCGTCGGCAAGCGACAGCGCTCAGCTGAATGACCGGCCACCGGCATGCCCGGCCGCCGGCAAGTCACAGCGCTCAGCTGAGCGCCCGCCCGCCGGCATGCCCGGGCGCCGGCAAGTGACAGCGATCAGCTGATCACCCGGCGGCCGGGAGCGATCAGCTGATCACCCGGCAGCCGGCTGCAGGGAGCGATCAGCTGATCACCCGGCGGCCGGCTGCAGGGAGCGATCAGCTGATCACCCGGCGGCCGGCTGCAGGGAGCGATCAGCTGATCACCCGGCGGCCGGCTGCAGGGAGCGATCAGCTGATCACCCGGCGGCCGGGAGCGATCAGCTGATCACCCGGCGGCCGGGAGCGATCAGCTGATCACCCGGCGGCCGGGAGCGATCAGCTGATCACCCGGCAGCCGGCTACTGGGAGCAATCAGCTGATCACCCAGCGGCCGGCTGCAGGGAACGATCAGCTGATCGTTCACTATAGTCTGCCGCTGGTAAAACCGGGAAAAAAAAAAAAAAAAATCAAAACGAATTGCGTTGTTTTGCAGCATCCGTTGCATCCGTTGTGTCACTATATGCAACACATCCGTTGCATCCGTTACACAACGCAATGCAACGGATACCGTTCAACGCAAGTGTGAAAGTAGCCTTAGTAATGGACAAGCGTCTATAAGACACAACCATTACTAATCCGGTAAGGCCCCTTTCACACATCAGTTTTTTGCCGTCAGTCATAATCCATCGAATTTTGAGAAAAAAAAACGGATTTAGCGACTGATGCCGCTGGATCCGTTTCTTTCTCGACTTGTATTAGCATCGGATTGCGATTGATGGCCTCACGTTTCATCCGTCGAAAACAAAGTAATGTTTTTTGTCTACGTCGAAAAAATGGACAACAACGGATCCGTTGCAGTCAGTTGTTTGATAGAATGGAGGCCTATGTCCGCAGGATCCGTCGTCATCCGTCAAATGACGGAATCTGGTGACGGATTCCATTTTTCTAAACTGAGCATGCTCCAATTATTATTTAGCCCCCAGCTAGTCAGTTCTGTCAAAAAACGGATCCGTCGCATCAGTGTTACTACAATCTGCAACGGATCCGTCGATCCGTAAACAAAACGGATTGTGACTGACGGCAAAAAACTGATGTGTCAAAGGGGCCTAAGTGTACAGTGAAAAAAAACAGTGAAAAAAAAACAAGTTTATGTATTTGGCAGGTTCCCGGTGGATTGTCCCTGCCTCGCTCCTCTAAACTGAAAGGTCTTTCTGCAAACATATTATTTGTTTCTACATCCTCTAAGTTCGGCATATTTTCATACTTTTTACCTTAGGTTTCTGTAAGCGAAAAAAAAAAAATGATTCCATTAATTTTAGATGCAGAATCTGTATTTGGAGGCCAATCATCCAGGCAAAGAGTTGTTTTCAGTGAAGGTGGAGGAGGTCAGGATAGGGCAGGCACTGGAGGGTCATTAGTATATTTCAGATAACTTAGATTCTGTTTCTATTTTTTGCAATATGTCATATTTTTCTTTACTAATGGGGGTTAAGGAGCACACAGTGTATCTGTTCCCTACTGCACAGCCTCAACATCAACCCAGCCTATTCATGCTGGATAATAATATATTTATTTATTTATTTAGCACCAATAATTCCATAGCGCTTTACATATATCAGCAACACTGTCCCCATTGGGGCTCACAATCTAAATTCCCTATCAGTATGTGTTTGGAGTGTGGGAAGAAACCAGAGGAAACCCACGCAAATACGGGGAGAACATACAAACTCCTTGCAGATGTTGTCCTTGGTGGGATTTGAACCCAGGTTACCAGCGCTGCAAGGCTGCAGTGCTAACCACTGAGCCACCACAAGACTGCAGTGCTAACCACTGAGCCAACATGCCAACCCCTAAATAAACGAATGCTTATGCACAGTGCAACAAACATGATGAATTTGTCATCAGCTGCTGCACTCTGCATAGTCAGCAACCAAAATGACAAAGCTCAGTATAATGAAGGCCACACTTGCCAATGACAAACTCCTATTCACTACTGCACTCTGCGTAAGGAGGGACCAAGATGAGCAACTAATGCATAAAAACAGTATTGAATCTACAGTGCATATAACTTAGTACGGTCTTCATTTAGTACTAAGGATATGTTCACACAGTGCATGTTTTGGTGCGTATTTGAGGTCACAAAGATGCACCTATATGAAGCATTTCCTTCTCCCAGCAAAGTCTATGCGATTTCTATCACCACACCACCCTGACGAAGGCTACGGTCGAAACACGTGTTGGTGTGGCTCAGCAGTGGCTAATGGCGACAGGTAAGGCTACTTTCACACATCCGGCTTGAGCTCTGCGGCTCAATCCGGCTGTGCAAGCTATGCAACGGATGCGGTGAAAACACCGCATCCTTTGCATAAGTTCTTCCTTTGCGGCCAGTCCGGTTTTTGCTGCTTGCGGCACGCTACTGAGCATGCGCAGTGGCAAAAACCGCATGCGGCGGCCGGATGCGGTTATTGCCGCATCCGGCCGCCATAGGCATGCATTGAAAAATGCACCGCATCGGCCGAATGCGGCGCGATGCGGTTTTTTTTTTTGCCGCACGAAAAAACGTGCCAGGCAACGTTCCATCCGGCCGCCGCATCGGCTAAATCTGCCGCATGCGGCAAAAACCGGACGGAACGCAAGGCCATGCGGCACAATGCGGCACTAATTAAAGTCTATGCAGGAAAATCGCAACCGGCAGCAAAAAAAATCGGTTGCGATTTTCCTGCAAAGTGCCGGATTGTGCCGCAGAGCAAAAACCGGAGGTGTGAAAGTACCCTAATCTACCCCTATGATGGGATTTCCTTGGTATTTTTCCTTGGCTTTTCCTGCCTGTGTTTATGCCTTTTAGTGACATGCAAACAGTTAATTATATCATATGATTTGCTTGAAGATCGCATTCATCTAAATTACTGTTATACCCATGATGGGGACAGATATTTAGAATGCAACATATACCTTTATCCCTATGTAATCTATTGATTTTCTGTTTGCAAACCCATTTGCTGAGTCTTGTGGTGCCTCGGCACTTTGTTCATTACTCACCCTTGCATGTACTGTTTTTACCATTATCTTTAATAAAAATTCTATATTTTACTATTGTATTGTACTGTCCTTGGCTACCTTTTCTATTGGTTTTGTAGTGCATATAACTTAGTACGGTCTTCATTGAGCACTAAGGATATGTTCACACAGTGCATGTTTTGGTGCGTATTTGAGGTCACAAACTACTGTATATGCAGCATTTCCTTCTCCCAGCAAAGTCTATGCGATTTCTATTTTGCTGTCCACACTGGCCATCTTTTTTTTTTTAACATTCTTTTTATTAGTTTTTAATTACAGATGATCAATAGACATATATAATCTTTCAATACAATATGGCTATGTTAATTTACTAAATTACAGATAGTAAATCTCCTCAACTCCCATTCCCCCTCCCATGGGCATCTTTTGTTGGCTGCATCTTGGCTGCGTTTTTGAAGATGCAGCATGTAATTCTTTTTGCGTTTTTTTTCCAGCGTTTTTGAGCCCTTCCTGTCAATAGATTTGACTTTAAAAACATATTGGGTAAAATGCGGTAAAACGCGCCAAAAACGCATGCGTTTTTTTATGCGTTTTTGGTGTGGGTGCATTTTTTTGTGCATTTTTTTGGGGCAAAAAACGCTGTATCTTTGTAGTTATAAAAGATGCACTGTGTGAACGTAGCCTTAGAGCTTCTTTCACATTTTTACATATTTTCTAACCCTAGCTAGGGGATTGGTTTAGGGCTAAGGTTAGATTTACAGTTAGGGATAACTGTAAGTGCAGGATTAAGACTAGGGTTGCAAAACTGTTACATGAAAATGTTCTATGGACAGATGAAACAAAAATAGGCCTTTTTGACAATACAAAGCAACAGTTTGTACAGATGGCGCCACAAAGCTTATAAGAAAAAGAACACCCTACCAACAGTAAACCATGGTGGAGGATTTATTATGTTGTAGCGTTACTTTGCTGCACCTGGCACTAGAGGCCATGACCGTATCAAAGAAATCATGAAATCAGAGAATTATCAAGAGATTTTAGAGCGAAGTGTCTTACCCAGTGTAAGAAAACTTGGTTTGAGTCAAAGATCATTGGTCCTCCAGCAAGACACTGACGCAAAGCACACATCCGAAAGTACACAGGAATGGTTGAAAAAGAAAATATGGACTGAAGATCTTTGGGGTGAGATGAAATCTGCCATTGGGAAAAAAGAACCCGGCAAACCTGAACAAACTGCAAAGGAAGAGAGGGAGAAAATACCAGCGGAGAAGTGCAAGAAGCTATAGATGGCTACAAGCAACATCTGTGCAACCAAGTATTAATTAGGGGGGCAACCAAGTATTAATTAGGGGGGCAACCAAGTATTAATTAGGGGGGCAACCAAGTATTAATTAGGGGTGCAACCAAGTATTAATTAGGGGGGCAACCAAGTATTAATTAGGGGGGCAACCAAGTATTAATTAGGGGGGCAACCAAGTATTAATTAGGGGTGCAACCAAGTATTAATTAGGGGGGCAACCAAGTATTAATTAGGGGGGCAACCAAGTATTAATTAGGGGTGTAATCAACTATTAATTAAAGGCCTTTATTGCTACACGTGATGTTTATTCTGTTTCTTCATTGAAATTCCAACATGTAAGATGACAAACAATGTGTTATTGTTGTATTACTTTGGATCACTAATTAAAAATTCCTGAGTATATAACTTTGGTGCATTTCCATTTATTTCTGAAGATATTGTACAGTCTATGAAAATAATGAAGGGCTGCCAATAATGGTGAGCTCCACTGTACTCAGAATTGAGGGATCAGTTCTAATTTATATGATTTGTAAAGTGGTAGACTTTTTTATTTTAGCATTTTATTACATTTTACAGTTTTTTTTAACCCCAAGTTGTTTAAAGGTGAATTGAATGTCCAAACCCTGCAGCGCTGAGCGTTACCACATCCTATATTTGTGGTCGGATCACAAGGAGTTTCTTCCTCAGCCTTTGTTACTGTTGGAAAAGGAAATGAGTTGTACAAGTTCTTCATTGTGAAATAAGTGTTTCCTATTTTTACCTTAACCAACGGCAGCACAAAAAAAAAACGATTAAGAAATATCTGAGAGCTCAGTTGTATAGAGTTGGGTCAGTAGTCTCAATTTTAAAGGGAACCTGTCACCAGGTTTTTCCCTCATGAGCTGTGGCCACCACCAGTGATCCCTTATATACATTATTCTGGAATACTGTATATAAGAGCCCAGGCCGATCTGTATGACGTTATAAAACAGCTTTATAATACTCACCTAGGGGGCGGTCCGGTCCAATGGGTATTGCTGCTCTCAGTCCGGCGCCTCCTCCATCTTGTGCAGTTTCCATTCTACTGCCCAGCCCAGGCTGTAGAGTGTAAGAAACACCTTTATTATATTCACCTATGGGGCGGTTCAGTTTGATGGGTGTCGCTGGTCCCGGTCTAGCACCTCCTCCATCTTGTCCAATTGCCGTCCTCCTGCCCAGCCCTGTGTGCATGATGAGTCCTGCGTTATTCAAAGAGAGGCATCCATTGTGGTCCTGCGCAGGCACGCTTTTCTTTGCCCTGCTGAGGGCAGAGCAAAGTATTGTAATACGCAGGTGAGAGAAAAGGTCAAGGACGCGCAGGAGTGCAATAGAGACCGCTCTGTGAATGACGCCAGATGCGTCATGCAGACGGGACTGGACAGGTGGATGGACATTGCACAAGATGGAAGAGGCGCCGGCCTGGGACCAGCGATACCCATCGGACCCGACTCCCCCTAGGTGAGTATTATGAAGGTGTTTCTTATATTCTACAGCCTAGGCTCTTATATATAGTATTCTGAAATGCTGTATATAGGAGCTTATTGGTGATGGCTGCAGCTCATAAGGAAAAAACCTGGTGACAGGTTCCCTTTAAGGCCCCGTAACCCATATTTCCTTTATGTGGCCTATACTTTTTTTTTTTTTATTGAGTTGATCCTCTAGTATACTGATTGGTCATTAGGGATCCTACTGCTGGGGCCCCCAAAATCAGCAGTAATCTACATGGGAACATCTTGTACCTATTGAGAAATGAAAATTAAAGTGCTTTTCAGAGATAAAATAAAAATTGGGCCAAGGGGGGGGGGGGGTGTTAGATAAATGTCAGAAGCGACTCATTGCTCACATGATACATCCACCACTGCTCCGGTGCCGCATCAGCCATGACAGTAATCTGTGGCCACTGACCGGAAGCCCTGAGAACCAGCTCGAAATTGCAGGTATTGCTGCAATAAAAACTAAAAGTGTTCAGTTTCCCTGCAGTGCCCCCTCTGGGGAAATTCAGCATTACATATGGATCATGAAAAATGAATCATGGAAACTCATTGGCTACTACAGGCCTTTTCTTGCATCAGTTTTGATACATTTTCCTCCGGTGATGTATTTCTGAGCTTTCATACACAAATAATCCAGCCCCTGATTTGTCTCCACTACATCCATACTCGAGAATTTAGCTGGACTGTATGAAGTATTACAACGTACAGATTGATGTTTTCACGAGCCTCTCCTTCCTTTAGTCACCGCAAAAGAACTTAGAAAACAGTTGCTTTTAATTCAGTAATATAGTGAGGCCGGGGAAGGGAATAGACAGGAGACGGCTCCTGCATAAGAACAGTATATGGCCCTGTGTGGTGCAGTGATGTGTTGAGCGCAACATGTCCAATCTTTTTTTTTCAAAAAAAAAATACAGATTTATGCCAATTGGTAAGTTCTCTTTAAAGAAGACCAACCAACAGGATTTTGCTATATGAGGTAAAGCCAGTGCCATACAGGCACTAAGATGCTGAATCCAGACATAGCTGTTGTAAAAAGATATGATGCTTGGTTGATAAAATATCTTTAATCAAAGTTGCAGAAATGCCCTGCACTTTGATGTGAGCAACATGAATGCGCCTTTGTGGGTTGGGTCCTCACGTTAGTCCTCCTCCTCTGGCATCCTCCTGCCTTGCCCCCTTTTTTGTACTTAATATTGTGCCGTGCCGCCATTACTATTGATGTGCATTGCCAAAATACTCATTAAAATAAAAATAAATAAAATATTCATTAAAAGGGTTCCAAAGTCCGCGCATGCACGTACCGCAATCTCCAGAGCTATTTTATTGAAGACGTTGTGGTGAAGTCTTTGAGAAGTATCGGCGCATGCACAGATATGAAAAAAAATAAAAATCTGCTCACGCACTGATGCTTCTCATAAGGCCGCTTTACACGCTGCGATATCGGTACCGATATCGCTAGCATGGGTACCCGCCCCCATCTATTGTGCGACACGGGCAAATCGCTGCCCGTGCCGCACAACATCGCCCGGACCCGTCACACTACTTACCTGTCCGGCGACGTTGCGGTGACTGGCGAACCGCCTCCTTTCTAAGGGGGCGGTTCGTTTAGCGTCACAGCTGCGTCACTGAACCGCTGCCCAATAGAAGCGGAGGGGTGGAGATGAGCGGGACGTAACATCCCGCCCACCTCCTTCCTTCCGCATAGCGATGTCACACGTACTGATGTGTGCTGCCGCAGGAACGAGGAATAACTTCGTTACTGCTGCAGTAACGATTTTTGAGAATGGACCCCCATGTCACCGATGAGCGATTTTGCGCGTTTTTGCGACGATGCAAAATTGCTCATAGGTGTCACACGCAACGGCATCGCTAAAGTGACCGGATGTGCGTCACAAAATCCGTGACCCCAATGAGTTCGCATTAGCGATGTCGTAGCGTGTAAAGCCCCCTATAGTCTTCACCTTGGTGTGTTCAATAAAATGGAGCTGGAGATCACGGTACGCACATGTGCAGACTCCGTCGCCATTTTAATGAAGACCTGAGTACTGTGGCAATGCGCATGCGCCGCCAACAATAGCAATGATGGCGCGGCATAAAATTCAAATACAGAAAAGGGGGCAACACAAGAGGACGCCGGAGGAGGAGGAATAAATGCAGGACTCAACCCACAAAGACCCACCACCATTGCACACATCAAAGTGCACTGTTTTTCTGAAATTTTGATTAAAGATATTCATCAACCAAGCATCGGATCTTTCTATAACAGGTATGCCTGGATTCAGCATCTTACTGCCTGTATGGCACTGCCTTTACCTCATATAGCAAAATCCTGCTGGTTGGTCCTCTTTAAGTGTAATGCATCTGACTTTGGGCTGTTCCGGTCATCAGACTTTAAATTAATTTTCCTGCTTATTATCCAGAGCTGTGGTTGAACAGTAATTTAATCCCATTATGCCAGTTGCATAACTCACATGACTTATCTTATCATCAGATTTTTTTATGTCAGTGTGTCCATTTATATTTTCTGGGTGACGTCCATGTGTGATCCCAGAGCGCAGCAGTGAGCCAGCAGCTCTGATGAGAGATGTCACTACCTGGCGCCTGTGAGTAGCTGCACTTTACTGCTGTTCACAGTTGCCGGTCCTGCAATCATGGACTACGACGGAGGAAATAGCTTTGTGGGAATATTTTGAAAATCTATTGGTGAAAGTGTGGGGAGCCTTTATTCAAATAAACTATTTTATACTGTGTTGTTGGTTTTTTTTTTTGGGATTGTTGGAGTTCTTATTTTTGTTGGTCAGACGGTGAGTTCCGTCATTTTAGACATTCCCCATTCCCTAATATTTGATTGTTAGACTTATATTCTCTACTCATCCTCATACCGTCATTTACCTCTCTACTTTGGCTTCCTTCAACCATGCAAATTGCCATATCTGGAGTGGACAATTCGACCCTCTGAATATGTGGCTAGGCGACGTTAGCTCCTGCAGCATAGAACGCAACTGATGACGTAACGCTGCGAGACTGACTGTATAATTGAAAGGTATGTCTCCTGTTGCCTAGCAATATGATGCCCAGTATGACGTTGTGAGCGGAGCATGCGGCCACGTGACGGCGATGTAACGTCATGTGACCGGTCACGTGACCAACGGTAACGCCCCCTTCTTACGTAACGCGGAAGTGCATTACACAAACTGACGACTAGTGACTACACGGACGGTATTGAGGAAAATACCGCCCCCTAATCGTGGCACGCACGCCGCCTTTACAGCATGCGTTCCACCAACATGTGGACCGGAAAACCTGTGTTTTGCAGGGTTTTACGGTAATAATTGATTGGTGGGGTGGGCACAATAGGTCATATAAGTCCCGCATATCTCCTTAGATACCAATTGATTTTCAATTGGCAGCTCAACATGCCTCTGATACTATAGCCTTCAACTCCCCTGATGAATCGGTTTTGAGGAAACGCGTCAGGAAGGAGGACGTTGAGTGATACTGGGTGTTACCTGGGGTAATGTGTGGTGTGTATTGTGTGTGTTGTATATAGTGTTGTGGTATTAAATAATTGGGTGTCACATTTTGTTATATTTTAATAATAAATATTAAAAGTTATATTTTAATTACCAGTGCTTTATTGTGTAAAACTACATCTTGCCCCTATTCTGCTAGAACCCACTAATGTGGGCAGGTAAATACAGAAGAGGAATGCTTGAGAAAGAGACAGCAAGACTGAGATTTGTTTACATAGAAGAGGAGAACCACATTCCCAGGCCTAAGCTTCCTTTCATCAAAGCATCTTTGATAGACACTCTGTATCCGGTGTCCAGATATGAATATTGGGGTGTGCATAAGTCCCCCAGTTATGGGAGATATCTTTTCAGCATTTGGCAGAATGACAAATGTAACACACATTTTTACATAATGGTGATTCCTGTGTATCAGCCCCAAATTAATATCGGGCAAATGGATGACGATACACGTATCATATTTCATCTCTATAGAAAGATAAAATCATGATAAGAAACATGACCACAAAGTCTTCCGCCTGGCACTACCAGGGACGAAGAAGTCTTGTAAATTGGGGATCTCCTAAAATTCTGAAGGGCCGAGCACATCTCATAAACAGATCCCACATGAGGTCACCAAGGAGAGTTATGTGGGAGTGACTGTTTGTTAATAAATACAGAAGTATGAATGGACTTCTTGTACAATGCCAGAAAGGTATATTGCCATGTTGGATTGTTCCACATTCCATTGGAGTCCTTCCATTGCAGTGACATCAGGATTATTAATTTTCTTTAGCTTATTCCTTTTATTCCATGTAATTGTATATGCTGTACTGTTTTATTCCTCTTTATAACATCTTTAACATTAACTATATAAAATTTAATAGCTTTGTTCCTCTTGCTCTATAAAGCACATCTCCGACTCCATGTGGTATCTGTAATGCATGTCTAATCAGTCTGTAAAGCAATTGGTGGTGGCTGCCAGTAGTTCCTTTGTTATTGTGGAGTTGGCAGTGACTGTACCAAGATGTATATATAAATTCCATGCATTGGAGTCAGTTATGTATATACTATATTCTCACTGTGAGTGCACCAATAATCAACCTAGTAGTGGAAACAGCCGCCACCTCATCCATTATTGTCAGTCAATTACTTAATTGTCCTGACAATTGGGGCAGCAGAGTGCCGTCTTTGACAAATTGGTGTCAGCGATGGGATATTTGTGTGATTTTCCGGACTATCTCCTTGATAGCACTAAGAGGGGGTGCTATAACAAGTATGTTAATTTTTAGCTTATACTAAGAGGGGGGGCTATAACAAGTATGTTAATTTTTGGTTTATACTAAAGGTCCCGTCACACGCAGTGACATATGTAACGATATATCGCCGGAGTCACGTATTCCGTGACGCACATCCGGCATAGTTAGCGACGTCGTTGCGTGTGACAGCAAGGAACGACCGTTAATGATCAAAATTACTTACCTGATCGTTGACACGTCGTTCAAATTACAAATATCGTTGCTGTTGCAGGACGCAGGTTGTTTGTCGTTCCTGCGGCACCCTACATCGCTACATGTGACCCAGCAGGAACAAGGAACTACATCGTACCTGCGGCCGCCGGTAATGAGGAAGGAAGGAGATGGGCGGGATGTTCATCCCGCTCATATCCGCCCCTCCGTGTCTATTGGGCGGCTGCTTAGTGACGCCGCTGTGACGCCGAAAGGAGGCAGTTCGCCGACCACAGCGACATCGCTAGGCAGGTAAGTATGTGTAACGGGTGTAAGCGATGTTGTGCGCCACGGGCAGCGATTTGCCAATGACGCACAACCGATGGGGGCGGGTATGCACGCTAGTGATATCGGTACCGATATCGCAGCGTGTAAGTGGCCTTAAGAGGGGAGCTATAACAAGTATGTTAATTTTTTGTTTATTTCAAATAAAAAAGTCTTGTGTGATTTGCTGAAATAAATGATATAGTTTTTTGATCATGTCCGATTGCCAGTCCACCCCCGCCCCGGACACAGCGCTCAGGCCCCAGCTCAGCCCTTACATGTTACATTACAGAACAGCAGCTTATGATTGATGATTCTGCCCATACAGTTCCTGTTTCCTATCTCACGTTTTTCTTTTTTTAATCTCCATTTACTGGAAAATTCAGGAAAGCACATTTGTGGTTTTTAGCTCACAGCCATTCGATACTATTCTTATTCTTAGGGGATGCATACATTAATGATTAGACATGAAGAAGGTTTCATTTTAATGCAAAGTTGAAATCTGATTGACAATGAAAAAGGTAATGTATTTCTTCAAGGACAACCAAGGTCAAAACTGGATTCTGCTGTATCTAGTGAGACTAGTGTGCACTGCTAACATAGCACAGGGGGCAAAGCATGCTTTATGGAGGCTGTAATTCAGCTATACAAGAACCCTGAATGCAAAATCTCTATATCTAGGTAAGCAGCATGTTCAGGAACGTGTTCGCTCAGGGACTACTAATTTAGTAGTGGACATATTTGTTCTTACCATTCAGAAACAGAAAAAAAGCATATTAAAACTCTGCCAATAGGAAGATGACTTAAGGAGCAAGGAATGCTTGCTAGTATTTGTTATTTAAATAAAAAATAGCTCTTTAAACATCACCCAAATACCGAGTCAAAGCATAGCCCTGCTGCCCTCATCATGTACAACTACTCAGTGGTTCCCCATTTTTTTATTTTTATTAAAAATTATTATTATTATTATTCCAGCACTATAGGTTCTGGAACTTCCTTTCTCTCAATTCTCAGGATTCATTTCACCAGCCATTATGCAATTGTTTGACTGTCCTGAACTTAAATTCTGCCTCTCTATTATGTCTGCAGATTCACAGGCCGGAGAGCAGGAGCAGAGGGAAAAAGACCCTCCACACAGTAGACAGCAAGTTACAAATAAGGGTCTCACCTAGTGTCCGGCAATTTGGAGTGTTTTATTGGGGTACAAAAATATAATTTTGTGATTTGCAGAATGTGTATGTAGCACAGTTGTCAAATTGGTTTCCTGATTGGTCCCTTTATCACTGTGATACAGCATGTGAAATAAGTATTGAACACATCACCAAGTAAATATATTTCTAAAGGTGCTATTGATATGAATTTATCACCAGATGTCTGTAACAACCCATCCAATCCACACAGGCAAAGAAATAAAACCATAGATGTCCATAAATTAAGTTATATGTAATAATGAGAAATGACACATGGAAAAAGTATTGAACACGCTTACGGAAATTTATTTAATACTTCGTACAAAAGCCTTTGTTGGTGATAAAGCTTTAAGACGCCTCCTGTATGGAGAAACTAGTGGCATGCATTGCTCAGGTGTGATTTTAACCCATTCTTCCGAACACTCTTCAAATCCTAATGATTCTGTGGGCTCCATATATGAACTCTGGGCTTTCGTTTCGACCATAAATTTTCTATTGGATTCAGGTCACGTGATCGGCTCGGCCATTCTAGTAGCTTCTCTGAAATCAATTGAGAGTTCCCTTGGCTGAGTGTTTGAGATCATTGTCTTGCTGAAATGTCCACTCTTTCATCTTCATCATCCTGGAATATGGCAGCAAATTTTGGCAAGAATGTCTCTGTATATTTGTCCATTCATCCTTCCTTCAATCATATGAAGTTTGCCAGCGACATATGCTTAAAAACAGCCTCACATTATGATGTTCCCACCTCCAAACTTCACTGTTGTATGGTAATTTTGGAATGATTTGCCTTTTTGCCTCCAAACATGATGTGTATTATGGCATCCAGACAGTTAAATTTTGGTCTCCTCAAAGCAACCCCAGAACATAAAAGCCTCCTCCATGTTTCACAGTAGGGACAGTGTTCTTTTCTTGATAAGCTTCATTTTTCCGTCTGTGAACATAGAGCTGATGTGCCTTGCCAAAAAGTTCAATTTTTGTCTCATCTGTCCATAGGACATTCTCCCAGAAGCTTTGTGGCTTGTCAACATGTACTTTGGCAAATGCCAGTCTGGCTTTTTATGATTTTTTTTCAACAATAGTGTGGTCCTTGGTCGTCTCCCATGAAGTCCACTTTGGCTCAAACAATGACGTATGGTGCGATCTGACATTGATGTTCCTTGAGCTTGAAGCTCACCTTTAATCTCTTTACAGATATTATTCATATTATTTGTCTCTTTGATTTGCCATCAATTTTCCTCCTGCGGCCACGTCTAGGGAGGTTGGCAACAGTCCCATACATCTTACATTTCTGAATAATATGTGCAACTGTAGTCACAGGAACATCAAGCTGCTTGGAGATGGTCTTATAACCTTTATCTTTAAAAGGAACCTGTGACCACTTTTTTGGTGTATAAGCTGCGGCCACCACCATCAGGCTCTTATATACAGCATTCTAACATGCTGTATATAAGAGCCCAGGCCGCTGTGAGAACATAAAAAACACTTTATAATACTTACCTAACGGTCGCTCGGTTGGCCATATGGGCGTCTCCATTGTCCGGTGCCGGCGCCGCCTCTTTTGGCCATCTGCGTCATCCTTCTCTAGCCGCGGTGCATGACGCTTCCGACGTCATCCACCCTCGCCGCCATTCAGGTCCTGAGCAGGCACACTTTGATCTGCCCTGAGCAGGGCAGATCAAAGTATTGTAGTGCGCCTGCGCAGGATCGCCGAGTGTGTATGACGTAGACGCATCATGCACACAGGCTTCAGAAAGAGGACGAAGATGGCCGTAAGAGGAGGCGCCGGCACCGGAGAACGGAGACACCCATATGGCCCACCACACGACTGTTAGGTAAGTATTATAAAGTGTTTTTTATGTTCTCATAGCGGCCTGGGCTCTTATATACAGCATGTTAGAATGCTGTATATAAGAGCCCGGTGGTGGTGGCCGCAGCTTATACACCAAAGTGGTGACAGGTTCCCTTTAAAATACTTGTCTATAATTTTCTTTCTAATCTCCTGAGACAACTCTTTCCTTTGCGTCCTCTGGTGCATGTTGAGTGTGGTACACACCATGTCACCAAACAGCACAGTGAGTATCTGTAGCCCTATATACAGGCCCACTGACTAATTACAACATTGTAGACACCTGTGATGCTAATTAGTGGACATACCTTGAATTAACCCCTTAACGACCGCGGGCCGTAAAATTACGTCCTAAATGACATAATCTTACTGCCCGCGGTCCTCCGGCGGCAGCATGCCGCGATCGGCACACATCTCAGCTGATTTTCACAGCTGAGATGTGTGCCTGCTAGGCACGAGCAGAATCGTTATCTGCTCGTGCCGATTAACCCCTTATAATGGCGCTGTCAATACATGACAGCGCCATTATAAGCGCAATCGCGGTAAAGTTTTACTTACCGCCGAAACCGGAAGTCACGTGACGCGATCACGTGACTCCCGATAGTTGCCATGGTAGTACAGGGTCATGTGATGACTCCTGTACTACACATGAATTGGTTTCACTTTCGCTGTGCCCGGAGCACAGCAAAAGAGAAAGACAGCGTATCTGCTGTTTACAGCCTTCCAGCTGTGATCAGCAGATACTGCAGAGCGATCGGAATGCTGATCGCAATAGCCCCCTAGGGGGACTAGTAAAATAAAAAAAAAAAGTAAAAAAATAAGTTTTAAAAAATTAAAAAAAAACAAAAAAACCTAAAAGTTCAAATCACCCCCCATTCGCCCCATTAAAAATTAAAGGGTTAAAAAAATAAAAAATATACACACATTTGGTATCGCCGCGTTCAGAAACGCCCGATCTATCAAAATATAAAATCAATTAATCTGATCAGTAAACGGCGTAGCGGCAAAAAAATTCCAAACGCCAAAACGACGTTTTTTTGTCGCCACAACTTTTGCGCAAAATGCAATAAGAGGCGATCAAAACGTAGCATCTGCGCAAAAATGGTTCCGTTAAAAACGTCAGCTCGAGACGGAAAAAATAAGCCGTCATTGAGCCTAAGATCCCGAAAAATGAGAACGCTACGGGTCACGGAATATGGCGTAAAATGTGCGCCACTTTTTTCGGACAAACTTCCGATTTTTTTTAACCCCTTATATAAAAGTAAACCTATACATGTTTGGTGTCTACGAACTCGCACTGACCTGAGGCATCACACCCACACATCAGTTTTACCATATAGTGAACACAGTGAATAAAATATCTCAAAAACCATAGTGCTATCGCACTTTTTTTGCAATTTTTCAGCATTTGGAATTTTTTTGCCATTTTCTAGTACATAATATGGTAAAACTGATGGTTTCATTTAAAAGTACAGCTCGTTCCGCAAAAAATGAGCCCTCACATGACCATATTGACTGAAAAATAAAAAAGTTACGTCTCTCAGAAAAAGAATGGCGAAAAAAAAAAACGGAAAGCGAAAAATCGGCCGGTCGTGAAAGGGTTAACATCCCTTTTGTCAAATAATTTTCAGGGGTGCCATCATTTCTGTCCAGGCATATTTTATGATTTTTATTTATTTATATATAATTTATTTATTTATTTTTTTTAATCTGTGGAAGCAGAAAAGCAGCAATGTCTGACTTTCATATGTTCATTTTCATAGGTTTTTTTATTTATTATTACTTTTGACAGATTAAAGTTATTTCTGTGACCATTGTGGGTTTTTCTTTCATTAAACGGGGGGTACCAACAATTTTTGACCACGTGTGTACCTGTAAAGATTTTCTCAGATCCTAAATACCATATATTTCTGTTTTGCTACACACCGTTGCCCCCAGTTCTTTCCTCTAATGGGGTCACTGTGTCTGTAATTTCTCTAGTATTGACATCTTTTATAGTTTCTGCCCAGGTAAGTGAATGTTTCATACTGAATAGTGACAGGACAGGTAATAGGACAAAGCCATACTAAGGAGCCTCAGACTCTTGCCTCACTGCTTGCAATGTGTTACAGATCCCTTATTTAATTAAATACAGAATTGGTATTAAAAAGTTATTTCCTTCTCTACAACTTGTCATAAAAGTCAGAAATGATCCCATCATACAGGCATAATGCTGAATTTCACTACTAAAGCCAAAATTCTGCATTTGATTAAATGATCGTTGCGAGTTTATAGATGTTGCATAGCGCTGACTGGCTGCATTTTCATGCCTCTATTTATTTCTGCACATTTTTTATGATTCTAAGAAATAGGCCGCTTCTCTCGTGCTACTTTCAAACAGATGTGTATAGTGTAGCAATGGGCACAAAGTATTGTACTCTGCAAAATTGGAAGTTTCATCAATCAGCCCTCCCTTAAAGTCATATAGCAAAACTATTATGCATCCAAAATGTATTAACACTAGAAGTCCCAGAAATGTCAAGCTCCCCCCTGTTCCGAAGTTCCGAAAGAGGGTCAAATGACCCTTAGGCGGGCTTTGCACGTTGCGACATCGCAAGCCGATGCTGCGATGTCGCACGCAATAGTCCCCGCCCCAGTCGCAGCAGCGATATCTTGTGATTGCTGCCGTAGCGAACATTATCGCTACGCCAGCTTCACATGCACTCACCTGTCCTGCGACGTCGCTCTGGCCGGCGACCCGCCTCCTTCCTAAGGGGGCGGGTTGTACAACGTCAGAGCGACGTCACACGGCAGGCGGCCAATCAAAGCGGAGGGGCGGAGATGAGCAGGATGTAAACATCCCGCCCACCTTCTTGCTTCCGTATAGCCGCCAGCGGCAGGTAAGGTGATGTTCCTCGCTCCTGCAGCTTCATACACAGCGATGTGTGCTGCCGCAGGAACAAGGAACAACATCGTACCTGTCGCGGCTGCGTAATTTTGAAAAAGTCGGAGCCTACATCGATGATACGATAATGACGCTTTTGCGCTCGTTAATCGTATCATCTAGGATTTACACAATACGATGTCGAAAGTGACGCCGGATGTGCGTCACTTTCGATTTGATCCCACCGACAACGCACGTGCGATGTTGCAACGTGCAAAGCCGCCCTTAGTCCAAACTTTAATTAAGGCCATTACTGTTGCACCACAGGAGGTTGGAAAACAACAACCTCCTGTGGTGTGACAGTAATGGCCTTAATTACAGAACAAAAGACGGTGATTATAGGATGTTAGCTAAAATCCTTCAGGTCATTCGACCCATCTCTGGGTTCCAAAGGTAGAAATGTTAAATGACCCCTCTCTGGGACTTCTAGTGTTAAAAAAAAAACAAAACAAAAAAAAAACCTCGAATGGTGGAATAATTTTGGAAAAATTTTGCTTTCCAACTATTTTTATTCATATTTCCTCTCAGAATTTCACTGGTCATCCATTGAATCAGAAATGAAACATTTTTTTTGATTGAAAAAAAATAAGTTGTGCATTAGTGGCTACCTTGAGTTAAAAAGGTTGCATTACATTTTAGGTTCGGTTCTGTGCCTTGGTTCAGGAGGTTCTGTTTGATCTCCAAAAAAATGGGTTTAGACACTTGTACAGTACAGTCAATTCAGTTTGACCTTGGTTCTGGTGGCATCTGTGTTTTTTTTTAGCCAAGACACAGTAATGTAGCCAATAACATTATTGGGTCTGGCTAAAAACACATAAGTTAATTCTTTATTAGCAGGTTCCTATCTGGCCATAAGTTGTAGATTGTTTAACCCACAGAGAGACATTACAGTAGATAAGGACCTAACCTTAGGAGATATGCCTTGACGTTGTCTTGCGCAGTTTGGGTTTGTGGATTGCTACTACCATGTCGCACTCTGTCCACACTACTGAGTCCGACAAAAAAACCTACCATGCGCTACCCGATTTGGCACCCTCGGGTTTGCTAATCACCACCTTCAGCCGGTCTCCTCCTACTTAAGCCTGGGGAGTTTTCAGAGTTATCGCCAAAGATAGCATCTGCTTAGCTGTTGCGATATCCCAGCGTCTGTTGCCATCTTCCTTTTGGTGACCAGAGACTTGTTGTCTGCGCTGTATGAAAGTTCCTTGGTGTGACTTTCTCCCTCACCTTTGGTTTATCCCCTCCAGTGTCCTTTTGTCTATCCTCTGTGGATATTTGCGGTGTGCGTGAGTTTCAGTTTTACCCCCTTGTTTTTGTCTTGTGGGAGGTTTATTACTTTTGTGCAGCTTTGACCTAATTTCCCTGCATCCCCCACCCAGGGGTGGGCTGGACACAGAGACAGGGCCAGGTTGGGGGTCCGGACCCCCCTACCTTTAAGGGTACCTCCAGAGTGAGTGTGAGCACAGCTGCCCCAGTCTTAGGTCTAGCTAGGTCTCCCTATGTCCCCTAGTCACTCCTGTCAGACGGCTATTGGGCTCATATAAAATTGGCCTTTTTTATATGTTAAGTATCTCAATTTTTAGTTGTATTTTCTTAGTAGTAATACATGTTCATATTTCAGTGTTATAAAAATAGAGAGCGCAATAGGGTTTTACCAGATTAAAAAGTAAAGTGTGTTAGGAGTAACACTCACCTGGCAGGTGAGTGACAACCCCTATGGACGCATAAGAAATGGTGGCTGCCGCAGCCCCACATGGGTTAAATGTTAGGTGCTGGAGAGAAGAATGTGTATAATGCTGCACTACCACCAATAGGAAAAATTTTTGATAAATAACAATATCTTTATTTTGTAGGTCGACGTGTTTCTGGGATCCAGTCCCCTTCCTCAGGACCAAGAAAATCAACAAAATGTTTGATTTTCTTGGTCCTGAAGAAGAATTTTTCCTATTGGCGGTGGCGCGGCATTATACCCATTCTTCTCTCTAGCACCTAACATACTGTATTTCATTGATGAGATATCTTAGCATTTCAGATTGCAACTGTCTCTTTATTTGTTATAATATATCCCATGTTCAGTAGGCACCTGTTCACACTTGCATGTTAGGAAGTGCTATCAGTCTTTTTACTTGGCTTAAAAGACGTACACCACCAGAAAGCAGGTAAAATGAAGTCCACAGCCTGTGTTATTTGTGCTTTCTCCCTATATAAAGCCTGTGTACTCTGCCCTCCCGGATAACTTGGATGCTTTCCTTTCGCATTACTCTCTGGACTGACACAAACTCCAGCGATCCTGGCTACTATGTCTAACACTCAGAAGATGGAGGAGTAAATTGAAGAAAGACGTCACAACCTAGAGCAATGTTATGCCAGAAGATTCAGAAGGGGTGATAGCTAGGTGAAAAAAAAAAAAATAAAAAAAATCCAAAAGATGTAAAAAAAAGTAGTTTTTTTTTGCAATGAAGACTATTTAGAGTGCTGCTTAATTGTGCATTTGGGAAGTAAAAGCGCAAAAAAAAATGTAAAAAAGGTGTCTATAACCTTTACGCTGGTGATACAAGTAAGAACACTATTTCTGCTCCCCATGAACATGTATTACTCTCGGGTACACTGAAATTCTACAATAAGCAGAATTCTGAATTTCGCCTTAGGCATGACTGGAGAAGAAAACATTGTGCAATTTATAGGAGACATTTAAAGCAAAGTTTGTACCACTTTAGTCAACATTTTAACTATGAATTATAGAGACCCAGAATGCCAGTCTTGTGAAATAAAATGTAGAAATCATGGCCAAATCAGGCCGGGAGTGAACTAGGTGTGTCAGTAGAGTTTAATGAGTAAATTTAAAGGAAATCTGTCAGCAGGTTTTTGATATGTCAGTTGAAGCCAGCATGCTGCAAGGGTTAATACAGAAGGTTCAGGCATGCCTGTTTTGTCACAGTCCAATCTTTTGTTTTTTTTTCCTGTTTGTTTAAGCAGCAGGACACTTATCATTACAGGACTAGAGAGAAATCTGACACGCCCCCTGCTGTGATTGACACCTCACTGTCAATGTACACTTTCTATTGAGAGCCTGGTGTGTGCGAGGACAGCTTCCTGGGCTCAGCTACATGGCTAAATCTATAAATTCAGATTGTGTCAGAACGGCTGCAGCCAGTAATCTAAGTGATACATCGTTGGATTCAGGATCTCTTTAGCTACATCATGCTGCTCTCAGATAAGGTAGCAAAAATCTGCTGACAGATTCCCTTTAATGGCACCCCAAGCCTGATTTACATATACCCTAGATTTCTTAAGATTTGCAGTTCAGATCTCTACAAAAAAAATCCATAATTTGGGGACAGACGCTTATTCGGCCATACCACTACTCTCTTATGCTAAAGGTTCCTTTAACATATGGTGCCCTACTGCCGGGACCCACAGGACTGCCTTATTGTCCAGGGAACCATTTACCAAAAAAGAATAATACAATACAGACCTCTCCTTTTAAAGTTTCTCTGACTTGAAACTTTACAGTCATATGGGTTTTTTTGAATATTACGTAGACAAAATATATTATGCTGCAAATTTTCCGCTGGCTGTACACAAGAAAAATGACTTGAGATTACATTTTTAGATGTAGAATACAGGTACAGTGACATAAGTACAGGGTTAAGTCGAGGTAGAGGAGGAGTGACAAGTGGCAAAAGTGTTTACTAGTAACATGGGCCTTGTGGGGTGCCAGTTCTGTATATGGTTTGAGTAAGTGAAGACGTGGCCACGGTGTTAGGGCCGGTCAGGGAACCCTAAGGTAACCTCATGAGGTCCAGAGCCTACGGCTCACCCTGGCGGGCTTAGAGAGACGTTCGGCTAGAGAACCGTCAGGGATCAGAAGCGGACAAAAGTGTGAGGAAGAGGGGGAACAGAGACACAGGCCTATCAACTTGAGGATGAGTTCCAGGATAGTGGGGGACAGGTAGAGAAAAAGTACCCCAGAAATATTACAATCAGAACCGTGAGGAGTGAAGTCATGTGTGTCATAACGGTGTGAAGAATAAAGTGAACAAGTATGGTTACCAAGTGTTGTGTGTGATACTATTTCATCTATGAAGAGGTCTGACCAACGCAGCCAAATAACAAAAAGAAACCATCCACCATAAAAAAAGGAGACTGGGCAAAAACGACTGACATGGAAGAGCTCCAAGACAAAAACCACAGCTGAGCAAAAATAACAGAAAGGCTTGTCTCGGTTTTGCCAGAAGATATCTTGATGATCCCCAAGACTTTTGGGAGAATGCTCAGTAGATTGATGAGACAAAAGTTGAACTTTTTGGAAGGTGTATGTTCTATTACATCTGGTATAGAATACCACAACATTTCAGAAAAGGAACATCATACCAACAGTAAAATATGGTGGTGGTAGTGTGATGGTCCGGGGCTATTTTGCTGCTTTAGGTTCTGGAAGACTTGCTGTGGTAAATGAAAAGATGAATTTTGATGTCTACCAAAAAAATCCTGAAGTAGAATGTCCGGCCATCTGTTCGTGACCTCAAGCTGAAGAGCACTTGGGTTATGCATCAAAACAATGATCCAAAACACACCAGAGAGTCCACCTCTGAATGGCTTAAGAAAAAAAAAATAAGACTTTGGAGTTGCCTAGTCAAAGTCTGGACCTTAATCCACTTGGGATGCTGTGGCATGACCTTAAAAAGGCGGTTCATGCACGGAAACCCTCCAATGTAGCTGAATTACAAGAATTCTACAAAGATGAATGGCCAAAATTCCTAAAGAGCGCTGTAAAAGACTCATTGCCAGTTATTGCAAACGCTTGATTGCAGTTATTGCTGCTAAGGGCGTCCCAACCAATTATTAGGTTTAAGAGGCAATCACTTTTTCACACAGGACCCTTTAGGTTTGGATTTCTTTTTCCCATAAAAATTAAGACCTTCTTTTATTATCTTCATTTTGTGTTTACTTGCGTTATCTTTGTCTCATATTTACATTTGTTTAGCCCGCTTTACACGCTGCAATGTATCTTACAATGTGTCGGCGGGGTCACGTCGTAAGTGACGCACATCCGGCATTGTTAGGTACATTGCAGTGTGTGACAGGTACGTGCGATTGCGATTGAACGGTAAATTAACCTCACAGGATCCATGATGGACAGATCCGTCCTTGGTCGTGCAGGGGTTAATGCAATATCTACATAGGTGTATAGAGGCCCATTTCCAACAACCACCACTACAGTGTTCTAATGGTGCATTGTGTTTGCTACCTGTGTTAGAAGGCTAATGGATGTTTAGAAATCCCTTGAAAATCCTTGTGCAAGTATGTTAGCACAGCTGAAAACAGTTTTGCTGATTAGAGAAGCTATAAAACTGACCTTCCTTTGAACTAGTGAGAATCTGGAGCATTACATTTGTTGGTTCCATTAAACTCTCAAAATGGCCAGAAAAAGAGAACTTTCATGTGAAACTCGACAGTCTATGAGAGAAATTGCCAAGAAACTGAAGATTTCCTACAACGGTGTGTACTACTCCCTTCAGAGGAGAGCACAAACAGGCTCTAACCAGAGTAGAAAGAGAAGTGGGAGGCCGCGCTGCACAACTGAGCAACAAGACAAGTACATTAGAGTCCCTAGTGTGAGAAATCGATGCCTCACAGGTCCTCAACTGCCAGCTTCATTAAATAGTACCTGCAAAACGCCAGAGTCAACGTCTACAGTGAAGGGGCGACTCCGGGATGCTGGCCTTCAGGGCAGAGTGGTAAAGAAAAAGCCATATCTGAGACTGGCTAATAAAAGGAAAAGATTAATATGGGCAAAAGAACAAAGACATTGGACAGAAGAAGAGTGGAAAACAGTGTTATGGACAGACAAATCGAAGTTTGAGGTGTTTGGATCACACAGAAGAACATTTGTGAGACGCAGAACTACTGAAAAGATGTATACTGTTTGTGTGTATATACTGTATATATATATATATATATATATGTGTGTGTGTGTCCGTGTGCATTATAATTCCTAATATTTTATAGCTTCATGCAACTTAATCAGAACATTAATTTAAAAACCCAAGTTCACCATAACCTTACCTATTAACAGTATACTGGCTTATTCAGGAGGAACATTGTATGGGGCAGGAACATCCTGATCTAACAAGTGACACTGCTTAAACAAAGACCTTTTAATAACTGCTGGAAACAAAGCCAGAAATGTACAAATGTAAATATGAGAAGGCGCTAGGGTTTCAGTACAAAGCATTACATGTGGTTATGAAAGCTCTTCATTAGTAGGAGACACATTTTCTGGAGCTTAATTGGTTTATGGGCAGCTTGACTTCTATGTTTTAAGCCTAGGATAGGGGGTAACATTCTAATTGCTGGGGGTCCGATTGCTGGGTGCCCTGGTACCGAAAACTGGAGCTCCCCCCCCCCGCAAAAAAGAGGAAGTAAAATTTTTTAAAAAAAATCTTGACTGCGGTGCCGCCCCTCACGACCCGCCGCTCTAGGCACTGGAAATCCGATGCCTAGTGTTAAATACGGCCCTGGTGACAGGGCAATGTAAGGGGTACTTTACACGTTGTGACATCGCTAGCATCGGCTAGCGATGCCGAGCGCGATAGTACCCGCCCCATCGCACATGCAATATGTGGTGATTGCTGCCGTAGCGAACATTATCGCTACGGCAGCGTCACATGCACATACCTGCTCGGCGACGTCGCTGTGACTGTCGAAATATCCCTCCTCCAAGGGGGAGGTGCGTTCGGCGTCATAGCAACGTCACCACGACATCACTAATTGGCTGGCCAATAGAAGCGGAGGGGCAGAGATGAGCGGGACATAACATCCCGCCCACCTTCTCCCTTCCGCATTGCCGTCCGGACGCAGGTAAGGAGATGTTTGTTGCTCCTGCGGGTTTATACACAGCGATGTGTGGAGCTGCAGGAACGACAAACAACATCATACCCGCGGTCGACCCGACATTATCGAAATGAACGACGCTACACAGATCAACGATTTTCGACGCTTTTGCGATAGTTTATCATCGCACCTAGGATTTACACGTTGTGATGTCGTTACTGGCGCCGGATGTGCGTCACTAATGACGTGACCCCGACAATTTTTCGGAAGCGATGTCGCAACGTGTAAAGCCCCCCTAAGGGTATGTTCAAATTGGAATGCACTGGATAAAACCTGTTGCACATTTGTAGAATTTATGCATCAAATCCCAACTTAAAAACTGCACAAATGGCCGCGCATGGGATCAGTCCCACAGAAACCCAAAACTAATTAGTAGAGGTAATCAACTCTGCCAAGATTCTAATTCGGCAAATCACAATGCAAAATTAATGTTCCTTATTATGTGTTGGGGTCTCTCCAAACCCGAGAGCAAAACAAATGTAAAATTATTAAAAAATCCTCACTCACTGATCCTGCTGCCCACCATCTGGTCCTTCATGACTTCACTCTGCTTCACTTTATGGCACGGCTTCCTAGCACTGATTAGATCTTGGACAACACACGTCGTAACCTTGTAAAGTCAGAAGAATAGTCGGTGCCGGAAGCCACAACATGGTGTGAAGACAACCGAAGCGGATGTGCACAGCAGGGAAGGTGAAAATAGACCAAACATTTTTGACCAGACGGCGGGCGGAGGCCCTCACATTCAGCTCATCATTTTTCTGGATTCCCATGGAGAGATTGCAGAAAATAGCAAAATTTGCAAAAATCATACATAATAAGATTAATGTATATGAGACATCCCGACAGTTGATGAGAACAAAAATGACTTAGGCTAGTTTCACACTTGTGTTGTGCGGCATCCGATGCATTGTGTTGTGTGACAGATGTAACGGATGCGTTGCATATAGTGGCACAACTGATGCGACGGATCCTGCAAAGCAACGGAATCCATTGTAGCTTTTTTTTCAGCAATTCACTCAACTGAGCATGCGCAGTTGTGTAAAGACGGATCCGTCACAGGAATCCGTCAAATAACATATTCCGACAGATTCCGCCACCATAGGCTTCCATTATAAAAATGACGGACGCCGACGGAATCCAGCACATTGCGTTTTTTTGACGCTCTGGGAAGCGCAGAAAAACGCTACATGCTGCGTCCTTTCCGCCCGGCGGATACAACGCAGCGTCGGCCGGTGGATATGGCCATCCGTCTCAATGCGTCATCAATACAAGTCAATGGGAAACAGCGCACATCCGTTAACGGATTGCAATGTTTCCCAAAGCGGCAGATTGCTACGGCTGCGAAACAACACAAGTGTGAAAGTACCATTACATGTCCAACCCTCTGTTATAGGAAGATTCATTAGTCCATGGCTTAATGTACAGAAAATACAGAATAGATGGAAGGGAGTATAGACTGGACTGAATGAAGGATCAGACTACACAAGGTTTGTTTGTGGTCTGTTACCATGGAGACAAATGGACATTTTTAAAATGAAGATGGCTTGCAAAATTATTTCTTTTTTTTTTATTTTAGACACATTTAAACAATACAAATTTTAGTTTCACACATGGACAAAACCGCTAAAGCTTTTTCCAAAAGTACAGTTGGAACAGCCGTTACTCTATTAATTACTTAACCTATGTTGTGTAGGATGGGTCTGAGGAAAACAGAAAATGTCCTCTGGTCTCCTTCCAGACTCAGGATCTGCCACCTAACCCCTTACCAAGCCTATACCCCCCCACCTACTTTCTCAATATATTGATCTCTGTACAAAGAGAGCAGATCTGCTGCCGGTGCCTCGCTTGTCCTTGACTTTACAGATCCGGGCAGATGACGATCCAACAATTGACTTTGAAATCTAACTTTACATAGTGAAATGTTTCGGTGCCAAATAAAACCAGCAGATCCTGTTTGAAAAAAAAAAGACTTTGTGTAAGTCCTGAATATATTATACATTGTAGGTGCTGACAAGATGAGGACAGAACCAAATCCAGAGATTTATGATGGCAGAAGTAGAAATCCATTTTTAAGTTAATAATATACGGGTTTATGCATGACACAAAAAAAGAAATCAATTTCCGACATTGACATGCCATTGTGTTAAAGTTTTATTAGCACTAAATGAAGACTAAATAGTATTGTTCTCTGAGAATATAACCAGATCCCCTCTGTTATTACAGGCCACAGTAATTATGATTATTGGGCATCCAAGTGCAGAGATCCTCAATAGAGATGAGTGGAGCCGTGGAAGTTCGGTTCGGTAGGTTCAGCCAGATTTTAGATAAAGTTCGGAATGGGACAAGGACTTGACCTGAACCCCAATGGAAGTCACTAATTGGGCAATTAAGGTCGTCGTCCAATTGCAGCCAACCAGATCACTTCCGGTGCAGGTGTGTGGGGTTTTTCCAATTTTTTTCGGGTGGAAGCTACATCCGATCACGCTGTTATTGCCCCCCAGTGCGAGCCATTGAAACACTGCGAGTGGCTCACTTTGGGCTGAGCACCAAGTGTTCCCGACCACAGCAATGTTCGTTCGAGTAGTGTTCATACATAAAGCACCGAACTCCGAATCTGAACTCTATTTTTTGTATAAAGTCTTTGTTTGGTATGAAAACCGAGAACAAAGGGGTTGCATTTAGTGCTGAATCACCAAATAGTACAGTGGAGGTGGTCAAGACCACCTCACTGCACAGAGAATTGCAGCCAATCCTATTCACTTGACCCCCATTGACAATGCCCATCCACAGTACAGTACAATATTGCCCACATAAAATGTACCAGTAGATCGCCTCAATAAACAATAGCAGTGCCATTGCCAACATATTACATATTTGTTTCCCTTCACACATGCATAGGGTTAAAGTGGTCATCTATTGAACACAACCTTAATCCAATTCCCTATTAGGCAAATTTGCCAAATTTTGGGGTTGGCTATTCCAAAAAGACATGCACCAAAGGGTGCTTTACACGCTGCGACATCGCTAACGATATATCGTCGGGGTCATGTCGTTAGTGACGCACATCCGGCGTCGTTACCGACATCGCAGCGTGTGACAGCTAGGAGCAAAGATCAACGAGCGCGAAAACGTCAAAAATCGTTGATCGTTGACACGTCGCTCCTTTTCATAATATCGTTGGTAGTGCATGCCGCTGGTTGTTCGTCGTTCCTGTGGCATCACACAACGCTATGTGTGACACCTCAGGAACGACGAACATCTCCTTACCTGCGTCCACCGGAAATGAGGAAGGAAGCAGGTGGGCGGGATATTCCGCCCGCTCATCTCCGCCCCTCCACTTCTATTGGACGGCTGCCGTGTGACTTCGCTGTGACGCCGCACGAACCACCCCCTTAGAAAGGAGGCATTTTGCTGGCAACAGCGACGTCGCAGGGAAGGTAAGTCCATGTGACGGGTGTAAGCGATATTGTGCGCCACGGGCAGCAATTTGCCCGTGACGCACAACCGATGGGGGCGGGTACGCTCGCTAGCGATATTGATAGCGATATCGCAGTGTGTAAAGTTCCCTTTAGCGTACCAATAGAAACTTTTACTTCTGGTTTAACCAACTTTAGTGCCAGTGCCAACATATTACATATTTGCTTCCCTTCACACAGATGAAGAATTAAAGTGGTCATCTCATGAAGACAACCCCAGTCCAATTTAGGCATATTTGCCAAATTTTGGGTTTGGCTATTCCAAAAAAATTATGCACTAAGCGTGTCAATAGAAACTTTTATTTGTGGTTTAACCAACTTTTGACTCTATGGTCCTCCATGCCCTGAATCCAGGTCCTTCAAAAATTCAATGGAGACCTGGACCTTTGTGTAATTTGGAGCATCTGGCATAGAAGACTTTTTGGAAATGCCTGTTTCCAAAGGGTTTAGGTGCCAACTCCTAAGTCTGAGAGGTCTTCCTTTTTTCAAGGAGCCTTTTGGATCTTCTATGAGAGTTGTCAAGTATGCTATAGGAATAGTTAAGCTTGGTTCCCTATCTATGATCCAGTACACAGAGCCAACGGAAGCTATGACCGTTGGGTCAGCACCAGTTTTAGTTGTTCGTCAAGTGCCACATTGTATAGTCAACTCTAGTGAGACAACCCTTGATACCTGAAGACACCAGAAGGGGGCACTCACCACACACAGATTTATCTGGCTCCCAAAGAATTCTATGAGAACATATGCGAATCGTACTAACAACCACACTCCTGTAACATTAAAAAATGAAGATGTTATTTCATTTTGATGATTATCCTTGAAAATATTTTCCTCTTTAGTCATTCACTCACTTCACTTGTCTACTATACCGTTTAGTCATCATGTCACGGGTGTAAAATGACCTTGCCATGGAAAAATAACACATGTCCTCTTACGATTTATTGCTTTTTTTCAATCACAGTCATGGAGAATCTGGCATTGAATACAAATCTGACAATATTGATTTACAATTACTGCATATGTGAAGTAATAAAAAACATGTGTGGTCTTTACCATGGGATTACAAATCACACATAAAACCTTGCACCCAACCTAAAATCAGACGTGAAGGACAGTCGTGGTTAAGAAAATGTATCAAATTTAGGCACATGTTTCAATAAAACATAAAAAAATAATATATTTTTTATATATATATATATATATATATATTTCAAAAACTGAGCCAAAAAGGGCGTATAAATGTAGTTTCAAGTATATGTGTACTTGAGTAGTAACACACCACTTTCCTCTCTACAAGATCTATTTGTAATACATAGCACACAGTAAGAACACCTATATCATAACCAGCAAGTGGAAGGCTTAAAGCATATAAAAATGTCAATATAACACCAAAAGAAAAATATTCAAGCCAAAAAGTCAAAATGTACATACCCTTTATTACCCAATAATTAAAAATCAATCTCAAAATACAGAGTTGAAAACCCAAGGAACGGATGGTATTGATATGGGAAACCCGGCACCAACCTTGAGCTTCATGAGAAACCCATAGTCACAAAGTATTGCAAACTATATATAGATCACAAATTATATAGGTACCTAAATGCGACATCTAAATCATATAGAAGATATGTAATAAAACATAAATTATATGTTCACACATGTGAAATAAATGATATATAAGCAAACAGTGATTGGTCATCATGTTGTACAAGGTACAGAACCAATAGTTACTGACACACAGGGTCCAGGGTCAGGGTAGGAAAGGGGTATCCCTGTGCACCCAACGCACGTTTCACAACCTAAGTGCTTCGTCCAGGAGTCATAGCACACCGGGATGGATTGATGCTCCTCATAACTAGACCAAAGGCAGAAACCACAACAGAATGGATAAAATGAGCAGTTAGATTGGAATCAAGATCTGGGGTGAAGTAAAAGACTTTTTAGAATGCTCAGTATTATCTTTCTGTGTTTCTGCTCCTCGCTCCCACTCAGGAGTCAGGAGGCAGTGGAAGTTAATAAATGACTCACAAGTGAAATAAGAAGCAGATTTTTCTGATAAGATATATTACAAATTTCTTCTATAATGTTGATTCACGCAAGATTTGTTGAAAGTACAGTTACCTTTTAAAATTATTCAGTATATGGAATGATAAGGGTTAACGTGCACTTCCATGTGGGATAGGAAGATGATCACTTGAAGATAACATTGTGATTTATTGTATTGTTCTACGTGTTTCGGAGTATTGAAACTCCTTCTTCAGGAACCAAAATCACTGATGCACATGATTCATCAGGACGTTTGATTCCTGAAGAAGGAGTTTCAGTACTCGAAACGCGTAGAACAATAAATCACAATTTTATCTTCAAGTGATCATCTTCTTATCCCACACGGCAGTGCGGGTTAACCCTTTTCGTTCTTACTTCCATATACTGATCCATCTACAGGGTCTGCAGCAGCCATTGTGGTTTTGATTTCTTGGCCCTTATAGTAGTTTAGACTTACACAACTACCCCAAGTGAGTTTCAATTACATACCCTGGTCTTTTAAAATTTTCTTTCCAGCCAATCAAAGCTTTCCAAAATTGGTCAGATTAAGCCCCTGTGGATCTTTATAAAATAGTAATGTTATGCACCTGTCTTGGCTAGGCCAGGCTTGGCTTCCTTCTTGTTACACACCTGTCCTGTATCAGTGCTTTGCTCACCTTTCCCAGGTCTACTGAACTCCGTTGTCCTCCACATCAGGCTTTGCCAAGTGATAGTCTGTCTAGGCCTATATAAGGCTCACCAAGATACTCACTTGTGTGTTGGTATTAAGACTTTTATTGTTCCTGTATCTTCTGACTGCTGCAGCCCCTATTGCTTCTACTACCTATTTCCCGTGTGCCTCACCTGCCTGTTACACCTATGGCCATGGTTCGTGTGTCCATCCAAGCCTTGAGCTTGAAGGATCCACTTCACCAGATGCGCCAAAACACTTCTCCACTGTGGATTTCACAAGTTGCCTGGTGTGTTTCAGTGACATCATCTCCCTAGGCCTATTAAATAGGTTGTCCGATACCTATAATGCCCTTTATAAACACCTATCTTTAAACATTAATTACTTTTGTAATTTGATTTATTTAAAAATTTCCTCTTATTCTCTCTATTATGCTAATTTCTAAATACTTTTTTTGTCTTTATTTACGCTGATGTTTTGTTTAAGGGCAGTCTCAAATGGGACATCACCAGAGGATGGCCCTGAAATCACTTTGCTGCAGCTTCTATCACCACGTTCCCTGAAACAGGACTCATTATGGAGTGGCACTGGGGTAACTTACCATAGCTTTTGTTACCACCTGTCACACTAGGTACGGGGTAGTTCCAAACGAGCGGCGAAAGGGAAGTGCAGGGGACACCTGTGTCCAGAGAAGGGGGAGATGGTGACCCCTGACCAAACCTATAGTTGATTCCTGGGGTCCCTCATCACCTTAGATAGGTTCGACATCTATGCACCGAGCCAGATGCCTGACCCAGGTATCCCTACTACTGGACCCTAAATAAGGGAATGGGTGGGAAGAGTTCTTTATCAGCCCCACTAAACGCTAAAGGAAAACACAAGGAGAACACACAGGGGAAAATGCATAAACTATTTATCCACAGATGACTCCGGCAGAAGTTCAGCAAGCTTCAGCAATGATACTATAGATGAGAGCAAGCCACCTGCTTGCAACCAGTGCTAGAATGAATTGACTAATATTATCAGTACCAGTCCAGGGAACAAGGGAGTATTTAAGCACCAAGAGAATACTGATGATCAGCAACTGGGTGGAAGGTGAACTCCTGCTGGGTCCAAAAGGGAGAGAGATGAAAATCCAGCAGGAAAGCTACCTATACCAATCAATACTGACAACAGGAACAATAGGAAGTCAAGGAGCATTTTGTGCAGACAAGCACAGAAAAAACTCCTTCCAAACCACCACTAAATTGAAGGAAGGACCCATCCTGGTGATTATAATACCTTGTTGATAACTTCTTAAGGTTGGGATTCTTTCAGCTACTGTAATATCTCAAGGAACTAATGGAAATCATTGCACATACAGTCCTACGTGGACATGTTAATATTTCCTCTTTATTTAAACAGTACACTATGTGCAGAATTATTCGGCAATTGAGTATTTTGATCACATGATATTTTTTATACACATTGTCCTGCTCCAAGCTGTATAGGCTGAGAGCCATCTACCAATTAAGTAAATTAGGTGATGTGCATCTCTGTAATGAAGAGGGGTGTGATGTAATGACACCTACCCTATATAAGGTGTGCTAAATTATTAGGCAACTTCCTTTCCTTTGGCAAAATGGGTCAGAAGAGAGATTTGACGGGCTCTGAAAAGTCCAAAATTGTGAGATGTCTTGCGGAGGGTTGCAGCAGTCTTGAAATTGCCAAACTTTTGAAGTGTGATCACCGAACAATCAAGCGTTTCATGGCAAATAGCCAACAGGGTCGCAAGAAGCATGTTGGGCAAAAAAGGCGCTAAATAACTGCCCATGAATTGAGGAGAATCAAGCGTGAAGCTGCCAAGATGCTATTTGCCACCAGTTTGGCCATATTTCAGAGCTGCAACATTACTGGAGTATCAAAAAGCACAAGGTGCCATACTCAGGGACATGGCCAAGGTAAGGAAGGCTGAAAAACCACCACCTCTGAACAAGAAACATAAGATAAAACGTCAAGACTGGGCCAAGAAATATCTTAAGACTGATTTTGAAAAGGTTTTATGGACTGATCAAATGAGAGTGACTCTTGATGGGCCAGATGGATGGGCCAGAGGCTGGATCAGTAAAGGGCAAAGAACTCCACTCCGACTCAGACGCGAGCAAGGTGGAGGTGGGGTACTGGTATGGGCTGGGATCATCAAAGATGAACTTGTGGGACCTTTTCGGGTTGAGGATGGAGTGAAGCTCAACTCCCAGACCTACTGCCAGTTTCTGGAAGACAACTTCTTCAACCAGTGGTACAGGGAGAAGTCGGTATCGTTCAAGAAAAACATGATATTCATGCAGGACAATGCTCCATCACATGCATCCAACTACTCCACAGCGTGGCTGGCCAGTAAAGGTCTAAAAGATGAAAAAATAATGACATGGCCTCCTTGTTCACCTGATCTGAACCCCATAGAGAACCTGTGGTCCCTGATAAAATGTGAGATCTACAGGGAGGGAAAACAGTACACCTCTTGGAACAGTGTCTGGAGGCTGTGGTGGCTGCTGCACGCAATGTTGATCATAAATAGATCAAGCAACTGACAGAATCTATGGATGGTCGGCTGCTGAGTGTCATCATAAAGAAAGGTAGCTATATTGGTCACTAATTTTTTGGGGTTTTGTTTTTGCATGTCAAAAATGTTTATTTCTAAATTTTGTGCAGTTATATTGGTTTACCTGGTGAAAATAAACAAGTGAGATGGGAATATATTTGGTTTTTATTAAGTTGCCTAATAATTCTGCACAGTAATAGTTACCTGCACAAACAGATATCCTCCTAAGATAGCCAAATCTAAAAAAAACACGCCAACTTCCAAAAATATTAAGCTTTGGAGTCTTTTGGGTTGATTGAGAACATAGTTGTTGATCAATAATAAAAAAAATCCTCTAAAATACAACTTGCCTAATAATTCTGCACACGGTGTATTAGCTGATTTTGCAGTAATTTATTTAACAAATTTCACAAATTAGTCACTTCTGAGGAAATAGTAAATACATCCTTACATCCAAGATGCCCATAGCTGCACGGATGACTGAGGACCAGCTTACTCTCACGACGCTCCCATACACATGGATTGAACACGGCTATATCTCCCCAAACTCTCATACTCTTGAACTGGACAACATCTACCTCACCCGACCTCCCACCTAGCCGAGGGAAATCTTGATGTGCTTTCCATGAGGCCTAAGTAGCTGGCAGACTCTACTGGTGGTAGTTTATCACCACTAGCAAGAAAAAGATGGAGAATTTGAGTCCACATTTCTCAATAACTCTCTCTGCCGACATCATCTGCTGCAAGTCCCTCATACACATGAAATGGTCGACAACTTTAATGTACAGTAGAACCTTGGGTTAAGAGTAACTTGGTTTGAGAGTGTTTTGCAAGACAAGCAAAGCTTTTTACACATTTGTAACTTGGTTTAAGAGCAATGATTTGCAATAAGAGCAAATACTCGCCGTGCACACTTCCGGTTCTGTCCTTTCACCGCGTTCTGACCCGCTCTGTAGGTAACTTTCTGTCCATATGTACTGTGTACAGTATACCATTGTACAGTACAATATATACTATATAGCATTTCTATCAATTTGCATTTGTGGATACAGTATTGTACTTTCTTTTTACTAACCAGTGCAGCGCATTGCTTATACTGTACCTCCCGCACACCAACAATTTTAAGCTAATGTGCAGTTTAATGTTTTTTTACTGTACTGTACAGTATTTAGTATTAGCATAGTGTAATAATTTCTATAAATACAGTAAATTATGTATTACTGTAATAAGTTTGTATAAATACAGTAAATATTTTTGGGTTGTGGAACGAATTGTCTGCATTTCAATTATTTCCAATGGGAAAATTTGCTTTGATAAAAGAGTAACTTGGTTTAAGAGCACACGCCCGGAACCAATTATGCTCATAATCCAAGGTTCCACTGTATATGAAGACGTCTTTGGGGAGACCATCTAAATGTACTAATAAGTTATGTAATCACAAGTCTTGGATAGATGAAGCAAAGTACCAGAAGACGTTTGGTGAAAACCCAAGCTGGTATTTAACGTGAAGAACCTTATACCAACTCTTTAGTATGGTGAAGATGTTATGATTCAGGGCTGCTTGATCAGAACTGGAGCTGCTGTATGATGGTATGGACACCGGGCTGTGGGGGTCCTTCACCAGAGAGAGTCAGTGTGTGTGTAGGTCTTTGGGCAGGGTGTGTGACACTTACTATTAACTTCGGGTTTGTGTCCATCACCCTTCAGCGGGTCTCATTATAGATGCAGTAGACAAACACGTAACACCAAGATTCTCATGGCAAACAAAGTTGAACAGTTTATTTTCATTTTTACCATTATGACAGACATGGCCTTACTCTTATGGTTCTGCTGCTGTTTTCCTCAAGGTACTCTTGTTCGGCCTATCCCAGCTATCTTGGAACTAGCCCACAAGCTGCCGGACACCTGTACCTCTGTTCCCCCACTTTTATTCTAACCCTGTCTGCTTCGACGGCTGTCTAGTCCGAAGACTCCCCTGGGCCCGTCAGGGTGCGCCATAGGCTCCAGACCTTTATGAGGTTACCTCAGGGTTCCCTGACCGTCTCTTAATCCATGCCGCATCTTTAATCCACGAACCCTTCTGCAAAACAGACTCCCCACAAGGCACGTCTCTCTAACCAACCGACTGGTCATCTGTCACTCCTATCTTACCTAATATCTAACCTCATGCTGTTCCTACCCGACCGCTAGGTGGCGCCAGCTGTTACCTGGTTCTGGCTCGCTACTGTCATGGATGTGTCAAGGCATGTTACGGGGGTATCACGGCTGGCTGACAATCCACTTGCAGCAAGTGCTAGAAGATCACAGAGATTGGCAGTACATGTTGTTATCTGACAGTTCACTGTTTCTGCAGCAGCCAGACTCTATGACCCTGGAGAACTTTTGTCTTGCCTCTCAGTTGCTATCCTCTGACTTCCTTTATTAACCTCACCCTTGAGTGGGTTGGGTGCAATTTATAGTTTGTTCCTTGCTGAGGCCTGAAGAGGTAGTCTCCTGTTGCTCCAGAGACAACTGTGATGGCTGCCTATACCTCAGATAAGTGTTTGTCTTTTGCTACCTTCCAGGGATCTGGTGATTGCAGTCATGTTTCCCCTGTATTGTTCCCTTATGTCTTCCTATTGAGTTAGTAGTGTTGACTGGCATACCCACCATCACTACTTGAAGCCCATTTGCCAGGGGAAGACCGGGGCCCAGGTATCCAGCCCGGCGACAGGTGCGGAACCTGTATGGGTGGGTGAGGGCAGTGAGGGTGAGCCGCAGGTTGTTGTCAGGGGTCACCACTTCCCCCTATCCCTAGTTTTAAGGCATTCCTTCTCCCTTCCTATTTGTTGCACCATGACAATATTGCTAAATTCGAGAGGAAATGGTTGCCCAAGTAGGTTGTCCTGTATGGCCAAGTCAATGATTCAGATCTAAATCCTACGGAGGTATTGTGGGAGGATTTGACACAGGACTGTGCATGCAAGAAACCCTAGACCATCTCAAAAGTAATTTCCTGAGCCCGTAAGGCCCCATGCCTAAATCTAAGCATACAGTACAGAACACACAGCGCTCCCTACTAATATGATAAGTTATGTGAAGTTGACTTTTTTAAGCTACTACAATATGTCATAACATCTCCTGGGTATTCGCACTGTTTACATACACGACGTGTCATTTTGTTTTTGTTTTCCTTGGCACCGCGCGGCTTCTTACATTCCTTCTTTGCTTTTTCACTAATTACTTTTCAGGCATATTGAGTAAATTGTTATAATCACAGCCATAGACTGGAGAAATCAAACCTAAAAGAGCAGAATCCACTGAGTGCAAAGCACATGCGGTCAAGCCGGCAAAAGCTAAAGATCTGTATAAGATGGGAGCTGGGTCATAAATTCCACCAAAAATTGGTGCAAATATGGGGAAAATATATGAAGGATTGTGCGGCAGAAAACAGGAGGAAAATAAGATGAAAAATTTAGTGCACAGACCATTTACAAAGGATTTGCCACTTTATTCCTAAATTAGTAACTTTAAAGTCATCCTTATGTAGTAGGTAGCTCCGAGCCCCTGTAATGTAAATAGTGACTATGTTTTATGTGCTATGTTTAATGTTATTAAAAAATGTGAATTTAGGTGTAATTAGCTTGTACCATGTAATGGAATACTGAAGTATTGTATTATCACAAATTTTGCAATCTAGTGGTAAGTTAGGGTACAAGGAAGAACAGTGTATATACAGTTTTAGATACGGTAGGGTTAATAGGAGTTAGAAGAGGAGTAAAGCAATGGAGTGCGGCCATTTTAGGGAGAGAGTGGGGAAGGCTTCAGGTAAGTAAGGCGGAAGGATGTGGGCGTAGGTGCAAGGGCCGGTCCGGAATTCAAAGACCAATCTCTGCAGGTCCGGAGCCCGTGGCTCATCCCAGCGGGCTTGGTGAAGCTGTCAGGGTAACAAACAGACAAGGAGTTGGAAGAAGGAAAAGGGGACAATCCCAGACAACCCTTGTAAGGTGGATGTAGGGTTACTGATGGAGAAAAGAGATTTGCCCCTGTACCCATAGTGGGAGTTTATAGGGACAGAAGGAAGGCTGCAGCTGTACCCATAGTGGGAGCGTATAGGAATGGAAAGATGGCTACCGCTGCCCCCATAGTTGGAGCTTATGGGAATGGAAGGAAGGCTGCCACTGCACTCGTAGTGAGAGACTTGTAGGAATGGAAGGAAGGCTGACACTGCACCCATAATGGTAGCTCATAGGGATGGAAAGAAGACTGCTGCTGTACCCATAGTGGAAGCTCATAGGGACATTAGGAAGGCTGCAGCTGCACCCATGATGGGAGCTCAGAAGGACGGAAGGAAGACTGCCGCTGCACCCATAGTGGGAAATCATAGGGATGGAAAGAAGACTGCTGCTGCACCCATAGTGGAAGCTCATACGGACAGTAGGAAGACTGCAGCTGCACCCATAGTGGGAGATCATAGGGATGGAAGGAAGACTGCCGCTGCACCCATAGTGGGAAATCATAGGGATGGAAGGAAGACTGCTGCTGAACCCATAGCTTATAGGAATGGAAGGAAGGTTGCAGCTGCACCCATACTGGGAGCTTATAGGAATGGAAGGGAGGTTGCCACTGCACTCATAGTGGGAGCTTATAGGGACAGTAGGAAGGCTGCAGCTGCACCCATGATGGGAGCTCAGAAGGACGGAAGGAAGACTGCCGCTGCACCCATAGTGGGAAATCATAGGGATGGAAGGAAGGCTGATGCTGGACCCATAGTGGGAGCTTATAGGAATGGAAGGAAGGCTGCCACTGCACTCAGAGTGGGAGCTTATAGGAATGGAAGGATGGCTACAGAGGCACCCATGGTTGGAGCTTATGGAAATGGAAGGAAGGCTACCGCTGCACTCGTAGTGAAAGACTTGTAGGAATGGAAGGAAGGCTGCCACTGCACCCATAATGGGAGCTCATAGGGACAGTAGGAAGGCTGCCGCTGCACCCATAATGGGAGCTCATAGGGACAGTAGGAAGGCTGCCGCTGCACCCATAGTGGGAGATCATAGGGATGGAAGGAAGGCTGATGCTGGACCCATAGTGGGAGATCATAGGGATGGAAGGAAGGCTGATGCTGGACCCATAGTGGGTACTCATAGGAATGGATGAAAGCCTGATGCTGCACCCATAGTGGGAACTCATATTAATGGAAGGAAGGCTGCTGCTGCACCCGTAATGGGAGCTCATAGGGACAGTAGGAAGGCTGCCACTGCACCCATAATGGGAGCTCATAGGGACAGTAGGAAGGCTGCCGCTGCACCCATACTGGGAGATCATAGGGATGGAAGGAAGGCTGATGCTGGACCCATAGTGGGTACTCATAGGAATGGATGAAAGCCTGATGCTGCACCCATAGTGGGAACTCATATTAATGGAAGGAAGGCTGCTGCTGCACCCGTAATGGGAGTCTTATAGGGGAGAGAGTACCCCAGTTAGGAAGAGAAGATGTTGAATGCCATGTCTGCCATGAAACTGTTGACTACGCGAGTAAAGAGTATTTGGTTAAGAAAACCCTGGTGTTACGTGATTCCTGCACATCTCCTGTAGACTAGGACAGAGATGCGAAGAGGCGCAGCGCCCATGTGGGCGAAAACATGAGACATCCTGAACATGAATCTTCCTATAAAAAAGTGAGGGCCCATCAGAACTCCTTTCCTTTTCGATGGTGCTCTGTCTCTCTGAAATATCTGTGCTCTCAGTTGCTTTTGGCTGTCTCTCAATTACACAAACCTTATCTTCACAATGTAACATTAATGATCTTACATAACACAGGTGAACTCAATTATCTTTGGTTTGGCAGAAAAATCCTAAAGATTTGTGCACATGATGTCTCCTTCAGGCAGACTCCACCTGGAATCCACTGGAAAAATTGCTGTGAACCTACAAAAAATGAACCTATTGCACAGCAATGTAAAAACGACACTATACACATGCTCAGTCTTACTGCTTTCAACCGCTTCAGGGTTAGCAAACCGTGAAGTGGTTAAAAAATATAGCATGTACAGTCTCCGAGTTGCTTCTGCTAGGAACCTGTTCATCAATATAACAGAAAGCCTAGAGAAAGAAAAGTCTCAGGAAAAAACGAGGACAACTACCTGAAGTCAAAGAAAGTTGGTGGCTCTGCTGCTGGAAAGAAGACGTTGTGTGCACATACACTAAAGATGGACATTTTACTAAAATACCAATCACTGACATCATCATTGACTTCAACCAACTCAACTCCACCGGCTGCAAATTTACATGGGGGCTAACAACTCGTAATGAGCTCGTAAACCTATGTGTAGATGGAGGCATCAGTCTCCCTGATACTCAGCTTTATCACTCTGACTCCATCCTTACACATCAGGTGTAAAGATGAGTGAACCTGAAGTTCGGTGTTTGGTACGAACTCAGACTTTTCCCAAAACTACAAAGTTCGGGTGCTTTACATATGCAAAATCACTCGCGTGAACATCGCTGTGCTCGGGTACGCTCGGTGCTCAGCTCAGTGAGAGCCGCTTGCAGTGTCTGATTTTCTCGCACTGGGGGTGACAACAGCTTGATTGGATGTAGTGTGTTTCCCCCCCAAAAAAGGAAAAAACCCTGCCCCATCTGCCATGGAAATTATCTGTTTTTGGCTGGCCGCATGTGGGCGGAGACCTGAACTGCCCAATTAGTGACTTCAAATGAACTTCAGGTCAAGTCCGGGTCCAAAACTGAACTTTAAAAAAGTTCACCTGGACCAGCAGAACCCAAACTTCAACGGGTCTGCTCATCTCTAGTCAGTTGGACGTCTTCCATGGTGGGACACAGAAGCAGTAAGTTCCCTAAACCCATTGCCACAGACCTAATTTCCATGGATCTCAAAGTACCATCACCCCCTGAGGACTTTATTTCCATAAGAATCAGTGGAGCGCCAGAGACCATGACCGACCTCCGCTCCCTTCACACAGGGCTCTACAGAGCCTTGTTTCCCAGGATCTCTGGAGGACCTGACGGTCAGAGACACAGTAAATATGAATTTATCACACTCGAGAATACTCCTTTAACCCCTTAACGACCGCGGGCCGTAAAATTACGTCCTAAATGACATAATCTTACTGCCCGCGGTCCTCCGGCGGCAGCATGCCGCGATCGGCGCACATCTCAGCTGATTTTCACAGCTGAGATGTGTGCCTGCTAGGCACGAGCAGAATCGTTATCTGCTCGTGCCGATTAACCCCTTATAATGGCGCTGTCAATACATGACAGCGCCATTATAAGCGCAATCGCGGTAAAGTTTTACTTACCGCCGAAACCGGAAGTCACGTGACGCGATCACGTGACTCCCGATAGTTGTCATGGTAGTACAGGGTCATGTGATGACTCCTGTACTACACATGAATTGGTTTCACTTTCGCTGTGCCCGGGGCACAGCAAAAGAGAAAGGCAGCGTATCTGCTGTTTACAGCCTTCCAGCTGTGATCAGCAGATACTGCAGAGCGATCGGAATGCTGATCGCAATAGCCCCCTAGGGGGACTAGTAAAATAAAAAAAAAAAGTAAAAAAATAAGTTTTAAAAAATTAAAAAAAAACAAAAAAACCTAAAAGTTCAAATCACCCCCCATTCGCCCCATTGAAAATTAAAGGGTTAAAAAAATAAAAAATATACACACATTTGGTATCGCCGCATTCAGAAACGCCCGATCTATCAAAATATAAAATCAATTAATCTGATCAGTATACGGCGTAGCGGCAAAAAAATTCCAAACGCCAAAACGACGTTTTTTTGTCGCCACAACTTTTGCGCAAAATGCAATAAGAGGCGATCAAAACGTAGCATCTGCGCAAAAATGGTACCGGTAAAAACGTCAGCTCGAGACGCAAAAAATAAGCCGTCATTGAGCCTAAGATCCCGAAAAATGAGAACGCTACGGGTCACGGAATATGGCGTAAAACGTGCGCCACTTTTTTCGGACAAACTTCCGATTTTTTTTTAACCCCTTATATAAAAGTAAACCTATACATGTTTGATGTCTACGAACTCGCACTGACCTGAGGCATCACACCCACACATCAGTTTTACCATATAGTGAACACAGTGAATAAAATATCTCAAAAACTATAGTGCTATCGCACTTTTTTTGCAATTTTTCAGCATTTGGAATTTTTTTGCCATTTTCTAGTACACAATATGGTAAAACTGATGGTTTCATTTAAAAGTACAGCTCGTTCCGCAAAAAATGAGCCCTCACATGACCATATTGACTGAAAAATAAAAAAGTTACGTCTCTCAGAAAAAGAATGGCGAAAAAAAAAAACGGAAAGCGAAAAATCGGCCGGTCGTGAAAGGGTTAAGCAAAAAAAAGTGCCACTTTTTGAAAAAGCACAAAGAAATGTGAAAAAAGTGTCAGTGATTAGTTAGAGAATACATAGCCAAACTCAACCTGGCAGAAAAACTGTAAGTAGCACCGAAAATTGGAGGCACCTGCTCTAGAGAAACCTAACATTGACCTTCATGTGACCTGATGGATAATCGTAAAGATGTTACTTTTTCCTGTTTCTGTTATATTGCCCAAACAGACACAAACTATTTATATATTTTTATTGCAAAATGTATGATTTATCATTCTGCGCAGCACAAAACAGCACTGTGTATAGTTATATGAGCCGAGCGTTTACATAACACTGCACAGAAGAGACATAAAATATCGATATAACCTTCACGTAATATCAAGAAAATCCATTAGTAAAGAGTTGTTTACAGAGGATCACTGTCACGGGTGACTAGGGGACACAGGGGGACCTATACTGGCCCTAAGACTGAGGCCCCTGCGCTCACTCTCACCCTGGAGGTACCCTTAAAGGTAGGGAGGTCCGAGTCCCCGACCTGGCCCTGTCTCCTGTCCGGCCCTCACCTAGTACCCCCTACCCAGGGGTGGGCTGGAAACAAGTAATAAACCTCCCACAAGACAAAGACAAGGGGGTAAAACTGAAAGTCACGCACATCGCAAATATCCACACAGGGCTAACAAAAAGAGACCGGAGGGAATAAACCAAAGGGGGAGGAGAAAGTCACACCAGGGAACTTTCATACACCACAAACAACAAGTCTCTGGTCATCAAAAGGAGGATGGCAAGGACAGATAGCAGATGCTATCTCCGGTGATAACTCAGGAAACTCCCCAGACTTAATTAGAAGGAGACCAGCTGAAGGTGGTGATTGGCAACCTGGTTCTCTGAGAAGCCACGCACTGTTCCAGGAGGCATTAACTCCTAAAGTGCCAGAAGCAGTGGTAATAAAACAGCCGACGCCCTGTAGAACAGAGCTCCTCAATAGAAGGCAGGTTACTTGTTGGATTCTGAAGTGTGTACAGAGTCCAACCTGGTAGTAGCAAACTGCGGGTGCTGATCAGGGTAGCCCATAACACATTAGACAGAATGGAGGACAGTGCGCATGCGCTGCGCTCAGCTTTTTCCAGCACAATGACATTTTGTAAAGTGGATAAAAGTGCCCCATCAGTGATAAAAATATTCTCTTTTCAACCAACAATCAGTGAGTTATCACCTGTCCTACAACTTGTTTTCACAACCCCTTTAATCTCTTATAACACATTTTCTATAAAGTAAATATCTGACTTTGAAAAAGTCCAAAATTCTGCACTACTACAGGAAACTAATTTCTTAAGGTGTCATTAGAAAATGACCTATTCTTTATTTTATTTTTTTGTTAATGTTAAATGTATTTTTGATCTTTTTTTATATCACAAAAATCTTGCAATTTTCACCCTGACCACCAGGGCTAATATTAAACTTGTACATCCTCTTTTTCATATAAACTTATGCTGCAATACACTGATTAGTTAGTTTGTGTAGAACAATAAATTGTGCATTCTCTAATTATGGCAAAAATAATCATAAAGGAAGGGGGAGGAGGTGAGCTGTGCCCCCCATTCTGTATTATTTGCTCTAATCATGAAGAAAGGGGGAGAAGATGAGCTGTGATATCCCCTATTCTGTGCTATTGGCTCTAATCATCATTAAGAAAGGGGGAGGAGGTGAGCTGTGCCCCCCCATTCTGTATTATTTGCTCTAATCATCATGAAGAAAGGGGGAGGAGATGAGCTGTGACATCCACTATTCTGTGTTATTTGCTCTAATCATCATGAAAAAAGGGGGAGGAGATGAGCTGTGACATCCACTATTCTGTGTTATTTGCTATAATCATCATGAAAAAAAGGGGGAGGAGGTGAGCTGTGGCATCCCCTATTCTGTGGCTTTATATAGAGGTGTTACCAGTCAGTGTAATCCTGTGTACGATGATAATGAGACTGCTGAAAATGCTTCTGTGCAGAACAGGAAGTATGAGTTTTGTACGTACTAGGCCTAGTGGCCAGGGTGAAAAATGAAAGATTTCTTATTTTTTTATGTAGATATGTTGTAAGTGATATGGAAAAAATGGATTTAACATAAAAATCTAATTTAAACAATTTTTTAATGTTATATTCTCTTTAGGGCAAAGACCAGTGACTTCTTTATTAGATCTGGTTTCCAGTTAATAATCCCACGATACAGTATATGTAGAGAAAACAGCAAGATTCAGGCCCTGTAGTATACAGGATAGGTGATAACTTGCTGATCATTGGGGGCTACAACTGCCAGGACTGGCACCGATCCCAAGAATGGGGCTGTAAAATGCCACAATAGAAGGGAGCGGTAACTTGTATGTGTACCTCCGCTCCACTCAGTCTCAATAGGATAGCCAAGCGCTGTACTCAGCTTCCTCTATCAGTGACATAGGAATAGGGGAGCATCCACTGCTCCATTCTAAGTTATGTGGGTGGTCAGGACCCCTTAATGGGAATCTGTAATCTGAGCGCAACATGATGTAGGCAAACAGGCCCTGAATCCAACGATGTATCACTTAGATTACTGGGTGTAGCCTTTCTGGCACAATCCGTTTTTAGATTTAGCAATGCAGTAGAGCCCACACCATGCTCTTTATATACAATGTCTATCGATAGTGAGCTGCTGATCACAGCAGGTGGCGTGCTGAATTAGCTGACCTAGTCCAGCAATGATAATCTCTCGAAGCTAAAACAAACTTGGCAGGTAAACAAAATCAAGGCATGGCTGAAATCTGTGTGTTAACCCCTACAGCATAGCATAAACCTGCTGACAGATTCAAACAGGAGTGAGCAGACATCAGGTAAATGTGACTAACCTTCTGTCTTACCTGTCCCCTTTTTTATCTTTTTGCTTCTACCCTTTCACACTCGCATTTCTATAGATCAATACAGGACTATTTCTACTAATGGTATGATGTCCATATTACAGTAGTAAAGTGTAACCCATACTGAATCCTGCCTCTAACCTATAGATGGCTCAGGGGCATTGTCGCTTTACCTTATCCGACCTCTTCTGCCTTAATCTACGCCTAATACTGCGGACAAGTCAATCACTCACTTTATTAGTCTATTTTATCGAGCTGCTGGAGAATTGATGAGTGTGGCTGCAATCCAATGTAAACCCCCATTGTGACCGATTGACTAATTAAGTGGGAACGTTTCATCCAAAAGGATCATAATGAAGCCAATTAAAATGTACATATTGCAGCTGTATCGGCAACAGCCGAAACATATCAGGCAGACAACATTAAAGGGCTTGTGCATCATTGGGAACCATTTATTTTATTTTTTATTTATTTATTTTTATTGCAAACCATGTAATTTGGAGCTAAAAATAAAAAAAATTGCAAAAATGATTTCATTTATTTATTTTACTCACTTATTAAATATTTTAAGCATACATAATTAAAGGAGTAGTTCATCTTTGGAAATAATTTATTTTATTTAATTATAGTGAAATGTATTTAGAGCTAAAAAAAAAAAAATTGCAAAAATTAGTAATTTCTTTATTTTACTTGCTTATTAAATATATTAGGTATACATCATTAAAGGAGTTGTGCATCTTTGGGAACCATTTATGTTATTTTATTTTTTATTTATTTTTATTGAAAAGCATGTAATTTGGAGCTAAAAATAAAAAAAAATTGCAAAAATGATTTCATTTATTTATTTTACTCACTTATTAAATATTTTAAGCATACTTAATTAAAAAAGTCATTCATCTTTGGAAATAATTTATTTTATTTAATTATATTGAAATGTATTTAGATCTAAAAAATAAATTGCAAAAATTAGTAATTTGTTTATTTTACTTGCTTATTAAATATATTAGGCGTACATCATTAAAGGAGTTGTTCATCTTTGGGAACAATTTATTTCATTATTTATTTATTTTTATTGTATTTGGAAATATAAATAATAAAATTGCAAAAAAAGATTTATTTATTTAATTTATTTATTTTACTTGCTTATTAAACATACCAGGCAGATATTATTAAAGGAGTTGTTCATCTTTGGGAACAATTTAATCTAAAAAAAAAACCTATTTGCAAAAATCAGTTATCTATTTATTTTACTTGCTTATTAAACATATCAGGCAGATATCAGGGGTTGTTCATTTTTCGGCACAATTTATTTTATTTATTTTTTTATTGAAATGCATGTATTTGGATCTACAAACAAAAATAATAAAATTGCAAAATTTTAGTCATTTATTTATTTTACTTGCTTATTAAATACATTAGGCGTACATCATTAAAGTGGTTTTGAATCTTTGGGAACAATTTCTTTTATTTTATTTATTTAATTATTTATTTTTATTGAAATGTATGTGTTTGGATCTATAAATAATAAAATTGCAAAAAATATTTATTTATTTTATTTATTTTACTTGCTTAGTAAACATATCAGGCAGGTATCATTAAAGGAATTGTTCATCTTTGGGAATAATTTAATTAATTATTTAATTAATCAATTGTTTTTATTGAAATGCATGCATTTGGATCTAAAAAAAAAACTATTTGCACAAATTAGTTATTTATTTATTTATTTTGCTTGCTTATTAAATACATTAGGCGTACATCATTAAAGTGGTTGTTAATCTTTGGGAACAATTTATTTTATTTATTTATTTAATTATTTATTTATTTTTATTGAAATGTATGTGTTTGGATCTATAAATAATAAAATTGCAAAAAAGATTTATTTATTGTATTTATTTTACCCTCTTAGTAAACATATCAGGCAGGTATCATTAAAGGAGTTGTTCATCTTTGGGAACAATTTAATTAATTCATTCATTAATCAATTGTTTTTATTGAAATGCATGTATTTGGATTAAAAAAAAAACCTATTTGCAAAAATTAGATATTTATTTATTTTACTTGCTTATTAAACATATCAGGCAGATATCATTAAAGGGGTCGTTCATGTTTCAGCACAATTTATTTTATTTATTTTTTTTTTTTTTAATTGAAATGTACAGTATTTGGATCTAAAAAGATAAATAATACAATTGCAAAAATTAGTTATTTATTTATTTTACTTGCTTATTAAATATTATTATTATTATTATTTATTATTATAGCGCCATTTATTCCATGGCGCTTTACAAGTGAAAGAGGGTATACGTACAACAATCATTAACAGTACAAGACAGACTGGTATAGGAGGAGAGCGGACCCTGCCCGCGAGGGCTCACAGTCTACAGGGGATGGGTGATGGTACAATAGGTGAGGACAGAGCTGGTTGTGCAGTGGTGTACTGGACTGAGGGCTATTGTCGGTTGTAGGCTTGTTGGAAGAGGTGGGTCTTGAGGTTCCTCTTGAAGCTTTCCATGGTAGTGGAGAGTCTGATGTGCTGAGGTAGAGCGGTCCAGAGTATGGGGGAGGCACGGGAGAAATCTTGTACGCGATTGTGGGAAGAGGAGATAAGAGAGGAGCAGAGAAGGAGATCTTGTGAGGATCTAAGGTTGCATGCAGGTAGGTACCGGGAGACTAGGTCACAGATGTAGGGAGGAGAGAGGTTGTGCATGGCTTTGTATGTCATGGTTAATGTTTTGAACTGGAGTCGTTGGCATGTTAGGCATACATCATTAAAGAGGGTTGTTCATCTTTGGGAAAGTCTTATTTTAATTAATTATTTTTTTTATTGAAATGTATGTACTGTATTTGCAGCTAAAAATACTAAAATTGCAAAACTTATTTATTTTACTTTTTAAATATATCATGCATACATCTAGGGCTATGTTCACACAGTGCATCTTTTTTAACTACAAAAATGCAGCGTTTTTGGTCCCAAAAACCGCATCCGTGGCAAAAACGCTTAAAAAACGCCGTATTTTGCCCAATGCGTTTTTTTTATGTCAAATCTATTGACTGGAAGGGCTCAAAATGCTTGAAAAATGCAAAAAGAATTGACATGCTGCATCTTCAAAAACGAGGCCAAGATGCAGCCAACAAAAGATGCCTAGTGTGGACGGCAAAATAAAAATATCATAGACTTTGCTGGGAGAAGGAAATGATTGCATATAGGTGCATCTCTTCTGACCTCAAAAACGCACCAAAAACACAGTAAGGCTGGAAACACACCTATGTGTGTAAAATCGGCCGAGTTGCCTGAAAAAAACTCGGCCGATTTTAGTTCACGTTAGGTCAGTGTGCAATGCAAGTGCGATGCTTTTTTTTAGTTGTTTCCAGGGTAGCAGAGCGTGTGCAATGCGTGTGTGATCCGTGTGTGATCCTTTTTTTTCTCAGCAACTGTCATCTGCCATTCAGCTCAGCTACAAGGCCGCTGACAGCAGCCACAGACAGAGCCATGTACCAGAGCTGAATGGCCGCTGACAGCAGACACAGACAGAGCCGCACGATCAGAATGAAGTCGGATGAACGTCACCCGACTTCATTGTCATCCCGCGGCTCTGTCTGTGTGGCATGGCCTGATTTTCGGTCACCGGTGAAGGTCTCACCGGTGTCCGCAAATCCCCTGAGTGACTGAAGTGATCTGCGCTATCAGCGGTGCCGTCACTGAGGTTACCCGCAGCTACAGCTGAAGTCCTCCTGCTGAGATCTGTGGCCACGGGTAACCTGAGTGATGTCATTGCTGATAGCGCGACTCACTTCAGTCGCTGCGGGGAGCTCACAGAGAGCGGTCGTGGTCTGTGACCGCTCTCTGTCAGCTTCCGATGTAGCAGAGCTGACAGTGTCGAGGGACCTCTGTGGATTACGTCAGACTTGGAGGGGTATTTAGGGGTTTAATAAAGTGGTGAAAGAGGTTGTTTTTTTTTGTCATTTATTTCAAATAAAGGATTTTTTGGTGTATGTCTTTATTTTCTTTATATTTCAGGTTAATCATGGAAGGTATCTTGGGAAGACGCCTGCCATGATTAATCTAGGACTTAATGGCAGAAGACCATAGCTGCCACTAACTCCTTATTACCTCGATTGCCACCGCACCAGTGCAATTCGGGATGGCTGGGTACAGTCCCCGGACAGTTGCATCTAATGGATGCAGCTATTCCGGGCAGCTGCTGGCTGATATTGTTAGGTTGGGGGGCTCCCCATAACGTGGGGCTCCCCATCCTGAGAATATCAGCCTGCAGCCATGTGGCTTTACCCTGGCTGGTATTAAAATTGGGGGACGGCATGCCGTTTATTTTTAATTATTTATTTATTTTTTTAACTGCATGATATAGACCCACCCACTGGCAGCTGTGATTGGTTGCAGTGAGACAGCTGTCACTCATCGTGGGGGCGTGTTTGACCGCAACCAATCATAGGCGCCAGTGGGCGGGGAAAGCAGGGAATACGAGATTGAATAATGAGCAGCCGGCTTTTTCAAAAGAGGAGAAGCCGCCGGAGCAGTGTGAACGCCGTGCAGCACCGCGCCGGTGATCGGGGATCGGTGAGTATGAGAGTGTGGGGGGGGGGAGGAATAGACCGACATAAACAGAGAGAGAGAGACCGACCGACAGGAGAGAGACCGACTGACAATAATCGCATGTTTCTCAAAACACTGGAAATGAGTGAGGTCTCACAATGTCGGTCAATCACTCATTTCCAGTGTTTTGTGAAACATGCGATTAATGTATTTAGAAAATCGAATGTCACTAGGATGGTGTGAGTGCCGGTCCGTGTGACATCAGATTATTTACCCGTTCCCATAGAGAATCATTGAAGAGACTCGCGAGAGAAGCTCTCCAAATTGCAGCATGCTGCGATTTTTTTCTCAGTCCGATTTGGAGTGAGAAAAAAATCGCAGATGAGATCTGAATCATTGAATAACATGTGTCCGAGTGCAATGGAGAATTTCTCACATTGCACTACTGCGAGAAAATCACAAGTGAGAAGCAAGCCTAAAAGATGCAGCGTGTGAACATAGCCTTATGGGACAATTTATTTTATTTATTTATTTAATTGAAATGTTTATTTAGAACTAAAAATAATAAAACTACCAAAAATTACTATTTTTTTATTTCTTTTACTTGCTTATTAATTCCACAGACATCATTATTCTTACTGTCCGCGTTGGTGCTCATAATCTAAACAGGGTTTCATTATTATTTCTCTTCACATTTAATTTAGATGTGGTCTGTGGCCATAAATCTAAAGATGCAATTCACGTCGCAACCACCGGGCGGACACTTGCAGACACATGTAGCATAAACAACTACAGACAGAGTATCACAACACCTTTTTTTTCCCCAAAGAATATTGCAACACATATATGGGGATATATTAAACCAGGAGCAGATAGGTCTACAATAGTTTAGTCCAGGAAACCCCTTTAAGGACATGCTTTTAGTGGTAGATACCACAGCGTATGGTCTTGCGGAGTCCACAGCTGTTTTGATGCATGATGAAGGCATACTCAATATCTAGAAATTCTAGAAAAACTAACATATTTGTACATAGTGCGTACCCCTAGGAATTGTGCTAAATAAAACACTGAACAAGTATGGACAAAATAAAGCAAAAAAATAAAATAATAATAATAATAAAAAAAATAATAATAGAAAATAATAAATAATAAAAAGAGCAAGAATAATAAGAATAATAAGAATAATATAATAGAAAATAATAAATAATAAAAAGAGCAAAAATAATAATAATAATAATAATAATAATAATAATAATAATAAAAAGAGCAAACAAAAAAGTATCAAACCCTATATAGTATGGGAGGATCTGCAGATATAAGTGTTGACTAGTTCATAAAAATGGAATATTCAGTCTCTGATGCCAAGTTCTGGAGGGAGAGAACTATAAGTCGTAAAATAAAACGGCTTTATGGTGAACTGTACGTCTTTTATGGCAGGCGATAAAATAATGGCTATATACATAACAGAGTCCCGCACAGTACAGTTAGGTGGACTCGTGCGCATACATGGCCGGCAGGGCAAATATGGAAACAGCTCATATTAAAAAGGCAGTAAATTATACCGCGGCTCAATAGCGCGTCCATCTATCAGGGCGATTACTATTTCTCAGATTGTACTGTATTGCTTCCAGCATAAATTACTCGTCTTACCGCTACACAAACCATCATTCACATCACTGTATAATATACTACTAGGTCACAACCAGTATGGTGGTCATTATGGTCACAGCTTTACCGGACCCCGACAGTGAAATGCAATTTAGAAGAAAATAGCAGTTATTTTACTTATTATAATTAGAAAATGTCTATAAATTAATAATAGGGTTTCTAATTTCCCCCAAAAAACAGAAATTACACTCATATTCCAAGATTATATGCTTTATACACGCAGCGGCCACTAGAGGGAGCTCTGTACAATGATTTAGATATACACAGCAGGTACTGAGTCCAATGGAAATTTATATGCAGGAGGCTCCCTCTAGTGGCCGTCACAGGCACTGAGAACTTTACTGTAGGAGGAAAGAAAAGTTTGCAGCTCTGTGTGATAAAGACAGGTGCGGTGACGTCATATTCTGAGCAATACAGAGGTTTATGTCTATCTGTATAAAACAACAAAAAATATATATTTTTTTAACTCTTTACTGCCTTAATTAGTTAGCATCGCAGGTTACACATCATTTGAATGGGCATAAAAATGTTACCCTTCATTACTCAAAACCACCAGAGATATTAGACACTCTATTAACCACTAAATTACTATAGCCCTTCAGCTCCATGTATTATACTGCCAGGCTCCAATAACTATGATCCAACTGGGAGTTTACCAGAAATCCTTTTGTTGGATATGGTCATGGCTCAGAAGCAGACTTGCGGGAGAACACAGATCTCTACAATGTGGGACTCCATGACTTTTAGATAAAGGAACAGAGTCTAAAGGGGGCTTTACACGCAACGATACGTCGTCGGGGTCACGGAATTCGTGACGCACATCCGGCCTTGTTAGCGACGTCGTTGCGCGTGACACCTATGAGCGAGTGTTAACGATCAAAAATACTCACCAAATCGTTGATTGTTGACACGTCGTTCATTTTCAAAAAATCGTTGCTGGTGCAGGACGCAGGTTGTTCGTTTTTCCTGAGGCAGCACACATCACTACGTGTGACACCCCGGGAATGACGAACAGCAGTGTTCCTGCGTCCTCCGTCAACGAGGTGGGCGTGCCGTTAATGCGGCTGCTCTCCACCCCTCCTCTTCAATTGTACGTCTGCCGTGTGACGTCGCTGTGATGGTGCATGAACCTCCCCCTTAAAAAAGAGGTTGTTCAACACCCACAGCGACGTCGCTAGGAAGGTAAGTACGTGTTACGTGTCCTAGAGATATTGTGCGCCACGGGAAGCGATTTGCCCGTGACGCACAAATGACGGGGGCGGATGCTTTCACAAGCGACATCGCTAGCAGCCTTAAGGCTATGTGCCCATGAGAGAAAGTAACTGCGGATTTTGCCGCGGAAAACCCGCAGATTTTCTAGATTATCCAGATAAATCCGCAGGTTTACGCAAGTACAGACACTCACCATGTTATCCTATGGGATTTGGGGAGTGCTGAATCAACGCTGTGGTATTTGCGGCTGCGGAAAATGCTGCGGATTTCCCGCAGCCGCACGTAACTGCATGTCAATTATTCATGCGGAATTATCTGCGGAATTCCCGACCCTCCACTATGAAAATACAGGGCGGGAATTCTGCAGGAATTCCGCACGAAATCCGCACTGTTTCCTCAGGTTTACCGCAAGAACTCCGCAGATATACCGCAGCAATGGATAGCTGCGGATTCCTGGGAGTTGCTGCGTGAACCTGCGGAAATACCTGCAGAAAAGTCTGCAGCTATGATCTCCCGTGGGCACATGGCCTTAAGGCCCCGTCACACACACAGATAAATCTTTGGCAGATCTGTGGTTACAGTGAAATCATGGACATATTGTTCCATTTGTACACAGCCACAAACCTGGCACTGATTGTCCACAATTTCACTGCGACCACAGATCTGCCGCAGATTTATCTCTGTGTGTGACAGGGCCTTTAGGCTATGTTCGCAAATTGCATTTTTGTTCAGCAATTTTTTTTTCATGAGTTTTATGCAAATCAAATTAAAAGCTGCTTTTTACAGTATCGGCGAAAGACATGAGATTTCAGAAACCTCATGCACTCGATTGCTTTTTTTTTCCTGCCTAAAATAGAAACCTGCTACGTTTTTGAAAGAAGCAGCGTGTCAATTCTTTCAGAGTTTTGGCAGTTTTTTTCACCATACAAAGCAATTAGGAAATGCAAAAACGTAGCAAAAAAATAACACCGCAAACATGCAGCCAAAAAAAGTAGCAAACCTGCCTTTTGGAAGCTTTTTTACTGTCAAGAGAGCAGGTTTTTCTGCAGAAAATAAAGCAGCAAAAAAGCAACGTGTGAACATACCCTAGCACTGAATGGAGTTGTATTTTCCGCTTTTACCCATTAGAAATATTTTGGTCTCTACCATTACTATGGAAGATCTTCCATATAAACAGTCCTAGCTGCAGCTTTAGAGCTCTTCAATCCCTGCTGACATTTTTCTGCCCCCCAGTTCCTAGAATTTTGTGCACAATTGAGTTATTTCGCCTTGTTTCCACGTAGAAAGTCTGGATTTTTGGCCACAATTTTTCCCACAAAGACCACTTCTGGAGAGACTTCTCTGAACAGTAGATAGGTGTTGGTGGGTCCATCTGGTTTCTGACAGTTCTGAGCTGTTGCAAGTACTGGGCATCTGATCTTGAAGGGAAGTAACGCTCATGTGTCCATCATCTGCTGCACTAAGGCGGGTTTTGCACACTACGACATCGCAGGTGCGATGTCGGTGGGGTCAAATTGAAAATGATGTACTTCCGGCATCGCATGCGACATCGTAGTGTGTAAAGGCTCGATGATACGATTAACGAGCGCAAAAGCGTCGTAATCGTATCATCGGTGCAGCGTCACCGTAATCCATGATTACACTGACGCGATGGTCCGATGTTGTTCCTCGTTCCTGCGGCAGCACACATCGCTGTGTGTGAAGCCGCAGGAGCGAGGAACATCTCCTACCGGCATCACTGCAACTTCCGTAGGATATGCGGAAGGAAGGAGGTGGGCGGGATGTTTACATCCCGCTCATCTCCGCCCCTCCGCTCCTATTGGCTGCCTGCCGTGTGACGTCGCAGTGACGCCATACGACCCGTCCCCTTAACAAGGAGGCGGGTCGCCGGCCAGAGCGACGGTCGCAGGACAGGTGAGTCCATGTGAAGCTGCCGTAGCGATAATGTTCGCTACGGCAGCTATCACAAGGATATCGCAGCTGCAACGGGGGCGGGGACTATCGCGCTCGGCATCGCAGCATCGGCCTGCGATGTCGCAGCGTGCAAAGTACCCCTACGTTTCCTTGAGCAACCACTTCATCTACGTTCCTCAATGTTCACCATTACTTGGTGCTTCTTCAAAAGATCTTAAACAGCACATGTTGACACCTCAGTCTACTTTGAAACCTTTTTCTGGGAAAGAACTTGCTGATGCAGTATAACTACCTTGTGTCTTGTATAGTAGCTCAGTCTCGCCATGGTGTATGTCCTGTGAGATGAAACAGTCTTCGACAACCTCCCCTTTATAACAGAGTTTGTCTGTTTCTCACCCAGTTTGAAGCAGCCTACACTGCTATTTCTCTTAATGACTGGGTTTTAACCTAGGTATGAAAATAATGATCATTCACCTGACTATAATCCCACAAAACCCCTAACTTTGTTCCACTATACCTAGAAGAACTGATGATTAGGGATGATCGAATACCTCAAATATTCGGCTACACCCATATTCGACGAATAGGTCGCCGCTATTCGACTATTTGCGAATATTCGATGCGCAATGTAAGTCTATGGGAAGCCCGAATAGTTGCCGAATAACCATAGACTTACACTGCGCATCGAATATTCGCATAGCGGCAACCTATTAGTCGAATATTCGCAAAGTCAAATATTGCCAAATATTTGTGATAATCAATCATCCCTACTGATGATGGTCCAAACGCAAAGAGAGGTCACTCCAAATATTGATGGGATTTAGATTTCTCTTTTGTTCATTCATTTGCATTTTGTCAATTGATAAAAATAAACTATGAACACTTCTATTTATTAAAGCCTTCTTACTTTGCTGTACTATATAAAGACAAAGATAGAAATTACTATGATGATATGATTAATATGGATGGGTAGAGCCCTTTTTAATATTTGCTGTCAGGTCATTTGACCTTTGTTTACAGTGCAGCCTTCTTACTAGAGATGTGCAAATCCGCAGATATTCAGGATCGGCAGGTACAACCGTAGTTTTTAAAAATCCAGTTTGGTACTGGAATTTATACTGAATATCTGCCCTGATGCCGATCCTCATTGATTCAACAATCCTGGGCGACTACAGGCTGCTATTTTTAGGCTAGGGGGAGCCCAATAAGCATGGATCGGCTCATACTTAGAATACCAGCTCCTAGCTGTTGGATGTATCATGGCTGGGTATAAAAATTGAGGGGAACGCATGCCGTTTTTTAAAAACGTATTTATTTAAATAATTTAAAAAATAAGCCGAAAGGGGTTCCTCAGATTTTGATACAGAGCCAAGATAAGCACACGGCTGGGGGCAGCAGCCTATAGCTGTATGCTTTATCTGTGCTGGGTATCATAATATGGGGGGAGCCTACCTTTATTTATTTTTATACCACTATCGAGACACAGACAGCGTATGTGATTCCAAGCAATCAAGCACACTGTCAAACCGGGTGGGAGTGCAGTCTGACTGCAACCAATCAGAGATGTCGGGACTGCTAGTGGGCGGGAGAAGCAGTGAATATGTTTGAGGGTTAATAAGCGGCCCTGGAAGTATGTGTTACAGTTGCATGGGAGACTCGGTAAGTATAACGCTTTATTCCCTATTTTCTTTCTTTTTCCTTTATTTTTATTTTTAATTATCTGGGTGGCCGAATCCGGATAATTACATGGAGTTACCTGAGAACTCTGTGTTTGGCCTCTTTCACACATACGTGCCTCCGGTACGTGTTTGGCAGTTTTCTCACGTACCGGAGACATGTACACATGTAGACCTATGTATTCCTATGGTTTTGGACACAAGTAAGTATTTTCGCACGGAACGTGTGTCCGTTCCATACTTATGTGCGTCCCTGTGTTTCTCATGGCAACATGTCCGTTTTTCTCCGGCATCAGGGGTGTGACACGGAACGCAAACATGTCACACGTAATGCAAACGGACAACACGGATGTGTTCCGTGTGACACGTACCAGAGAAAAGACATGTGTCTGTGAGAAAAAAAAAAAAACCTTTACTCACCTTCTCCAGCCCTGCAGTCTCTGCCGCTGCTGTCACTTGCTGCCAACCGCCGCTCATTATGCTCATTGAATATTCACTTCACTGCGGCCGGAAGGAGCAGCAGTGGGGAGTCGGCAGTACCGGAGACCGAAGATCAGCACCATGGACAGCAACGCCAGGGACAGGTGAATAGAAATTTCCCGTTCTCCGTGTGTTATCACGGATAACGCACGGAGAACACACGTATGCCATACACACGGCACACCGAGGGCAACACGCACCTTTGACACGTCCATGAAAAACGTGCGTGATTTTCACGGACGTATGAAAGAGGCCTTTGGGTTGATGCACAGATACTAGGTATCTGGTATGGATCCCGAATTTTATAGTCCAGGTTCGCCCATCACTTTTTCTTACCATTACTTGGCATTTACAGGGGTTGTATAGGATTAGAAACATATGGCTGTTTCCTTCTGGAAACAGTGCCCCCCCAGTCCACAGGTTGTGTCTGGTATTGCAGCTCAACTTTATTGAAGTGAATGTGGCCGAGCTGCAATACTAGACAAAACCTGTGTACGGGGGCGGCAAATACATAACAAAATGGATTGCTTTTGCTAGCGCTAACTTTACATTTTCACAATTTAATCTCCAGACAGGAAAACGCTAAACAATTCATTTAATTTCCGTAGTCATTTTCTAGCGAGTCATTATTTTTACTCCGACCAGCAAACACTATAAAATAAACAAATTAATATTCAGCATGGCAATGAGGACGTCTGTGCACATCCAAATAAAAGGCAATTAATCATTAAGTGACAAAAAGCAGGAGCAGGCAACACCTTTTCCCAATGCACTTATTATTGATGAATATATTTGTACTCGGCTGAAGCTTCTGCAGGAATTGAACGTTTTATTGCCATGGAAAAAACCATCAGTTTAGTGCAGTGTAAGCTTTCCCATGTGTGTTCTGTAATAGCAAGCAATAAAAGTTTCAGCCGGCCATGCCTCAGCGTACTTTACTTCTCCCTTTATTTCATCCTCAACTAGAATAGTTACTACTGTGGGTGATATAACTATAGGGGTGGTGCAGCACGGGAGGAGGTGACAGTGACTGTACTAGAAAATAGTATAGGAAGATCTACTGTGAGGCCAGGTCAGTTGAGCGTACGGCATCTGATGCGAAATAATCTGATAGGAGAGCTAATAACACTTGGCTCATTTTCTGCTGCGAGCGTGAACCAAGTGTCATCTGCTGCGAGCGTGAGCAGAGTGTCATCTGCTGCGAGCATCAGCCGAGTGTCATCTGCTGCGAGCGTGAGCCAAGTGTCATCTGCTGCGAGCGTCAGCCGAGTGTCATCTGCTGCAAGCGTCAGCCGAGTGTCATCTGCTGCGAGCGTCAGCCGAGTGTCATCTGCTGCGAGCGTCAGCCGAGTGTCATCTGCTGCGAGCGTCAGCCGAGTGTCATATGCTGCGAGCGTCAGCCGAGTGTCATCTGCTGTGAGTGTGAGCTCTGTCATCTGCTGTGAGCATGAGGCGCGTGTCATCTGCTGCGAGCGGGAGTTGAGTGTCATCTGCTGCGAGCGTGAGTCAAGTATCATCTGCTGTGAGCATGAACCAAGTGTCATCTGCTATGAGCGTAAAAGGTGTCATGTCATCTTCTGCGAGCATGAGCCGAGTGTCATCTGCTGCGACCGTGAGCAGAGTGTCATCTGCTGCGAGTGTGAGCAGAATGTCATCTGCTGCGAGCGTGAGCAGAGTGTCATCTGCTGCGAGCGTGAGCAGAGTGTCATCTGCTGCAAGCATGAGCAGAGGGTCATCTGCTGCAAGCGTGAGCAGAATGTCATCTGCTGCGAGAGTGAGCAGAGTGTCATCTCCTGTGAGAGTGAGCAGAGTGTCATCTGCTGTGAGCGTGAGCAGAGTGTCATCTGTTGTGAGAGTGAGCAGAGTGTCATCTCCTGTGAGAGTGAGCAGAGTGTCATCTGCTGTGAGCGTGAGCAGAGTGTCATCTGCTGGGAGCATGAGCCGAGTGTCATCTGCTGCGAGCGTGAGCCGAGTGTCATCTGCTGCAAGCGTGAGCGGAGTGTCATCTGCTGCGAGTGTGAGCCGAGTGTCATCTGCTGCGAGCGTGAGCCGAGTGTCATCTGCTGCGAACGTGAGCCGAGTGTCATCTGCTGCGAGCGTGAGCCAAGTGTCATCTGCTGCGAGCGTGAGCCGAGTGTCATCTGCTGCGAGCGTGAGCCGAGTGTCATCTGCTGCGAGCGTGAGCCGAGTGTCATCTGCTGCGAGCGTGAGCCGAGTGTCATCTGCTGCGAGCGTGAGCCGAGTGTCATCTGCTTCAAGCGTGAGCCGAGTGTCATCTGCTGCGAGCGTGAGCCGAGTGTCATCTGCTGCGAGCGTGAGCCGAGTGTCATCTGCTGCGAGCGTGAGCCGAGTGTCATCTGCTGGGAACGTGAGCCGAGTGTCATCTGCTGCGAGCGTGAGCCGAGTGTCATCTGCTGCGAGCGTGAGCCGAGTGTCATCTGCTGGGAACGTGAGCCGAGTGTCATCTGCTGCGAGCGTGAGCCGAGTGTCATCTGCTGCGAGCGTGAGCCGAGTGTCATCTGCTGCGAGCGTGAGCCGAGTGTCATCTGCTGCGAACATGAGCCGAGTGTCATCTTTTCTCAAGACTTGAGGAAGGTTCCGTTAAGGGACTGGAACATCACCACTCGGACTACATAAAAAGTATTTATTTTGAATCTTTACATAGGAGTACTGCTTGAAGTATTTTTGCCTAGATAGATAGATAAGATCTGATAGATGTGCCATAGATAAAACGGCAGACAGATATGAAAAGCATAGACAGAAAGACAAACAGATTTGAAATGTAAGGAAAGTGAATAGACAGAGAGATATGATACAGATAGAATTGAGATGAAGCGATATGAGACAGATATAGAATTAGATATGAGATCCTGATTCCTGAAAAATAATTTATAACTACCCTGTGGTTACAAATCAATGAACTGAAAGGAAAATATAGACAATAAATTGAATATAAAACCTTGATTGTACAATGTAATATTATTAGAAAACATTAGAAGTAATGATATTTCCATGCTATTATTACTAATATCCCCCCCAGTGTTGTGGATCTCGTATTCCAGTGTAAGCATTTTCTGATGGCGTATGATGTGTCTCGGCTGCCATCAATCACAGATGGGGCCGGAGTGCAGGTTATTTGATTTGGTCCATTACCTATTCTGAGCACATCGCTCCGCACCTAGTCTCCAGCTGTCTGCTCTCCCTCAATAATTAATAACAAGTCTGAATTGAGTAAGAAGACATAGGTGTCTATACATTTTACCGTCACCTCTTGTGCAACTAGAATTCCTCCATTTATTTATTGAATAAAAGGAAAGATTTAAAGACACCCTACTGACCTCATCATAGAATGTATACTGCAGAATCTGAACTGTGCCCTATATTGTTTTCAGTCTGAAAATATGCTACCCCATCTATGAGAGGTTTTAGGCTATGTCCGCACGTTGCTTTTTACCTGCTTTTTTGCTGCTTTTTCAACTGCAGCGTTTAATGCCAAAATGGTTGTGTTCTGCTTTTCAAGCAAAGTCTATGGGAATTTGGGTTTCTTGTCCGCACTATGCAGTTCAAACTGCAGCCTTTTTGTTGCAGAACTTTGGTCAAAAACTCAGCTTTGCAGTGCAAAACCCAAATGGCAAAAACAATTGACATGTGAATTGTTTTTGCCATTTGGGTTTTGCCCTGCAAAGCTGAGTTTTTGACCAAAGTTCTGCAACAAAAAGGCTGCAGTTTGAACTGCATAGTGCGGACAAGAAACCCAAATTCCCATAGACTTTGCTTGAAAAGCAGAACACAACCATTGTGCCATTAAACGCTGCAGTTGAAAAAGCAGCAAAAAAGCAGGTAAAAAGCAGGTAAAAAGCAACGTGCGGACATAGCCTTAGGATGTGGAGGAGCTGTATGGCCCTGTGCACACGCTGCGGTTTTTGGCACAGTTTCATTAAGGGCGCTCTCACACATCCGGCTTTTCACCGGTTTGACGGATGCGGTGCACTCCAGTTCAGTGTATACAGTACACTGGCAGCGCAACAAGCGCCGGTCACATGGTATCATGTGACCGGAGCATGTGATCCGGAAGTTGCGGCGCTGTCACTGTACTGTATCATACTGTACTGGCGTGTGCCGCATCTGTCAAACCGGCGGAAAGCCGGATATGTGTACCCGGCCTTAAATCTGCATCGAAATCTGCATGCCTCTCCTGAAGCCAGCAAAGTCTATAGGATTTTCGATTTGCTGTGCAGATGGTGTGGTTTTTTTTGCGTGTGGTTTTGGTGCAGAAAAAAATCTGCAGCATGTCAATTATTGGTCAGGTTTAGCAGCGTTTTGTCACCCATTGACTTTCTGACTTTCTTGATGGCCCCAAAAAACTGCATCAAAAAACAAATGAAAACCGCCTCCAGTTTCGAGGCTTTTTTTTGCCACAGCATGCAGATCTGGTACAGAAAATTTCCGCATAAAATCTGCAGCGTGTCATTTAGCATTATTATTCAGGCTCCTCATCCGATCATTGTGATCACAAATATTTGGCCATGGACAATTCACTGAGGTACTGAATGCAGGTATGAGATTTCCTGTACAGGCCGTAGAATCCATTCCCACATGGCACTGGGTGTGGTATTGTATACGAGCACCACAAGGCGCCCCATCAACTCTTTGAATACCCCCATATAGACAGTTGTTTTATTTGAACAGTTATCAACTTTTGGACTCATACAATTTGTCCCAATTTTGCATCACAATGCACAGAATGGCCGCCACTCTCCTGATCGGAGCATGACAAATTCATAGAAATACATGAAGCCCTCATGCTCGGATCAGGAGAGCCACGATCAGTCCGTGCATTGAGATCCGACATTGGGCCTAATTGCAAGGACGCATGAAGGAGTCCTTAGGCCATGTGTACACATTGAGTATTTGTTGAGTTTTTTACCTCAGTATTTGTGGCCAAAACCAGGAGTCGGCGAATAATACAGAAGTGGTGCCCGTGTTTCTATTATACTTTTCCTCTGATTGTTCCACTCCTGGTTTTGGCTGCAAATACTGAGGTAAAAAACTCACCAAACACTCAATGTGTGCTCGTGGCCTTACAGATACTGAGGTAACAACTCATCAAATACTCAATGTGTGCATATGGCCTTACAGATACTGAGGTAAAAAGAGTCACCAAATACTCCATGTGTGCACATGGCTTTACAAATATTGAGGTAAAAAAAGTCACCATATATTCAAGGTGTGAATGTTGCCTAAGGGTTGTTGCTTTTCAACCCATGTTGTTCTATTAACGGGATTGATTTTAGAGAAATGGCCCATAGTATCTTGTATTTTTCACCAGTTGTCCCCTCTGCAGACTCCACATCTAATTCTCAGTTGTTTCTGAGCTAGTAGGTAAAGACTAGCTACTATAATGTATCACACACTATAATGGAGGACAAAGGTCGTAGTTGCGCTAAATTTTTTTCCCATGAACAGGCTGGGCAGTAATGATCCCATTTACCAGGGGTTCACCAGGCCTTCACACTTTAACATCTTGAATGGGATCTGGTCTTACACAGGGACCTGTTGGCTATGGGGCCAGCTTTGTGTTTCATGCTGACAGGAATGGTCGAGAGGGCAGAGAAGGTAGAAAAATGTCAGGCAAGAGGATGGTCAATAAAAATCTGAGGTGGGAAACGGGAAAATCAAATAGAAAACAGGAGTTGAAAATAAAGGCGTGTAAACCAGGCAAGCAGAACCATATCTGGCAGCTTGCAGTTGTAAGCTGGGAGTTTTAGTAGGGTGTGGTGCTGCACTTTGGGTGATTACTAGCTAATTACTCCATCTGGACAGCACATGCACCTATAATGCCAGACTAGAGAGCATTATGGATCCAGACCACCTTTGTCTAAGTGGTTGGATAGAGCTTGTGATCCTGACGTCTCCCCTATCACCAGCACCACTAGGAGAATGATTACAGTGACCTAAGTTGCAAACTGCCCAGAAATTCCAAGACAGCCCAATAAATAGGGCACTATTTTGCCCTGTCCTTAAAGAAAGTAAGGCGTCCATGATTTTTTTGAAGGTGAAGAAACATATATGGATTATTTTGCCTTATAATTATAATGATCTATTATGGCTTTTTAATGTGTCCGTAAAAAATATTGTCCATCCATGATTTTTTGCTAAGATGTCCAGAAAAAAATAAAAAGTTAACTTGGTCACCCTGGCAGTAATGGGTTCAGACGTCACTGAAGCACAGGTCCTGGAGATGTAACCCATACATACGTTGGGGTCCCCAACGTAGAGAAATACTTTGGCGTAGTGTTGGGGCTCTCTTGCATTGATCAATTCAGTAGCTAAATTTCTCTTGATTCATATGTTCATGGCAGTAATGCAGATTCCATTTTTCACATTTTCACTCTTACATATAGCTATTGGATTTTTCAAGTCAGTATTCACACAGCAGTTTCTGCTATTTCATGTATTCCCCTTACATAGTCACTGGTGTGCATACCTTATCTCCCCATAGTTCTACATTGATAGCCTATACTTAGAATAGGTTATGAATGTCTGATTGGCCGGGGTTCAACACCCTGCACCCCCGCCAATCAACTGTTTTCAGTCCCGGTGGGGGCGGCAGGCAGCCGGAAATGATGAGTTGCTCCATTTTATAATAGAAGCCACGGTCGGGTGCTGCATATCCACCTATCCACCATCTATTGATTAGAATGGGAGGCAGATGTGCAATACCCGGCTGCTATCAGAAGATGAAGCAGCTCCAGGACTGAGCATTTCCGGCCATTTCCTGCCGCTGCCGGGACCGAGAACAGCTGATCAGCGGGGGTTCGGGAGGTCGGACTCCTAAGGATAGGCCATCAATGAAAAAGTAGTGGACAACCCCTTTAAGGGATCGATCCCCCACTGATTAACAAGCTATTACCTACTATTCCAGCATAGACGATTGCTAAGCTGCCATGTTGATGGTTATTACTTATACAAAAGAGCAGCTGAACGATTGATCATCTGCATTTCGGTCAATCAGAAGCATGTGCTAGAACAGAAATGAGACATCTGGGGTTGGCAGTAACATAAAATGACATTACTTATTCATGTTCATTTCTATAGATACAGAAGCCTAAATATGTAAAATAACTGAATACCGATGTGATGTGGACCCCTCCCCACTATAATGATAAAATGCATTTAAAGCCACAGCTCCATTTCTCACGAGTGATCTGTGGGATGTGTCAGACCATGGAATATGTTTCGCACAGATTGCTCTGGGCTATCAATTTGATTTCCATTTTAATTTAGTATGCTTTTTAATGAATATATATGTATCAGAACAAGGCTCCTTCCTGGGATTTCTACAGGAAAAGACTGTTTTGTTTTTTTTCTTACAGACTAGGCAAGAAAATGAAAACATATTGCTATATATGATGTATGTATAGAAAGAATTGATGGCTTTAAGCTATCATCCATCCTCGCTCATTTATTTTGACAGAGTAAAACTGCAAACTGCAAGATTATTAGAGGAATGGGTGGGCTGCAATACGAAGACAGGTTATTAAACTTGGGGTTATTTAGTTTGGAAAAACGAAGGCTTAGGGGGGATATAATCACAATGTATAAATATATGAGGGGACAGTACAGAGACCTTTCCAAAGATCTTTTTACACCTAGGCCTGCGACTGGAACACGGGGGCATCCGCTACGTCTTGAGGAAAGAAGGTTTAATCATAATCACAGACGAGGATTCTTTACTGTACGAGCAGTGAGACTATGGAACTCTCTGCCGTATGATGTTGTAATGAGTGATTCACTACTAACATTTAAGCAGAGCCTGGATGCCTTTCTTGAAAAATTTAATATTACCAGTTATGTATATTAGATTTTATGACAGGGTATTGATCCAGGGAACTAGTCTGATTGCCGGATGTGGAGTCAGGAAGGAAATTTTTTCCCCATTGGAACTTGTTTGCCACATTGGGGTTTTTTTTGCCTTCCTCTGGATCAACATGTTAGGCTACGGGTTGAACTAGATGGACTTAGAGTCTCCCTTCAACCTTAAAAACTATGATACTATGATACTATGAAAATTTTTGTATTTATTATGGTGACTTAGGGTAAGACTGGCCATAGTACCGGAGGATGTTCCGGTGGGCTCACCTGCAGTGGTAATCCATTGGCAGCCCATGATCTAAACACCGGGAGAGGACCAAAGAGCACCAAAATGGAATTGAAGACCAAACAAAACCATTTTATTGGAGTCTTACATTGAAATTTATTTGTCTAAATAGTAGGAATCTGGTTCTTGATGTTAGTTGATGTTGACGTAGTGCAGTTGGCACCCACCTTGTAGGGAGTGGACGCATTGCCATAGCCTGCTCAGTATTTCTACACCCAACCTGTAACATACTATGCATTCTGTAGGTAGCCATCATGGCCATTTCTCCCATATACATGAGATAGTTTGGCCTATCATTCTCATGTTCTCTATGAGAAAGCTGGAGACAGACATGTCTGGCGGTGGCTTAACTCCGCAAACAGTCAAAAATTGGACATATCAGATCAATATTTCCCTCGACAATAAATTTTCTGGGTTCCCAAACACATTACAATGTGGACCGAAGCCATCGATATTGATGGGTTCATCAGACATTAGTCTAATGTTCATGGAGGCTTCGCTAGAACTACTGTCACGTGCATAAGGACAGACTCGGGGTCAGCTTTTTCATTTACTATTTGGACCATGCACTTTAAATGTAGGGTTTTTTGGGGGGCGCATTAAGAGTTAATTCCTTCACTGGTGCAGCAGCAGACTTGTTCAGCTGTCAGCACTTAATCACTTCCGTTCGTGGATATAAGCCCTCTGCTTCCTGGGTATTGTGCTGGTTAACACTAGAACTACTGAGGTAGTCATTTTGACTACTACTTTGCACCATGTATTTCTATATAGGTGTCACAAGTCCAGTAGTTCTAGTGTTAACCTACCCAGTTAGGAGCTAGCCTAGGACGTGGTGGTTGCTGCTGTGCTGTCTGCTGCGGTTTGTGCCAGTTGAGTGTTTTTGTTTTCCCTCCTTTCCCTTATTATTCCTCACCTGTATTTCCTTATTGTTCCTGGTGTAGGTTTTTGGTGTGTATGAGGTTTTTTGTTACTCCCATTGGTGATCTGTGCTGATTGGGTTATTGGGCTCCGTTCGGGTCTATCCCCCGTGTGGTGGGGACACAGTTGATAGGGCCTGGACAGGAGACAGGGACACATTGGAGGCTTGACCCCGACTACCACTAAGTCTACCGTCAGGATAAGGGACAGCTCAGGGTCCCTAGTCGTAGGGTCAGCTTAGGAGCCCTGTACCATCCTATTCCCCTGTATCTCCCCATTACAACTACTCTACAAGAAACTGTGCTAAACTACTTCGACTTTGGAAGGTGTCAGTAACTTTTTGAAGTTGGGACTCATTTATTTGACAGAATTCTGTCATCAAACCTCTTAAATAAATGGAGCCACCAGTGGCACGTGAAATACCTAGACAGAGTTTTCACTCTATGTAGTGCTCAGCCGTCCCCGGCCGTTGATATTAAAGTCATCCTGTCCCTTTATTACTGTATAATAGGCAGCAATTTTCCATTCAGATCTTTCTATTCCTTTTGACTTTCATTCACAATAACTCTTCCCGCAGTGGCACTTCCATTTCATGCCAAGGTCCGCTTGTTTCTGAGCTTCAGAAGCCTTTGTGTGTGCTCCATTGTGGTCTTATTAAAACCTTCTTATAATGGTACGGAGGCTCTTTACATTTTATATTTATTCACTTTAGAAGCGTTAAAATGAAGCCTTGCCGTAAGTTCTGCAAGTGACCTCATTGCTATGTACAAGATCTTCAAAGGAGACAATTCTACAATGAAATCAATGTGTTGGGTTTTTTTTGTACCTTGTATTGAATTTGTGCTAAAAGTCATTTGTGTGATCTCCATCGTATATCTTAGTTTTCTTTGTCCTTCACAAGATTTGTCATTTGATATGAAAGTGGCTTGAAGATCCTTGGCCCTTGGGTTAAAGCTGCCAATGTACCTGCAAAGGACTTCATGTGCCATTTATTGTATGTGAGGATGTCTCTCAATACACATTTTCAGGAAGACCAACCATAGTATCTGAGAGTCCACCGGTGGGCCAGGCTATGGGACAATGATAAGCTCCAATGGTCCAGAACAAGACACCTCCATTTAAGGTTGACTTTGTCACCAATCACACTCATCGGGTAATTCACATACAGCGGGTGAAATAAGTATTGAACATGTCACCAATTATCTAAGTAAATATATTTCTAAAAAGTGTTATTATTATGAATGTTCTACCAGATGTCAATAACAACCCATTCAATCCACACAGGCAAATAAATTTAACCGGAGATGTCCATATAAATTTAGTAATATCTAATAATGAGAAATGACACAGGGAAAAAGTATTGCACATGCTTACTGAAGTTTATTTAATACTTTGTACAAAAGCCTTTGGTAATGATAGCTTCAAGATGCCTCCTGTATGGAGAAACTAATAGCATGAATTGCTCAAGTGTGATTTTGGTCCATTCTTCCTCACAAACACTCTTCAAGTCTTGGAGGTCCCATGGGCTTTTTCTATGACCTCTGAGCTTTAGTTCTTTCCTTAAATTTTCTATTGGATTCAGGTTCGGCGATTGGCTTCACTATTTTAGCAACTTTGTTTTCTTTCTCTGAAATCAATAGAAAAGTTTCCTTGGCTGTGTGTTTGGGGTAATTGTCTTGCTGAAATATCCACCCTCATTTCGTCTTCATTATTTTGAAAGATGGCAGCAGATTTTTATCAAGAATGTCTTGGGACTTTTGTCCATTCATCTTTCCTTCAATTATATGAAGTTTGCCAGTGCCATATGCTGAAAATCAGCCTCGTACCGTGATGTTCCCACTTCCAAACTTTACTGTTGGGATGGTGTATTTGGGGTGATTTGCCTTTTGGCCTCAAAGCATGGTGTGTGTTATAGCATCCAAAGTGTACAATTTTGGTCTCATCTGACCAGATTCTATTCTTCCAGTATTTCACACAATAAATGTTCTTAAGCAAACAACATACTTGAACATGCTTTTTGTTGAGCAATGGAGTCTTTCATGGTGAGAATGCAAACAGGCCACGGAGGTTGAGTGCAATACTTATTGTTTTCTTTGAAACAAATGTACCTATTACAGCTCCCACAAGTTGTTTTTGACTCTTGGACAACTCTTCCGCTAATTCTTTTCACTCCGCTTTCTGAAATCCTGCGGGAAAGTGAAATGATGTCTTTCCACTTCTGGATTATTGCCCCAATAATGCTTGCTGGAACGTTCTGTAGTTTAGAAATTCTTCTGTAACCAATGCCATCAGTATCCTTTGCAAGAATAAGGTTGTGAAGGTCTTGAGGAAGAACACTGGTTTTACCCATCATGAGATGTTTCTTGTGTGGCACCTTGGTAATGACACACCTTTTTATAGGCCATCACTTCACCCAGCTCATATTATTTTTCACTAAGTGGCAGGAATGCTTTCAAATTACTGAGCGTATGACCGGAAGTGTCGGGCAATCTTATCATGTGTGCACTGATCCTAAACCTGGCATTCTGAAGCTGTGACAACAGACGCAGGTACGTGCATCACTGCTGATAATGCTGTACAATGGGCATTGAAAAGTATGTTAGCTCATCCTTGTGGGTGTGCTAACATGCTGAGAGGGTGCAATGAGTGCAGGAACTAACGCCCTTGAGACTAGTCCCTGCGCTCATTAACATATCATAAAGGATCTTTAGAAATACTTTTTCTAAAGATCTCTTTATTTATGCTAGTGTATACAGGGACAGTTAGCAACATGCACCCAGAACTGCCCATGGTTCTGGGTGCATATTGAACTTGACAGGTTCCCATTAAGAAAATAAAAGATGCAGCAATGCTCAATGGGGGTCATAAATCATCTGTGTACAATAGAGTAATGGGAAGTACTGTCACTAATTAGTGCTGCCCATAATCATTTGTATTGTCACTAACCCCTAATTCTCCTCCTAATTACTGAAACTGTCACTAATAACCAGTACCGTCCCTAGTCACTGATACTTCCCCTAATTACTAGTAGTGTCCCTAATTACTATCCATTAGTAGTATCACTAATAAGTAGTATTGTCTTTAATCTCGAGTACTGTCCCCAATCATTAGCATTGCCCCAGTCACGTGTACTATCCCTAATCAATAGTAAGGCCTTTAGTACTGTCCCTAATGACTAGTGCTGTTTCTAATCATTAGTACTTTCAGATGTTACTAGTTCTGTCCCTAATCATTAATATTGCTCCCAATCACTACCGATAGTACTAGTACTGTCCGTAATCACGAGTGCTGCCTGTACATGTTACTACTGTCCCTAATGAGTAGCAGTATCACTAATGACTAGTAATGCCCCTAATCAGTAAAGTGACCTCCAACTACTGTATATGTGGTGCCTCTGGGGCTCCACAGGGTATTGCATCTGACTTAAGGTGCAATACTCATCGTGGGAAGGAAGAGGTTAACCACTGGTTTTCACTTACACAACACATTGAGTGAGCGGTTGCACACTACACTTAGGTTGTTTCCCACCAGGCTGGGCTGCAGGTGGGCACCATAGCAATGGGTTTTTCCCAAGCACTGGTGAGTTATCAGGAAGGTGGGGGCTGCCTGGGGAAGTGAGCGAACATACACAGTTTCACTTCAGAACAATAGACAGAACAGTCTGAGACACAAGTGAGAGAAAAGCTTGAGATAGAGAAGAGCAAAGCCTCTGGGGGGATGCTAAAAGGATCCCCTCAGGGGGGCTGACCGGGTACTAGGAAGAATGAGAAAGAAGCAGGAGATGACCGGGTGGAGCTGTGAAACAGAGGAGCAACATGGTAGCTGGAGGGTGAGCCCCAACAGGCCTTTCGGGATCGGCACCACAAAGGGTACAGAGCCCTATGGTAGAACATACTTCACGTTGGACTACCAGAATCTGCAGGGAAGGGGGATTTCATGTTCCATTGCCCACCGCCAAAAGTCCAGGGGCACCAGAAGCATATAAAGACAGGAGCCACGGCCACGGTTGGGTCCATAACAAGTTTCGCGCTGCCTGCATACAGGACAGGAACTAAAGCCAAGGACACTGGGGTCCCCAAGTAGCTTCACGCCACGGGGATCCACACTACAGAGCGCAATGGAGGAAGGTCTCACACGCTTCACAAGACCAGTGGTCACCTCTGATTCATTGGGGATCTGCTGGGGCCCATCACGGCGATGACTGGTACTCTGAGGGCACAAGAACTGTGAGCAAAAGACCTGGAACTGCAACCGCTGCCTCAGCCTCTTATTGCCGGTGCCGCCGCCCTGCGCTTCGGTGACAAAGGCCCTTCCTCCATAACCGCCGCCCTCCCTGGGGCTTGCTCCACCTGTGGGGAGCTGGACTATCTGGGCTGCGTCACCATCAGCCCCGGAAGAGAGCGACATCTCGCAGCGGCGGCTAATCCCTGGCCGCACACCACGGGTCATTCACAGCAACCCCAAATACCACTGGCCCGGTGACGAGTAGCCCTGCAGGTCCCGTGGGGCGCTACATATATTTACTCATTGAGCTAAGTATACCACGCCACACACACAGATTTTTCTCATCTGTAAGACTTTGCAAAATCCATGACACTATCTTGAAAGTGCCCGCCGGGTGCATTTTCTACCGGAATTATTGGGACAATAGTGACCACATAATACAGGATTATTCCCACCCTAAACAATTATTATATATTTACAGGACAGGATCCAACAGTGACTACAGATTGCAGCTTCCCTCCAGGGTACAATATGAGGGACGCGGTAGCTGTTTGCAGTGTGACATCACAGATGGCGGGCACATGTGATGATGTCACTCATCAGCATCATGGAGGATAGTGGCTAATATTTCTTCTTTTGTGAACACTATTTATTTATTAATACTAGGATGCAGCAGGATATGAAAGTGTTAATCCTATCTGAGACATTTATGCCTAATCCATAGAATAAGCCATAAATGTCCAATAGGCGTGGATCTCACAATCCCGGGCCCCGGCATACCCTTCACATGAATGGGGACAGCCGCGCATTGTGTGACCACGGCCCGTGTCACTGTCACAGTCCGCACATGTGCTCTGGCACAGTTACATAAAAAGTAATCCCCAAATAAAAAAATGGCTTCAGCAATTCTCCCACAGGTCACATGACTATTCTAGACTCCTACTTTCTATTCTTTCAGGGAAATCACATGCACATTAGCAGCAATAAACTGACTCAATCCCTATTTTATGTTAAAGCATCTAAGGAGCGTGTGTAAAAGGTGAAGAAGCAGGTAAGCTGTGACATCACCTGTTGTGATTAATGGATCCTGTGTTATCAGCTCTGTATATCACTGTAATCGTGTCTGTGATGATAATGAGACTTCTGTAAAGAGCAAGAAGTAGGAGTCTGACATTTCCCCAGTGGCCAATGTCAATTTTTTTATACAAATTGTAATATGAAAAATAATGTTTTGGTTTTTCTTTAATACATTTAACTATAAACCTGTTATTTTACCCCTTAAGGTGTGTTGCCTTCAAAGGGTTCAGAAGCAGCTCCTGGGGCGTTAGGGGGCACCAAAGACCTTTCTGCCATATAAGAAGAGAAGAAGCCTTTAATAATATTTTTTGATTTGTTTAGCACTTTACTATTTGGAGAGTATTATGTATATTTTTGATGGCATTTGGTAGTTGGGGTTTTCTGATTTTGCCTGGAGTTCTGGAGCTGCAAGTTATGTCTGACTATACGGGAGCAGTAAGTGACAGGAGACATTAGGGAGGTTATTCTGCGGATGTGCACGCTAATTGGCAATACATGTTCATGAAAGCAACAATGTGTAGATCCAGATAACCTCATTATCCCGCTGAGGAGATGACGGTAATCCTGTTTAATTATCGGTGGACACAGAGCACATCCTGCCTTACTAAAAATATGTCTTAAACCAATAAGGTCCAGCTTCTGTTCCATCAATGATGCAGCAATTTCAGTACATGAGTGAAACACAAAACTGCTTAGAAAGTGGTGTAAAAAGTTTTTCTGATATTGCAGGTTACTATTATGTAGCAACGAAAAAATACAAAATTCTGTAACTTTTTTTTCTCCCTCTGACGAGTCCCCATTGTCTCATGCCTCCGTCATTCTTCCTAGAAATGCATAAATACATGGACAACTGGACCTTTTCCACTGTCAATGTCAAAATAAAATTGATAGCATATATCATGTAGCATAGAAAACAAAACTAGATCTAGAGGTTCTTATACCTGGCAATGAGTTTATGGCTGCCGAAATTCCCAGGTAATCACTGGAGAAGGACAGGCCACCAAATAGGAAGCTGCAATTACAAGTCCAGATTGGGTATAACAATCCAGCCTGGAGAATAGGGCAGTTCCAAGCAGAGACCACTGTTATATAGTAGTGCATGGGTCCCCAATTCCAGTCCTCAAGGGCCGCCAACAGTGCATGTTTTCAGGATTTCCTTAGTATTGCCCAGGTGATAATTTAATCACCTGCACAGTTGATGATTCCAACACCCATGCAATGCTAAGGAAATCCTGAAAACATGCACTGTTGGCGGCCCTCGAGAACTGGAGTTGGGGAACCCTGTAGTAGGGTGTAACACTATTAATGATCCTGTTCTTTTAAGGTCAGAATGTAATGAGGTGGCGACAGGGGATAACACGAGACCGGCACTCCTAAACTGGCTAGGGGGGGCCTGATCCCAGAAATACGTCTCATGGTGACGAGGTCTGGGCCGCCTTCCTACCCCTGCTACTGACCAGTCATGATCTAGTACACCCTCCATCCCTACCGGGACATGAGAATGATAGACAGACAGGGGAAACCAAAATTCTATCACACAGCACGCTCACACAAAGTAATCAGACAAGAAGAGATAAGGAGGAAAACTAAAGAAAGGAAGAAAGAAATAACCAGACGACAAGAGGATTCCACTACGCTCCAAGTAACACGCAATAAATCACCAGACTGGAAACCAGCAGCACACGGACCAGTTTAGCAGAAAGCTATAGTCGGCGTGGGAATACAAATTCCTCCATCTTAAAAAAGTGGGGATTACCTGTGATAGGTCTCACACAGCATGCGATCAAAAAGGTAACCAGCAGGCTAGCAGAAATGAATCCTGCTTTTCCGATGACTAATGAACACACAGCTGGTTGTTGCCCGAGCCATTCTGTGCAACTCAGATGCACCAGTGAAAGTATAGTGAGGAGTGTCAGAGTCTGTGATCTGATGCTGTCGTGACACTCGGAAAGACAATAGCAAAACGCCATGTGACACAGGTTTAGGATTAGTTCTTGTACCCAAAGCCTATTTGAGTACAGTGTGCCAAAGAAATTAAGAGGCTTAATAAATTTGGAGAATTTTTTGGGCTGTCCATGCATCAGAATACATAAATTTGTAAATTGTAGGCACGAGCTGAAAAGGGCCCCTGAAACAGTATATGGGCTCTTTGCAGTATGAGATATTGCAGTCCAATATCTCATCATAGTGCACAATTCAACCTGCTAGAGAGGTGGTAGTGGCCCTTTTACCCCTTGGCCCCCTGTGCGGCTACAATGGTTGCACCAATTGTATGTCCACTCTACGATTGTAGGGCATGCATCTAGTAACAGCCTTAAACTAGATGATGTTCCATGCAATACGTCCTATTGATGCCCAACTTTCTTAATGTGAGCCATACAGTGCCCAAAAAATTCAATACTATAGTGCACAATAACCACAAAGAGGCCAAAAATCATTGCCTGTTGGCTGTGGCCACATCTGTGCCCAATCTGTTGTGGACCAATATAAAAGAGTTCTCAACTATGTATTATATTAAAAATGGGCCCATGGTGGTCTTAAAACATAAGATACTCACGTTCAGTGCCTCGGCCATTCCTATCCGACAGGGTCTGTGTCCACTGCTTCCTCCTCCAGTCACAGAACTGCTGCAGCCAATCAACTTCCACTCATCAGCTGCAGAGTTGATGTTCTGTCCAAGCTGGAAGAAACAGTTTCCAGCTCAGATGGGACGTCACCTCTGCAGCTAGTCAGTAGAGTCTGATTGGCTGCAGAAGTCACGTAATGAGAAAGCAAGGAGACCAACAATGGGAACCAACCGTGGTGTACCGGAGCATAACGGGGACCAGTAGATCAGATTCTTTTTTTGTTTGGTTTTAAAGCCTCACTGGTCCATTAATAATTATGCTGTTGACTTAGAAAAGAATATAACTTTGAAATGGTTCTGTATATTTTTAGAAAATGGAAGTTCTCAGTATTAACAGTTGACATGACAAAGAATCAGTAATAAAACTTGTCCCTTCCCATAAGTATATAATTTGGTGTTACCTGCTGTAATTGCTGCTGTTCTCCTGAATGTGGCGCTATTTTTCTTTTGTTCCTGCTCCTCTCTGTTCCTGAGATATGGCTTCCTGTTCCCTGTATGTAAATCTAGTCTTTTTTTTTTATCAGGTGGGTGTGCAACTCCTTGTGGGTGTGTACTTGAGGACTACGCCCACTTGGCTAACAAGACTAGATTTATATACAGGGAATAGAGGGCCATATCTCAGGAATGGAGAGGCGCAGGAACAAAAGAAAAACAACGATGGATTCAGGAGAACAGTGACAAGTTAATAAAAAAAAAAATACATATTTATGGTGACAAGATTGCTTTAAAGTCTTTAAATGAAGACAGTGATCTTAGCTATAACATTGCTTCATTGTTCTGTCCCCAATAAATAAATGACATTGGTTAGTGCGGATCGAATGACTAGGTTGTCATGTATAATTTCTGCTACCGGAAATCTTCATGTTCCTTCTAGGATGCAGAGCCATCTTAATTGTAAAATAAACCTCTTGGAGACTCAAATGACTTCTGTGTCTAGAATAAAGTGCAAAATAAATGAATATAATACATATCATTGTACACAGGGAGAATAAGGCCGCAACTCATCTCATAGCCGATCATTCATGTTTTCACAGAAAGAAACAGCGTTTAACTAGAAAATGACTAAATTATTTAAAATAATACAATTATTGGCTAACAGGACAGGATATCTGCCATATAATATTAGAATGTTGTATTGTCACTCATTGCTATAGAGAAAAACAGGTCAATGCTGGTGAAGAGTCCGGACAAAATCATACTAATCATCTAAGAATACATCTACAAGGAGCAGTTCCCTCCAAACATCTGTCACTAAGACTATGGGATATTGGGCAACTGGTGCTCCTAAGCAGTCCCTCAAGCTAGGGAGCCCTATGCTATTCCTAATCTCAGTGATACATTTGATAGTGGAGAGGTCTGAGTCTCTTCCTGGTCCTGCTCCTGACCAATCCTGATCTAATTGCCACAATAAGGGATTCAGGAGCAAAACAAGAGCAGGAAGGGTGTACAAAATAACAGGGTACACAACCGCACCATAGACAAACTATAGCTGGCATGGGTGGAAGGATTCCACCAGCATAAATAGGAGGGGAGCAGATGTGATAGCATACCTCCCAACCGTCCCGGATTCTGCGGGACTTGCACGATTTATCAGGGCTGTCCCGCACTCCCGCGGCTCACAGCTGATGTCCCGGCTCCTCCCCTCAGTGAAGTGAATAAATTAAATTATCATCGGCTCTGGATTTTCGGGGCGGCCAGGACTTGAACTCGTGGAACTGTGAGTTCATTGTTTCAAAGGCAGCAGCTTTACCACTGAGCTACTGCCTGTAATGAAAGCAATAGGAAGATTTTGTTATCTTGACCTCTATACTGCAGACACCAGAAGCAGGTTATTCAGCTGCAAAGATGGATGGAGGGATGGATGAATGGAGGGATAGAGGGAGGGATGGATGGATGATAGAGGGATGAATGGAGGGATAGAGGGAGGGATGAATGGATGATAGAGGGATGAATGGAGGGATGAATGGAGGGATAGAGGGATGAAAGGAGGGATAGAGGGAGGGATGGATGGATGATAGAGGGATGAATGGAGGGATAGAGGGAGGGATGGATGGATGATAGAGGGATGAATGGAGGGATAGAGGGAGGGATGAATGGAGGGATAGAGGCAGGGATGGATGGATGGATGATAGAGGGATGAATGGAGGGATGAATGGAGGGATAGAGGGAGGGATGAATGGAGGGATAGAGGGATGAAAGGAGGGATAGAGGAAGGGATGGATGGATGATAGAGGGATGAATGGAGTAATAGAGGGAGGGATGGATGCATGGATGATAGAGGGATGAATGGAGGGATAGAGGGATGGATGGATGGATGATAGAGGGATGAATGGAGGGATAGAGGGAGGGATGAATGGAGGGATAGAGGCAGGGATGGATGGATGATAGAGGGATGAATGGAGGGATAGAGGGAGGGATGGATGGATGATAGAGGGATGAATGGAGGGATAGAGGGATGAAAGGAGGGATAGAGGGAGGGATGGATGGATGATAGAGGGATGAATGGAGGGATGGATAGAGGGAGGGATGGATGCATGGATGATAGAGGGATGAATGGAGGGATAGAGGGATGGATGGATGATAGAGGGATGAATGGAGGGATAGAGGGAGGGATGGATGGATGATAGAGGGATGAATGGAGGGATAGAGGGAGGGATGGATGGAGGGATAGAGGCAGGGATGGATGGATGATAGAGGGATGAATGGAGGGATAGAGGGATGAAAGGAGGGATAGAGGGAGGGATGGATGGATGATAGAGGGATGAATGGAGGGATAGAGGGAGGGATGGATGGATGATAGAGGGATGAATGGAGGGATAGAAGGAGGGATGAATGGAGGGATAGAGGGATGAAAGGAGGGATAGAGGGAGGGATGGATGGATGATAGAGGGATGAATGGAGGGATAGAGGGAGGGATGAATGGAGGGATAGAGGCAGGGATGGATGGATGATGGAGGGATGAATGGAGGGATGAATGGAGGGATAGAAGGAGGGATGACTGGAGGGATGGAGGGATGGATGGATGATAGAGGGATGAATGGAGGGATGAATGGAGGGATAGAGGGAGGGATGGATGCATGGATGATAGAGGGATGAATGGAGGGATAGAGGGATGGATGGATGGATGATAGAGGGATGAATGGAGGGATAGAGGGAGGGATGGATGGATGATAGAGGGATGAATGGAGGGATAGAGGCAGGGATGAATGGAGGGATAGAGGGAGGGATGAATGGAGGGATAGAGGGAGGGATGGATGGATGAATGGAGGGATGAATGGAGGGATAGAGGGAGGGATGGATGGATGATAGAGGGATGAATGGAGGGATAGAGGGAGGGATGGATGAATGGAGGGATAGAGGGAGGGATGGATGGATGAATGGAGGGATGAATGGAGGGATAGAGGGAGGGATGGATGGATGATAGAGGGATGAATGGAGGGATAAATGGAGGGATAGAGGGAGGGATGGATGCATGGATGATAGAGAGATGAATGGATGGATGATAGAGGGATGAATGGAGGGATAGAGGGAGGGATGAATGGAGGGTAGAGGGAGGGATGGATGGATGAATGGAGGGATGAATGGAGGGATGAATGGAGGGATAGAGGGAGGGATGGATGGATGATAGAGGGATGAATGGAGGGATAGAGGGAGGGATGAATGGAGGGATAGAGGGATGGAGGGATGAATGGAGGGATGAATGGAGGGATAGAGGGAGGGATGGATGGATGAATGGAGGGATGAATGGAGGGATAGAGGGAGGGATAAAGGGAGGGATGGATGATAGTGGGATGGATGGATGATAGAGGGATGGATGATAGAGGGATATATAGATACACGACAGATAATAGATAGATAGAGATAGAATCATAGATAGATAGAATCATAGATAGATAGAATCATAGATAGATAAAGAGATAGAATCATAGATAGATAGATAGAGGGATAGAGATAGATAGATAGATAGATAGATAAATACTGTATCTAAATGTTGGTGAAAGAGTCAGATTCATTTGTTCCCATAAAACTACTATAAAGAAATGAGGAAAAAAATACAAATACAATTTTTTTTTTTTTTTTTTAATCTTCACCACCTTGGATTCAAACCAGCAATGTTCAAAACTTGTGTCCAGCAGCCTCCTGGCTTTCCTAGCTGCTCTAGCTGTTGAGCCACTAGGATTGATGATGTCAGAGGGAGGATTTCACATAAATGAACCTACAATGCAGCCTCTTACACAGCAGATTACACAGGACACAGCTCCATTGTACAGAGCAGCATCTCTATGTCCTGTATTCTAGAGGGAGAGGAAAAGAGGATTTTTTTTTTTCTTCTAATAAAGTTACTAAAAATAATAAAAAAAAATAGAATAATGTAATTTTATTGCACTTTTTTATAAAATAATAATAATCACAAATCAGCAAATAACATGGACATATTTGGTGTCCCTGTAATCGTAATGACCTGAACAACACAGCGATCAGATTATTTATGGGGATCGGTAAATGGCGGGAAAAAAAGGCGCAATTTATTATTTTTCTTTATTAAAACCCATAAAAAATGTAATAAAAATGGATCACTGAGGCCGTGTTCACACATAGCGTAAATGCTGCATTTTTTCTGCAGGTGTCCGCGCCACGAGTGCAATAACAATGTTCTCTGATTATTGCGTGTTTGCGGTATTTTTTATGCATTGTCCTCTTATTTGATACATGTTTGTTGCTGATGTGAATCCTGAAGCTTATAAAGAAAGAAACACCAAATCCGCACAGTTCAGCGGCGTCTTTACACGCACCAGGAGCGGAGATTTCAGGACGTCTCATCCACTTTGCTTGGACAATTAGTCCATATTCACATGTAGTGTAAATGCTGCATATTTTTCTGCTGTTTTTTTGCACATTTATTCTGCTGTGTTTAATTATCCAAGTAAAGTGGATGTGATTCCATGAAAAGACGCTGCTGAATTCTGCGGTTTTCGGGGGGGGGGGGTTCTCTGGAGGTTTCTGTGTGGAGCTTAAAAAATGCAGGAAAAAGCTTCTCTGTACAATAAAAACACTTAAAAACGCAGATTCACATCTGAACCAAAAACGCATTAAATAATGGAGAAAAGGCAGAAAAAATGCAGCAAAAATGGAAAAAACAGAGAAGATTGTTATTGTGTAGTTTGGTGCAGACAGAAACAAAAAGAAACAGAATTTATGCAACGTGTGAACGCAGATTGATAGGCACAAATAAGCAACATGCCATATAGTGACACAGAAATATAAAAAAATTCTGACTGCTATGAATATGAATGAACAGTCCGGGGCATCTGCTGAATGACCCTTACTGCCAAATGGGTGTGGCTAGGGGTGTGGCTAGGGGCGTGGTCAAAATTTGCCACGGCGCACGCAGCGCGCCGCATACTTTGACACTCTTTCCTTTCTTGAAAAGTTGGGAGGTATGGTGATAGGTCTCCCCACAACATGTGATCAAAGGAGCAAGCAGACCAGCAGAGATGAACTCTTACTAGCCTGCCTATGAATCAGGTCGACGCCAGAGTCTGCCTGTGTTAATCCCAGACACCAGAGAAACCATTAGGCGAATCTGCAATCTGAACAGAGCCCAATGCCGCCATGACAGTCGTCAACGTTTGTGCAAAACTATATGTGACATCTTCTACAGCTGAAACACCAAGAAGAAGATTTGGTAAAAGAATTGGCCCATAAAATAGAAAACAATGTTGTGCAGCTTCATCCAGCAGTTAAAAATATTGAGATTTTTATTGAATTCCAGTTAAAATCCATGACAAGCACAGTATAGCAAACAATAAAAAAGGCGTTTGAAACGCAACCGGTATCCTTAGTCCTGGTGTTGCTGTGACGCCCTGGGCAAGCCAGGGGTCACAGGTCATCACACCACCACAACCTACATCCCAGTTAGGAACACCAAAGCTAACCAAAAATCCTTGTTGCCTTCCTCCAGGGGCTGATGTTCACACCAGGGGGTGGGCCAGGCGGTTGGCTCCGTCCACCGAGGAGGACACAGCTCTGGAGGCGGGAGAAACCAGGCAGTTGAGCCCAGGCAGGGCTTGTGTGAGGAGATTAGCTCAGGGGGAGCTTGAGTAAACAGCTAAGTGGAAGTGAAGTGAAAGTGAAGTGGTAAAGGAGGAGTGAAGTAAGGTGAAAGGTGACAGAAAGAAAAGCCTGAAGTGGTCCAGCTGTGTGCAGGACAGAGTCAGCAAGGTCAGCAACGGCGGAGATTGTCTGGAGTGGGACTGTTTGGAGGTTCCTGGAAGGACCGCGGACGGGTGGTGACCCGGCGGTCTGGAGCAGCGTGCAAAGGACAGTCAGTACCAGGGTAGGGGCCTCTCGGACCCCGGCAAGGCTAGGAGTCGCCATAATTTGCCGAATCCGTCAGTGAAGGGGACGTAGATCCCCCAACAGCCAAGTCCCGATTGAAGGCAACAGCTCAACCATTACAGGGGAGACACCGCCACCTCCAGGGCACCAGTTTCCCCAGGGCCAGCGCCTGCGGGCAAAGTGTGGAGCTCCTCCGGCCCAGATTGTAGTCGGGGAGCGGGTAACCGGTGGGAACCCATCGCTACCAATAGATGTAACATAGGTGCAGGGAAGAGTGACCATCACCGCCAACTGCAGGGAACCGCAGCACCGTGAACCGTCCGAGGGACCTGTCCAACCAGCCGTTTGTTTACCGTAAAACTGTGTCAACGTTTCAGGCTGAGTGAGTACCACAGTGCCGCAAGGCACAGCGCTGCCCCCGCGTCCCTGCGCCTACCAGGCCCTGTGTCAGGGCCAGGTGGACGGGCAGACCCAGGAGGTGGATCCACTGGGCCGAACTCCTAGATGGTGGTAAGGGGTCCGGTAGCTGGAGCACTATAGGCAGCAGAACAGTCCGTGCACAGGAGTATAACGGAGAAGTCCCTGGGACTACGGAGTCACTGGTGGTAGTCCGGGTGACGCAGCTCAGGTTCGGAAGCCGAGAAGATGTCAGGCGGGGTCCGGAACCTTTGGAGCGAGATGACAGGTCACCGCAGGGATCCGAGATGGTACGGACTGTCAGGATGGCAGATGGACTGCGTTCGGGGTTCGAGGTACCGCAGAACCGGATGGCGATGCAGGATCGGCTCTAGAAGACAGAGAGGTAAGTATCTCACAAAACACAAGGAGACCTGACTCCTAGCTTGGGAAAACACGAAGAACAGGCCCCGCTCCCTTGGACATTAACCCCCTATATACCCTGTGCCTATGTGCATCATTTCCTGTAATTTGACACTGGCCCTTTAAGAAAGGGTCAGTGACCGCGCGCGCGCCCTAATGCGCGTGCGCGCGGCGCAGGTGCCAGAAGCCAGGGAAGGAAGCTGAGAGGAGGACGCAGGGGAGCCGGCCAGGACCTGGGAAGCCGTCGGGCGCCGGGAGCGGAGACCAGGGGGCCTGGGAAGTACGGGCACCGGAGGTTGGAGAGCGGGGAGCAGGGCAGGTGAGCCGGGGAGCGGAGCTGAGGACCTGGGGAGCGGAGCAGAGGACCCGGGGAGGGGAGCCGAGGACCCGGGGAGCGTGACAGTACCCCCCCCCACGCCCCCCTCCCCGCAACCGGGACATGAAGGCACGGATCAGAGGAGTGCCCACGTTCTCCCTGGGCTCCCAGGACCTATCCTCAGGACCATACCCCTCCCAGTCCACCAGGAAGAACTGCCGACCACGTACGGTCTTCATGGCCACGATATCCCTTACCGCATAGATGTTGTCCTCAGCAATAGGAGGAGGAGCCGGGCTGGCGGCAGCGGAGAAGGGACCAAGGACAACCGGCTTGAGCAGAGAGACGTGGAAGGAGTTGGGTATTCTCATTGTGGCCGGGAGCTGTAGTTTGTAGGAAACCTCATTGATCTTGCCGAGGACTTTAAACGGCCCGATGTAGCGAGGTCCCAGCTTGTAGGATGGTATCTTCAGTCGGATGTACTTGGAAGCAAGCCAGACGAGATCTCCCGGAGAGAAACACGGAGGATCCAGACGTCTCTTGTCCGCATGTCTCTTCATCCGCAGGGTTGCCCGTGCAAGGGACGCCTTAACTGAGTCCCAAATGGTAGTAAAGTCACGGAGTACTGCATCAGCAGCAGGGATGTCCGAGGACGAGGATACAGGCAATGGGACAGACGGCTGAAGTCCGTAGACGACATGGAAGGGAGAACTGGAGGAGGACTCACTGACGTGGTGGTTATGGGAGAATTGAGCCCAAGGAAGAAGCGTGGACCAGTCGTCGTGATGGGCGTTGACATAGTGACGTAAGAAAGAGGTCAATATTTGATTGACCCTCTCCACTTGGCCATTAGACTGAGGATGGTATGCAGATGAAAAGTCCAGAGTCACTCCTAGATGATTGCAGAGAGCCCTCCAGAAGCGGGAGGTGAACTGAGTTCCTCTATCGGATACGATGTGGGATGGAAAGCCATGCAAGCGGAAGATGTGATGTATGTAGGCGTCCGCAAGTTCTTGAGCAGAGGGCAATCCAGCCATAGGGACGAAATGAGCCATTTTAGAGAATCGATCCACCACGACCCATATGACTGTGTGTCCGGAGGACAATGGCAAGTCTGTAATAAAGTCCATCGCTATGTGTTGCCACGGAACTGAAGGTATCGGCAGAGGCAGAAGACGACCATATGGCAGGTGTTTGGGCGTCTTGTTCCTGGCACAAGAGGAGCAGGCAGAGACAAAAGCAGTGACGTCCGTGCGAAGGGATAGCCACCAGTAATGGCGTACAATCGCACCCCATGTTCTCTTCTGACCAGCATGACCGGCTGTTTTCGAGGCATGACCCCAGTATAACACTTTTTTCCTGTCTGTCTCAGAGACATAGGTCTTCCCGGGCGGTATCTGGGCCAGGGTGACAGGGGCCACCGGAATGATTTTGCTAGGACAGATGATGGGTTGGGTAGTCTCCTCCTCCTGCTCCATGGGCATGAAAGACCTGGACAAGGCATCAGCGCGTACATTCTTGTCCGCGGGTCGGAAATGGAGCTGGAAATCAAACCTGGCAAAGAATAAGGACCACCTGGCTTGCCGTGGGTTCAGTCGCTGAGCAGACCGCAGGTATTCCAGGTTCTTGTGGTCCGTGTAAATGATAACGGGGTACACTGCTCCTTCCAGAAGGTAGCGCCATTCCTCCAGAGCCAGTTTGACTGCCAAGAGCTCTCGGTCACCGATGGTGTAGTTGCGTTCAGGCGCTGAGAAGCTCTTGGAGAAGAATCCGCAAGTCACCATCTTCCCGGAGGAGGATTTCTGCATGAGCACTGCTCCGGCTCCTGAGGAGGAGGCATCCACCTCCAAGGTGAACTGGCGGTTTAACTCCGGACGGTGAAGTACAGGAGAGGAAGCAAATGCCCGCTTCAGCGAGCCAAACGCGGCGTCGGCCGCAGGTGACCAGTCTTTTGGATTAGCCCCCTTCTTGGTCAAAGCGGAGAGAGGAGCAGTCAGAGCCGAGAAGTGAGGGATGAACTGGCGGTAGTAGTTGGCGAATCCCAGGAAGCGTTGGATTGCCTTCAGTCCAGAAGGAGGAGGCCAGTTGAGAATGGAGGAGACCTTCTTTGGATCCATCTGCAGTCCGGTATCAGAGATGATGTACCCCAGGAAGGGGAGAGAAGACTGCTCAAAGACACACTTCTCATACTTCGCGTACAGACGGTTCTCTCTCAGTCTTTGTAGAACCAGCTGCACGTTCTCTCTGTGGGTCTGGATTTCCGGAGAGAAGACAAGGATGTCATCCAGATATACTACCACACAGAGGTAAAGAAGGTCCCGGAAGACGTCGTTCACCAGTTCTTGAAAGACGGCTGGGGCGTTACACAGGCCGAAGGGCATCACGCAGTATTCATAGTGCCCATCGCGAGTGTTGAACGCGGTCTTCCATTCGTCCCCAGAGCGGATGCGGACCAGATTGTAAGCACCCCGAAGATCCAGCTTGGTGAACACACGAGCTCCTCTAAGCCGGTCAAACAATTCAGGGATGAGCGGCAGAGGGTACTTGTTTTTTACGGTGATTTGATTCAAACCCCGGTAGTCTATGCATGGGCGTAAGTCGCCCTCTTTCTTCTTGACAAAGAAGAAACCTGCTCCAGCAGGAGAGGAGGATCTCCGGATGAATCCCTTTGCCAGGCTCTCTGTGATGTAAGTAGACATGGCCCTTGTTTCGGCTGGAGACAATGGATATATCCGTCCTCGAGGTGGTGTAGTTCCAGGGAGCAGGTCGATGGCACAATCGTAGGGACGATGTGGCGGAAGTACCTCGGATTCCTTTTTATCAAAGACGTCTGCAAAGGACCAATAGGCCGAGGGCAGCCCCGGTAGGTTCTCTGGAACCGGATGTCGTCGGATGGGTTGTATGGTCTTCAGGCACTTCTCATGGCACGAAGAGCCCCATCGGGTGATTTCACCATTGCCCCAGCTGACTGATGGTTCGTGTGTCCGCAACCAGGGAAGTCCCAGCAGGATTTGATGGGACATGTGTGGGAGGACGTAGAGAGCGATGTTCTCGGTGTGCAGGGCACCGATACGCAGTTCCACCGGCTTGGTGATCCAGGAGATGGTGTCAGAGAGGGGTCTCCCATCCACAGAGGCAATCACGAGGGGCTTGTCAAGTGGAGTAACAGGCACCTGGTACTTGTCCACCGTGGCCTGCTGGATGAAATTGCCTGCTGCCCCGGAATCGAGGTATGCCTCAGCCGTGAACCGCGTCTCTCCCGTTGTCACTTGCACAGTCCATGTAACCGGGTCTGAGAGAGTCCCAGCACCTAGGGTGGCCTCTCCTACCAACCCTAGGCTTTGGAGTTTCCCGGCCTCTCAGGACAGGAGCGTAGCAGGTGTGTGTCCTCTCCGCAGTAAAAGCAGAGGCCCTTGGCGAGCCGCTCAGCTCTACGTTGTTCAGACTGCCGCACTCTGTCGATCTGCATGGGCTCGTGGACGGGAACCCCAGCTGTCGAAGACTGAAGTACGGCGGGCTTCTGTGGAGGAGAGGAATGCCGTACCGGTCGCCTCTCACGGGACACTTCCTTGGATCGCTCCTGAAAGCGGATGTCCACTCGAGTCGCTAGGGTAATCAGGGCATCCAGGGTGGTCGGTACGTCACGACCCGCCAGCTCATCTTTAATTCGCCCCGAGAGTCCTTCCCAGAAGGCGGCGGTTAGGGCCTCGTTGTTCCACCCGAGTTCCGAAGCCAAGGTGCGAAACCGGATTGCGTATTGGCCCACCGTCAGAGTCCCCTGACGCAGCCGGAGAAGAGACGAAGCAGACGCGGAGGCGCGTCCGGGCTCATCAAAGGTTCCACGGAATGCCTGCAGGAAGTCCTGGATGTTCGTGGTCACAGGATCCCCCTTCTCCCACAAGGGGTTCATCCACGCCAGTGCCTCACCCTCTAGATGGGACATGATGAAGGCGACCTTGACTTGATCAGAGGCAAACAAATGCGGCAGCTGCGTGAAATGGAGGGAGCATTGGTTTAAGAATCCCCTGCAGGTCTTGGGGTCTCCGGCGTACCGGGGTGGTGAGGCCAAACGAAGTCTGGAAGTATCAGAAGAAGTCGCCACGGGAGCTGGAGCCGTGGCTTGACTAGTGGAGGCCCGGGATGCTGAAGACGTGACTGCCGCTTGTAGCGTGTTCAGGCGGGCGTCCACCGAAGTCATGAACTGCAGCATGCGGGTCTGAGTCTCACGCTGGCGTTGGAGTTCCTCCTGTACGGCTGCTAGTGCTGCAGCGGGATCCATGGCCTGTTCTTACTGTCAGGGCCAGGTGGACGGGCAGACCCAGGAGGTGGATCCACTGGGCCGAACTCCTAGATGGTGGTAAGGGGTCCGGTAGCTGGAGCACTATAGGCAGCAGAACAGTCCGTGCACAGGAGTATAACGGAGAAGTCCCTGGGACTACGGAGTCACTGGTGGTAGTCCGGGTGACGCAGCTCAGGTTCGGAAGCCGAGAAGATGTCAGGCGGGGTCCGGAACCTTTGGAGCGAGATGACAGGTCACCGCAGGGATCCGAGATGGTACGGACTGTCAGGATGGCAGATGGACTGCGTTCGGGGTTCGAGGTACCGCAGAACCGGATGGCGATGCAGGATCGGCTCTAGAAGACAGAGAGGTAAGTATCTCACAAAACACAAGGAGACCTGACTCCTAGCTTGGGAAAACACGAAGAACAGGCCCCGCTCCCTTGGACATTAACCCCCTATATACCCTGTGCCTATGTGCATCATTTCCTGTAATTTGACACTGGCCCTTTAAGAAAGGGTCAGTGACCGCGCGCGCGCCCTAATGCGCGTGCGCGCGGGTGCCAGAAGCCAGGGAAGGAAGCTGAGAGGAGGACGCAGGGGAGCCGGCCAGGACCTGGGAAGCCGTCGGGCGCCGGGAGCGGAGACCAGGGGGCCTGGGAAGGACGGGCACCGGAGGTTGGAGAGCGGGGAGCAGGGCAGGTGAGCCGGGGAGCGGAGCTGAGGACCTGGGGAGCGGAGCAGAGGACCCGGGGAGGGGAGCCGAGGACCCGGGGAGCGTGACACCCTGCATCTCCCATCACATCACCGGGCCCCGGGATCACCAACCCCTACCCACGGAGGGGCAACACAACAACTAGCTGCTCCCCCACCTTCACTCCCGGGATCCCCACACCGAGCAGCGGTGGTGAAATCACCACAACCGTGGGTGGCGTCACGGACAATAAACAATCCCCACACCCAACACACCCCCCCTTTCACTCACGGGCGAGGAGTGCCGCTCGAGAACCCCCGGGATCCGGCCCACAGCTCGAGCCACCACTGAGCGGCAGCAGCCGGACCCGAGCAGAAGGGGTGAGCGTAGTGTGCTGACACCCTCCTCCCCGCCCGCGACATTGCCATTGGGATTCTCTTTAAACTGGTTAAAAACCACATTGAGGCCCAAGTGATGAATTATTCACATGATTAAAACAAACATAAAAAAACGGCCAAAATACTTGTTGGGAAAAAAAAACCCAAAAAACATTAGATTATTATTTTTATGGATTTTTTTGTCATCTTATATGATATTCTAATGGGTTTTTTTATACATATTTTTTATTTTTTTCTTATATTTTTTTTTATATATTTCTTATTTATATGGATTTTTTTTGTCATGTTCCATGATAATCTAATATGTTTTTTTGTCTTTTACATTATTTTTTTTATATGTTTTTGTTATATTTCTTATTTATATGGATTTTTTTTGTCATGTTCCATGATAATCTAATGTGTTTTTTTTTGTCTTTTACATTATTTTTTTTATATTTTTTTGTTATATTTCTTATTTATATGGAATTTTCTTGTCATGTTCCATGATAATATAATGTTTTTTTTTCTCTTTTACATTATTTCTTTATATTGTTTTTGTTATATTTCATATTTATATGGATTTTTTTTTGTCATCTTCCATGATAAAAATAACAAAAATGTATAAAGAATAATATAAAAAAACCTGTAAATAATCCTGTTAGATTATCATGGAAGATGGAAAAAACCCAATCCATAATTTGTCTTTTCCATGAAAAATCATACTTTTATTTATCAAATGAGTTGCATAATGAATAGAAAATATCGTCCAGACATTGACGAGGTCAGAAATAATGATTTTTACTTGAAATAATAATTTTCTCCCTCACACTTTGCTTTCGGCACAGAATGCTCCTTTTCAGCAATTCCAGCTTTGCAGACCTTTGGCATTCTAGCTGTTAATTTGCAGAGGTAATCTGGAGATATTTCCCCCCCCATGCTTCCCCCTCCCACAAGTTGGATTGGCTTGATGGGCACTTTTTGCGCACCATACGGTCAAGCTGCTCCCACAACAGCTCAAAAGGGTTGAGATCTGGTGACTGGGCGGCCACGCCATTACAGATAGAATACCAGCTGCCGGCTTCTTCCCTAAATAGTTCATGCATAATTTAAGGTGTGCTTTAGGTCATTGTCCTGTTGTAGGATGAAATTGGCGCCAATCAAGCGCTGTCAACAGGGTATGGCATGGCGTTGCAAAATGGAGTGCTAGCCTTCCATATTCAAAAACCATTTTACCTTCTACAAATCTCCCACTTTACCAGCACCAAAGCAACCCCAGACCATCACATTACCTCCACCATGCTTGACAGATGGCGTCAGGCACTCATCCAGCATCTTTTCAGTATTTCTGTATCTCACAAATGTTCTTCTGTGTGATCCAAACACCTCAAACTTCGATTCGTCAGTCCATAACACTTTTCTCCAATCTTCCTCTGTCCAATGTCTGTGTTCTTTTGCCCATATTAATCTTTTCCTTTTATTAGCCAGTCTCAGGTATGGCTTTTTCTTTGCCACTCTGCCATGAAGTCCAGAATCCCGGAGTTAGGCTACATGCGCACGCTGCTTTTTTTCCTGCTTTTTTGCTGCTTTTTTGGCTGCAGTTTTGTTGTCAGAACTTTCTAACATTTGACTTCCCAGCAAAGTCTATGAGAAGTCAGATTTGTCATGCGCATGTTGCAGTTTATTTGTCAGCGTTTTATTTGTCAAAGGTTTGTGACAAATAAAATGCAGCATGTTCATTCTTCCTGCGTTTTTGTCAGCATTTGTCACAAAAACGCAGCAAAAACGCAGGGTGTGAAAAACGCACCAAAAACGCACCAAAAACGCACCTAAAATTACATGCGTTTTTTGTGACATTTCCAGGCTCTCTCTGACAAGGTACAGTTTTGGCTGCAGTTTTGGCTTCAGTTTGTGAACACAAAAATGTAGCCTTAAGGGGGCTTTACACGCTACGATATCGTTAATGATTTATCGTCAGGGTCACGTTGTTTGTGACGCACATCCAGCGTCATTAACGATATCGCAGCGTATGACACTTATGTGCGACCTAAAACGATTGCAAAAGCGGCAAAAATCGTTTGCCGTGGAGAGGTCGTCCTAAAACAAAAAAATCGTTTTCTTCTAATTAGCGATGTTGTTCCTCGTTCCTGCGGCAGCACACATCGTTATGTGTAACACCGCAGGAGCGACGAACATCTCCTTACCTGTGTCCACCGGCAATGCAGAAGAAAGGAGGTGGGCGGGATGTTTATGTCCCGCTCATCTCCGCCCCTCCGCTTCTATTGGACGCCTGCCGTGTGATGTCGCTGTGACGCCAAACGACCCGCTCCCTTAGAAAGGAGGTGGTTCGCCGGCCAGAGCGACGTCACAGCACAGGTAAGTGAGTGTTACGGGGGTAAGCGAGGTTGTGCGCGACGGGCAGCGATTTGCCCGTGTCGCACAACTGACGGGGGCGGGTATGATCGCTTGCGATCTCGCTAGCGAGATCGCAGCGTGTAAAGCTCGCTTTACCTCTTCACTGTAGATGTTGACGCTGGAGTTTTGCAGGTACTATTTAAACAATCTGTCGCAGAGTTGTTTTATAAGATTGCTTATTTTCATGTTTACTATTGATTTATGCAATAAATTTTTTTTTATAAATAAATATATATATATATACTAGAAGGTGGCCCGATTCTACGCATCGGGTATTCTAGAATTTACGTATTGTGTAGTTCATGTATATATATATTCATGTATATATATGTTGTTGTGTGTAGTTACCAAGTGTTTGTGTAGGCGCTGTACATGTTCTGGGTGTTGTCTGGGTGTGACGGGGGGTGAGAGCGGTGTTGTATGTGTGTTGCGTGTGTTGCGTTGTTTGTGGAGCGCTGTGTGTCTGTAGCATTGTGTGTGTGTGTGTTGCGCGGTTTGTGTGTGTGGGTGTGTGTGTGTGTTTTGGGGGGAGGTATGTTTTGTGCAATGTGTGTGTTGTGCGGTATGTGCGTATATTTGTGTGTGCCGCGGTGTTTGTGTCTTGGGTGTTGTGTGTGTGCAGCGTTGTCTGTGTGTGTGGGTGTCTGTGTAGGGCAGTTGTTTGTGGTTCTCAGTGTGTGTGTGTGGTGTGTTGTGCAGTGCGCACGCGTGTGTGTGTGTGTGTGTGTGTTGGGGGGAGGTGTGCACTTCCCATCGTGCTCCATCCCCCATGCAGCGCACTCCCCATCGTGCTCCATCCCCCATGCAGCGCACTCCCCATCGTGCTCCATCCCCTATGCTGCGCACCCCCCATCGTGCTCCATCTCCCATGCTGCGCACTCCCAAACGTGCTCCATCCACCATGCTGCGCACTCCCAAACGTGCTCCATCCGCCATGCTGCGCACTCCCAAACGTGCTCCATCCGCCATGCTGCGCACTCCCAAACGTGCTCCATCCGCTATACTCCGCACTCCCCATCGTGCTCCATCCCCCATGCAGCGCACTCCCCATCGTGCTCCATCCCCTATGCTGCGCACCCCCCATCGTGCGCCATCTCCCATGCTGCGCACTCCCAAACGTGCTCCATCCGCCATGCTGCGCACTCCCAAACGTGCTCCATCCGCCATGCTGCGCACTCCCAAACGTGCTCCATCCGCCATGCTGCGCACTCCCAAACATGCTCCATCAGCCATACTCCGCACTCCCCATCGTGCTGCATCCCCCATGCTGCGCACTCCCAAACGTGCTCCATCCGCCATGCTGCGCACTCCCAAACGTGCTCCATCCGCCATGCTGCGCACTCCGAAACATGCTCCATCCCCCATGCTGCGCACTCCCAAACGTGCTCCATCTGCCATGCTGCGCACTCCCAAACGTGGTCCATCCGCCATGCTGCGCACTCCCAAACGTGCTCCATCCGGCATGCTGCGCACTCCCAAACGTGCTCCATCCGCCATGCTGCGCACTCCCAAACGTGCTCCATCCGCCATGCTGCGCACTCCCAAACGTGCTCCATCCGGCATGCTGCGCACTCCCAAACGTGCTCCATCCGGCATGCTGCGCACTCCCAAACGTGCTCCATCCGCCATGCTGCGCACTCCCAAACGTGCTCCATCCGCCATGCTGCGCACTCCCAAACGTGCTCCATCCCTCATGCTGCGCACCCCCCATCGTGCTCCATCTCCCATGCTGCGCACTCCCAAACGTGCTCCATCCGCCATGCTGCGCACTCCCAAACGTGCTCCATCCGCCATGCTGCGCACTCCCAAACGTGCTCCATCCGCCATGCTGCGCACTCCCAAACATGCTCCATCAGCCATACTCCGCACTCCCCATCGTGCTGCATCCCCCATGCTGCGCACTCCCAAACGTGCTCCATCCGCCATGCTGCGCACTCCCAAACGTGCTCCATCCGCCATGCTGCGCACTCCCAAACATGCTCCATCCCCCATGCTGCGCACTCCCAAACGTGCTCCATCTGCCATGCTGCGCACTCCCAAACGTGGTCCATCCGCCATGCTGCGCACTCCCAAACGTGCTCCATCCGCCATGCTGCGCACTCCCAAACGTGCTCCATCCGCCATGCTGCGCACTCCCAAACGTGCTCCATCCGCCATGCTGCGCACTCCCAAACGTGCTCCATCCGGCATGCTGCGCACTCCCAAACGTGCTCCATCCGGCATGCTGCGCACTCCCAAACGTGCTCCATCCGCCATGCTGCGCACTCCCAAACGTGCTCCATCCGCCATGCTGCGCACTCCCAAACGTGCTCCATCCCCCATGCTGCGCACCCCCCATCGTGCTCCATCCCCCATGCTGCACCAGCATCAGCCTCTCTACCCGCAGCATCAGCCTCTCTGCCCGCAGCATCAGCCTCTCTCCTCCCAGCATCAGCCTCTCTCCTCCCAGCATCAGCCTCTCTCCTCCCAGCATCAGCCTCTCTCCTCCCAGCATCAGCCTCTCTCCTCCCAGCATCAGCCTTTTCTGTCCCCAGCATCAGCCTCTCTCCTCCCAGCATCAGCCTATTCTGTCCCTAGCATCAGCCTCTCTCCTCCCAGCATCAGCCTCTCTCCTCCCAGCATCAGCCTCTCTCCTCCCAGCCTACCCCAGCCTCAGCCTCCCCCAGCATCAGCCTCTCTCCTCCCAGCATCAGCCTCTCTCCTCCCAGCATCAGCCTCTCTCCTCCCAGCATCAGCCTTTTCTGTCCCCAGTATCAGCCTCTCTCCTCCCAGCCTACCCCAGCCTCCCCCAGCATCAGCCTCTCTCCTCCCAGCATCAGCCTCTCTCCTCCCAGCCTCCCCCAGCATCAGACTTTCTCCTCCCAGCATCAGCCTCTCTCCTCCCAGCATCAGCCTCTCTCTTCCCAGCATCAGCCTCTCTCTTCCCAGCATCAGCCTCTCTCTTCCCAGCATCAGCCTCTCTCCTCCCAGCCTACCCCAGCCTCAGCCTCCCCCAGCATCAGCCTCTCTCCTCCCAGCATCAGCCTCTCTCTTCCCAGCATCAGCCTCTCTCCTCCCAGCCTACCCCAGCCTCAGCCTCCCCCAGCATCAGCCTTTTCGGTCTCCAGCATCAGCCTCTCTCCTCCCAGCCTACCCCAGCCTCAGCCTTCCCCAGCATCAGCCTCTCTTCTCTCAGCCTCCCCATCCCAGCCTTCCCCAGGATCAGCCTTTCTCCTCCCAGCTTCCTCCAGCACGCCATGCTTCTCTGCCGACACTCACAGATCCGATCGCATACACTCACACACACACACACACACCCGATCGCATACACTCACACACACCCGATCGCATACACTCACGCACACACACATTGACGATATTGCACATACGCGCTCACACTCACAACATCCGGAGATACCACATGCTTCTGGCCATGTGATCCTCCGGCAGGTCCTGGAAGCTCACAGCACAGTATCGCCGCCGAGAAGCAAGCGATATCCCAGGATGTTGTGAGTGTGTGGATGCGATGTGATGTGTGTGTGAGGTGTGTGTGAGAGTGAGTGTGATCTGATGTGTGTGTGTGTATGTGTGTGTGTGTTGTTATGTGTGTGCGTGTGTGTATGTTCCGCCGCTGCAGGACCTTGATGCGCTGGTAACTATGCTAGCATGGTTACCAGCGTATCTCGTCCCCCGCTCGCACGGGAGCCCACACCAGCATACGCAGGCCAGCCCCAGCAATGCGAGGGTATGTGTCGGCTGGTTTGGCGGCGTACGCTGATGTGGGCTCCCGGGGGTACAGTACTCACCTGGGAGTCGTGGCTCCATGACCGTGTCCGTTCGGGGAATCCGTGGGGGGGCGGGGCCAGAGGTAGCGTGCATTGCGTGAGGGGGGGCGGGGCGTGGCCGAGTTGCCAATGCCTGCAGGGTGCCGGGGCGAGAGGCCAATCTGTGGGGGGGGCGGAGCCTGGGCGAGCGGCCGGCCAATCCGTGTGGGGGCGCAGCCTGGGCGAGCGGCCAATCAGTGCGGGGGAGCGGGGCCATGGAGAGCCCAGCGGCCAATCAGCTTTGTGTCACCGTAAGGACACAATTTTGGAGCAAGACAGACAGACAGACAGACAGAGAGACAGACAGAATAAGGCAATTATATATATAGATATATATATATATATACACGAGTATATATATACATGCGCATATATATATATATATATAAAACAACATTTATGCATTAAAAAACACTTGCCCTTTTAAATGACAGTAGCATCAGAGTGACCCAAATAAAACCATGCAACATAGGCACTGACATAGTTTTTAATTTTAATAAAAAGGGGAGTGCAATGTATAGGGAATTATAGTTCTTATAGAAGTTAATGGCAGCAATGTAAGACACTCAGAGAGCTCTATGTAGGTGCAGCTGCGGGCACTGAAGATAAATTTGTCAGTGATCTGTTAATCAATGATTGTCTAATTAATTGCTCTTAGGACAAGTGTTTGGTCCCTTTTTCTGCCAGACCACATATCAGCCCCAAGTTCTGCTACACAGTGAGACCAAGAGCGGAACGATTGTGGTCGCAGGGATTGCACCCGCAACCGGGCCCGGGGGTACAGGGGGCCTGTTGGCCTCAGCCCCTGCTTCAGCTGGATGTGTGTCCAAGGCTGCACATCCAACTGAAATGCATTGTGGTGCGGAGACCTGTCTGGTCCCTGTACTGCGATACATGAAGCAGGCATCTTTCATCTGTGTCCCAGTGACTGAGGGCAGTGCATGGCAATGACGTCTTGCATTGCAATAGCATCAACACCAATGAGCGCTGCCGGCCACTGTGCACTGGCTAAAGAGGAGAACGCTGAGTGACATGGGAGCCAGGGACAGTAAGTACAATATTGTTGTTTTTTGCAATTAGACAGAACGGAGACATATTTACCGGGATGGGGGACATTTATACCAGGAGGGGGACAGTAGATACCAGGAAGGGGACATTATATATCAGGAGGGGGACAGTATATACGAGTAGGGGCCCACCAGGGGACATAGCAGATAGAAAAATTCCAGCATCCAGTTCCAGCAAATATCCATAACTCAGAGTAGTAAGTTTTTATAATTATCGAAGGATGTTAACCTTTTTTAACCTTTTGAATAATGAATAATTTCTTTTATGGATATTTGCTGGAACTGGATGCAGGAATTTTTCTATCTAATATGATCACAGTTGGGCTCTGCTGAATATTCTCCGTGCACCGTTTTGGCCATTATTGGATCTCCAGGTGGGTGAGCTGTTTTTTTTCTAATTTCGCCCAGCAGGGGACAGTATACACCAGGAGGGCCCCATGAGGCAGACAGTAGATACCAGGAGGGGAACAGTAAATACCAAGAAGGGGACAGTAGATACCAGAAGAGGGACAGTATATACCAGGAGGGGCCCAGGATGGAGACATATATATCAGGATGGTGATATATATACCATAATGGGAGATTTTTACCAGGATGGGGTTATACATACATCAGGATGTGGCCTAGAATGAGGAACATATATACCAGGATGGGGGACATACTGTATATATCAGGATGGGGGGACATATATGCCAGGATAGGGGAATATGTACAACAAGGAGCCCAGGACAGGTGGACATTAAAAAAGGATGGATGACAGTACTACATAATAGGGGGGGCAACTTGTATGTTTTTATAGGATTTAGAATGCTAAATGTCTACATACATATACATACATCTGACTAACATGGGAAAGGGGTAGGTCCAAAAATTGCACCAAGGCCCATCAAACTCTAGTTACGCCACTGAGTGAGCCTATTGACCAGAGGGATCGTGCTGGTCGACTGATGGTTTAATAAAATAAAGAGACCAATTTTCACCTTTCTTTTTGCTCGTCAAACCCTTTATTGTTTCCTCAGTCTATATTCACCATGATTGAAGCTGTGATCATTCCGCTGAGTCGTTTGATAATTTACCAGGACAGAATGAAGAAAGCCGCCGTCACCTCTGCGGTATAACGAGTCCTCCCATTACATGATCTGCACATTAAAGATCCGTCCGCAGTATTATATCTTTCCTAACGTTAATATTCATGGTGTCTTTTTTTTTTTTTTTCCTTTTTAAAGAAAAGAAATTCATCTTTACATCTTGAGTTATTTCCCTGGTGGTTAATATCAGAGCAGCTAATAAACCTCACATAATGTGATTGATTTAAAAATTGCCTTATTACTGTCACCTCACAGCATCAGAGATTAAAGAAGAGCCCTTAGAGATACAAGTCAATTTGGGTTACCCTTAAAGCAGATTTCACAATAAGGCTACTTTCACACACGGTTTTTGCTCTGCGGCACAATACGGCGCTCTGCAGAAAAACCGCAACCGTTTTTTTTGCTGCCGGTTGCGTTTTTTTTGCATAGACTTACATTAGTGCCGTATTGTGCCGCATGGGCTTGCGTTCGGTCCGGTTTTTGCCGCATGCGGGAGATTTAGCCGATGCCGCGGCCGGATGGAACGTTGCCTGCAACGTTTTTGCTCCGGCAAATAAACCGCATCACGCCGCATCCAGCCGCTGCAGCGCATTTTTCAATGCATGCCTATGGACGCCGGATGCGGCGCGATGCGGAAAAAAAACGCATCCGGCCGCCGCATGCGGTTTCTTCCACTGCGCATGCTCAGTAGCATGCCGCAACCGGAAAAAAACAGACGGGCCGCATGTAAAAACTTATGCAAAGGATGCGGTGTTTTCGCCGCATCCGTTGCATAGCTTGCACAGCCGGATTGAGCCGCATTGCTCAAACCGGATATGTGAAAGTAGCCTAAAAATGAATACTTTATTAAATAAATCTGGACCTGATGAGGCTGGTGTAATTACTTTGAAAATCCATGGCAGAATGGTTGTATAATCCTGACATTAAGTTGAGCATTTTATGAGTCTTGCTAAAGAGGGGGACAACTCATGAGTCCAAGTGTATTTAGTCTCTGACCACCTAGCCTGACTGACCGCTGCAGCTTGTACTGAACAGAATGCGATCTCAGCAGCAGCAGCAGCAGCAGGGAGGAGGTACACTGAAGACATGTCAATCAGAGTAGGTGGGTGGAGATTCAGCTGCAGCAGCAGGGAGGGGGTACACTGAGGGCATATCAATCAGGCTAGGTGGGTGGAGATTTAGCTGCAGCAGCAGGGAGGGGGTACACTGGAGACACGTCAATCAAACTAGGTGGGTGGAGATTTAGCTGCTGCAGCAGCCGTGATGAGGTACACTGAAGGCATGACAATCAGATTAGATGGGCAAAGATTAGATGGGCTGTAAATACATCATACTAGGTGGGGGGCTGTAGGGACATCATATTTTGTGTTGGAGGGCTGTAGGGACATCATACTGTGTCAAGGGTTGTAAGGACATCATACTGTATGGGGGGCTGTAGGGACATCATACTGTGTAGGGGGCTGTAGCGACATCATACTGTGTGGGTGGCTGTGAGGACATCATACTATGTGGGGGGCTGTAGGGACATCATACTATGTGGGGAGCTGTAAAGACATTATACTGTGTAGGGGGCTGAAGGGACATCATACTGTGTAGGGGACTGTAGGGACATTATACTGTGTAGGGGGCTGAAGGGACATCATACTGTGTAGGGGACTGTAGGGACATTATACTGTGTGGGGGGCTGTAGGGACATCATACTGTGTGGTTGGCTGTGAGGACATCATACTATGTGGGGGGCTGTAGGGACATCATACTATGTGGGGAGCTGTAAAGACATACTGTGTAGGGGGCTGAAGGGACATCATACTGTGTAGGGGACTGTAGGGACATTATACTGTTTGGGGGGCTGTAGGGACATCATGCTGTGTAGGGGAGTGAAGGGACATCATACTGTGTGGGGGGGCTGAAGGGACATCATACTGTGTGGGGGGCTGTAGAGACATCATACTCAGGGAGGGGGGCTGTAGAGACATCATACTCGGGGAGGGGGGCTGCTGATCAAGAAACAAGAGCTTAATTACAGGAGTATATGATTTAGAAACTTTATGAAAAGCAAGAAATAATAAGGTTTTCATTTGCTGCTAGTGGTAAAAATACAAGTTGCAATAAGTTCTATATCAGCATGTATTAGCGATAGCATCCAGGCAACAGACTTAATTATGCTCAATATTAAGTGATACCATTAATATTAATATAAAATAATAATAATTAATATGTTAATATTAATATTAAACATAATTAATTTTGGCCTAATGATTCGGCCTCCGCAACAGTCATGATCTCTCATGTGGTCCTTCAGGAAATGAATTGCCCACCCCTGCTCTAGAAAGATGGCCTGATACACTGGCTCTTGGAGAATTCCATGTACTGTCTCAATAACAAACCAAAAGGTACGTTTCACCCAGGTCACCGCCATATATAATTACATCTTTCTGTACCCTCCGGCAAACTAACTATTCTGACATTACTTCTGCTTCAGTCCACCATTTCAATTATTTTGGTCTTTGAAGGGAATTTACCCCTAAACTATTGATGAGCTCATGCAGCTCTTTCAGAAACAAGTCCAGCAATATCTTCACATGACCAATCTATTGCTCCGTTAGTGAAAAATTAGCATTTTAATTTATATGTAAACGAGGCTAAAAAGAGGTAGATCTAAAGTCTCTGTCACTCCAGCTCTTTTCTATTCTCCGCCCAGCGCTGCCTCCTACTGCTTGACTGACAGCCTCTGTACTGTGTGACTTCTGGCAAAGGAGGTGTCAGTCAAGAAGGAGGAGGCAGCACTGGGCAGAGAATAGAAAAGAACTGGAGTGACAGAGGATACAGATCTACAAATAGTTCTTCAGACTCATTTACATATCAATTAAAATGCTGATAACTCAGTAATGGAGGAACGGACTGGCCATATAAAGATATTGCTGGATGCTTCTCTTCTCAGTGACATCACCACACTTCAGTCTCTCTGGGTGTCACGCTAGGTACGGGAAATTAAACCCTGCATCTAGGGAAGGGGGAGATGGTGACCACTGGCCATACCTACTGCTGGTCCCTGGGGTCTCTCACCACCCTAGATAGGTTTTGCACCTATGCGCCAAGCCAGACACCTGACCCTAGGTATCCCTACTGCTGGATCCTAAATAGGGAATGGATGGGATGAGGTCTTCGTCAACAACACTAAAGAAGACAACACGGAGGACACATAGGGGAAAGTTAATTAACTACTTATCCACAGATGATAGATGACAGGTAGAAGTTCAGCAAAGTAACAGCAACAACACCACAGATGAGTACAAGCCACCTGCTTGCAACCAGAGCTTGAATGAATTGAATAACATCACCATCAGCAGCTGGGTGGAAGGAGGGCTCTGCTGGGTCTTAAAGTAAAAGAGATGACTCCAGCAGGAAAGCTACCTGTTACAATGAATACTAACAGCAGGAACAATAGAAAGTCATGGAGCATTTTGCGTAGCCAAACGCTTTGACTTTCTATGGCCAGAAACCACATGACTCTCTGTTACCCGTGAGAACTGGTCTGGGAAAGACCTACATGAACATAAAAATAATTTTGGGTGCGAAATGTTGCTGATAAACTCCTTTTAAAGGGGATATTTGGTACTTTTTTTTTTAGACTAACAGGTAGGCAATGTTGTGCTCGACACCATTCTCCACCGCCTCTAGAGGCTTCTGCTGATGTTACGTCAGCAGAACAGTGGCCGGCTGTCAATCATCATGATACCATCAGTTTTGCCCCATCGACAGAGCAGCCCAGAAGAGGAAGAGCTGCTCTGTTACAGTGGAGCAGCTGAATTGCCGGCAGCAGCAGTCAATGACCACTTTGTGCCGGTGTTGGGTACAAGCCTTCGAGTATTTTTTCGGCACAGTAATAAAGAAAAGTCCTAGACAACTCCTTTTAATAGTTTTTTTTTAACTTTTTTTTTCGTATCCTCCTCTTATCTGCTTGCACCCGAGTCTCTCTACCTTCCGTCCTATCTATCCGTTCACTACGTTTTGATAGATCTTTCCGCACTTAACAAAGACTTCCACTTTGACAGTTCCTACTCGCTCAGACAAAGTCAGCCGAGGAAACCTTTGAACTTTTAACCAAAAGTAGCTTTTCTTTTATGAGCTGAGAAGTTACTGTAGAACTCAGTCTTCTTTCTCCGTCATTGGTTTCAGTTCTTCCTTTCTAATTTATTTTCATTCTTCTCTATGGAATTTATGGATTTGTCTTTGTATTTTTATATTTGATAGATCGTCTTTGTTTTTATTTTACACATTTTAGCACCAGATATAATTTTAAAAAATCACTTACTGAGTTTTAGATTTCCATGTAGGATTAGCCTCATATAAAATTAAAAATCTCCTAGGGGGTCTCTATGTCCCACCCTACAAGTGACAAATATAAACAGATGACAGTATCGCCTTAACTCTCCTTAGAGTTCTGAAAATATACAGTATAAGACGAGTCTCACAAAAGATGAAGACTCTTACGAACAATACAGCTGGGCAAAAAGAAATGAGCATTTATACCCACACGAAAACTTTATGACTGGCGTTTGTCTTTTTTTTCTCATTACGGCATTTACCTAACTCGTTAATTTATTTTAGATTTTGATAGATCAGACTTTTACGAACTCAGCAATACCAAATATATGTATTTAATTGTATTATTTTTAATGTGGGAAAAGGGAGGTGTTTTGAACGTTTGTGTTTTTTTATTTTTTCATATTGTTTTCAAAAAATATTCTCAATTTTTACTGCATTTATTAGTCTGCTTAGTGATAGTGCAATTGCTTATGTTATACATAACAGTGCATCAGCACTGCTGTGTATAGATAAAATCACAATCTCCTATGAATACCGGCTTGTGACTGGGGTCAACAGAAGTATTGTAATGACAGACATGGGTATCATCATTGACCCCCCCCAGATGTTATGGTGACCCATTGGCTTCCCGTGATCATGCCACGGGTGTGCCAAGAGGAAGGTGGAATGATGTGCCCCCCTCTGCTGTCAGAGATAAACTGCGGAATTTAACAGGTTAAAGCCTGCTTTACATGTTACGATTTAGCATACGATATCGTATGCGATCGTAACCGCCCCCATCGTATGTGTGGCATGTTCAATTTGTTGAATGTGCCGCACAAACGATTAACCCCCGTCACACGTACTTACCCTTCCATACGACCTCGATGTGGGTGGCGAATATCCACTTCCTGGAGTGGGAGGGACATTCGGCGTCACATCGACGTCACGCGGCAGCCGGCCAATAGAAGCGGAGGGGCGGAGATGAGCGGGACGTAAACATCCCGCCCACCTTCTTCCTTCCGCATTGCCGGCGGGAGCCGCGGACGGAGGTAAGCTGTCGTTCAATGTTCCCGGGGTGTCACACACTGCGATGTGTGCTGCCTCGGGAACATTGCACAACCGCATGTTCAATTTTTGAGGAATGAACGACGTGCATGCGATGAACGGATTTTCGTTCAATCGCAATTGCACGGAGGTTTTACACGCTACAATCATACTTATGATGCCGGATGTGCGTCACTGACGACGTGACCCCGCCGACACATCGTAAGATTTATTGTAGCGTGTCAAGCGCCCTTAAAGCGGGCTTAACAACCACAGACGGAGCTCCACTCCACCCCTGCTGGTGAAGGCACATGGTTGCTGCTTAAATCAGCCATCATATCCAAGGAAAGAAACTGTAAAAGCCAAGAATGTAAATCATTTTTTGTACTAAATGCAATAATAATAATGATTATTATTATAATTATTATTATTATACTATAATACATGCATTTTAGAAGAAAACATGCCCAAAAAGGTGTACCCCGTAATGCACCTAGTGTTTACGATAAAATCAAAATTTATTTTGAATATATTAATGAGAAGACCCAGCTCACTGGAAAAATTAATCTTAAGAAAAAGGTAAGGAGGAAAGAAAAAGACAAAATGGAAAGAAAATGGATGGCATGAATCGCAGAACTAATGAATATACAAGAGCTATAAAAAAATAGATTATTCTGGAAATGGTTCTCGGTGGTCAGATCCCCACATCAGGACCGGCTTAACACCTTGTGGTCCTATGAGCTACTCAATAGGCAAAGATACCAAAGCATTATCCACTTAATCGTTTAAATCCCACTCATTCTGCTATACAATACATCAATAAACCTCATAAAAATTTAGGATTACTCTGCCTGATCCTTCTCATATGTAACATGCATCTCTAACATTGTAGGGCCTTTTTAATATGATACTGTCACGAGTGTGGCACAACCTGATGTGATCTTGGGGCGTTCTAGGATCAGAAGGTCACAGCACATTGTAGATCGCAGATCCACTTTAGTGCCCGCTAGTTGTTTACCATGAGTTGGAACATATTTACTTCCATCCGGTACTGAAGGGGTTGCGGTTCACTTCTATCCTGCAGTGATCTAACAGGTAGTTATAATCTCAGTTGTAGCCACTCCTTTCTGCTATAAGTATCCATTCGACCCTCCTCGCTATGCCGGCTATAGCTCATACCTATGCTGTCCACTTGGAAGGAACCAATCTCTGGAGAAAGCTGGGGTTTGAAGGATGAAGTTCAGGGCTTTTGAGGGCCTAGGCATGTGATCGGCGTAGTGGTGGAAAGACAGTCTAGGGACATTAGGGAGTGCAGGGATCAGTCTTAGGGGAGTGTTAGGAATTGACACTCCCCTCTCCCTAGCACCAGCACCATTTGACATGTTCCCGGTGTACCCTATGTGCTACGGCGTGTGTTGGGAGTTCCCTTTTACCTTTCAGAACCCCAATAGTCACTGAGTGACAGATACAGACAATTCTTTGATTTGATAGGCACTTGTAGTGCTTCATTGACCCTGTGGTGGCGCTGCAGGGAAACAGAACACCTTCTGCCAGGTGTCCACATGTTACTGATAATTGCTGGAGGTCCCACTGGGAGACACAATCTGATCGGTTTATTGTCAAGTGATTGTTCAAACAAGTAGGAATTATCCAGGGAGCAGCATGTCTTTATCAACTGAGGCATTAACAACACACTGTAATTTGTAGAATATTTTAGGGTCTATTTACATCTGCAAATATACCACAATTGTAGAAAACCACATGAAATACACATCTAAATTATACTCCTCAACACTGAACGCCGAGAAGGAAAAGTCATAGAATTCTGAAAATTACAGGATTGATTTACATGTTACTTGATCTGCAAATAATTAAAAAAGGAAAGAAAGTTTTCAAAACATTTCAATTTATTCGGTATCGAGTATGAGTGGTACCTGCAAAAATTCCTGCACTTATAGGGCTTGGCTGCTATCAATGAGCTTATTATAGGTTATTTGAGGAATGGTCTGCTGCACTGAATGCAATTGGACAAATCATATAGATCCACTGCTGGCAGCTTACTTTACAACAACTGACCAATGATGTCTCATATTTGCTCGATTGAAGACAAGTCTGGAGACGCTGCAGGCCATGGTTGCCACCTTAGGCCATGCAGACTGCTCAGCATATGACTTAAGCGGGCTTTACACGCAACGACATCGCTAACGAGATGTCGTTGGGGGTCACGGAATTCGTGACGCACATCCGGCCTCGTTACCGACGTCGTTGCGTTTGAAACGTACGAACGACCGCTAACGATCAAAAATACTCACCTTATCGTTGATCGTTGACACGTCGTTCTAATCCCAAATATCGTTGCTGTTGCAGGACGCAGGTTGTTCGTCGTTCCTGAGGCAGCACACATCACTACGTGTGACACCCCAGGAGCGAGGAACAACACCTTACCTGCGTCCTCTGGCAATGAGGTGGGCGTCACTTTCTTTTAGCTTCTCTCCGCCCCTCCGCTTCTATTGGATGCCTGCCGTGTGACGTCGCTGTGACACCGCAGAACTGCCCCCCTTAGAAAGGAGGCAGTTCGCCGGCCACAGCGATGTCGCTAGTCCGTGTGATGGGTCCTAGTGATGTTGTGCGCCACGGGCAGTGATTTGCCAGTGACGCACAACCGACAGGGGCGGGTGCTATCGCTCGCGACATCGCTAGTGATGTCGCAGCATGTAAAGCCCGCTTTAGAGTTGTTGTGCTGAAAAACAGCTTCTTGGATACCTTGGAAAAATGCCTGGATGTCTGTGTGAGATGCTTGCCGGTTCCATCTTTAGTTAAATTTTTGTATCACTTTTGCTACATTATTCTGACCAAAAGCAAAGGCTTTGTTATTATTCTTGTATCCGTTACTTTTCTTGTGTCAAAAATATATTTTCTTTCTCAGGTCTTGTGACATTTCTCTTCTATGTGGTGCCATTGCTGACAGCAAAAATGGGAAAGGGTTTTCTTTGTTAAGTAACACCCTACAGTAAACTGCACACCTGTTTACTCAATAATTAGATTTCTTATTAATTAGACCTTTTAGTTTAAAGTATTGTTTGATTTCATTACCATTAGAGATGAGCCGAACACAAACTTAAAGGGAACCTGTCACTAAATTTGGCGACTATAAGCTGCGGCGACCACGAGTGGGCTCTTATATACAGCATTCTAACATGATGTATATAAGAGCCCAGACCGCTGTATAGAACATAAAAACACTTTATAATACTCGCCTAAACGGTCGGTGCAGACTGGTTGGATGGGTGTCTCCATTCTCCGGTACTGGCGCCTCCTATTTCGGCAATCTTTGTCCTCCTTCTTCTGAAGCCTGGGTGCATGATGCATGATACGTCAGCCACACTAGCTGGCATTGAGGTCCTTCCACACATTTATATTATAACCCTGTATCTATATTGTTTTGTACTCTAAAGGAGAAATTATAAATGCAAATGAACATGCAAAACCAGGACATTGGCCTTCTTCTTACAGCTATCTGGGTTCTCCACCCTATTTCTTCTCCCACCCTCCCGCCAGTGATTGACAGGTCACTCCTCTCTGTAAAGTGCTATCCCAACTGACATCTTACACAGGCATTACTGTGCATGGTGCACCTGCGTGACATGTTGGGAGAAGGTCACAGAGAAGAGTGACCATTCCAATCCCAGGTAGGAGGCCATTTTCAGGAGAAGAAAGAGGCTTGAGAAGCTGGAGAGCTGTAAGTGCAGGCCGGGCTCCTCCAATTGCAAGCTCATTATAGAGACATGGAATTATTATATAAAGGCATAGAGGTAATTATTAGGGATGATCAAATACCTCAAATATTCGACTTCGCAAATATCCGACGAATAGGTCGCGGCTATGCGAATATTCAATGCGCAATGTAAGTCCAAATAGTTCTGAATAGTTGTTATTCGGGTTTCCCATAGACTTACATTGCGCATCGAATATTCGCCAATAACGGCGACCTATTTGGCAAATATTCACGAAGCCGAATATTTGAGGTATTCGATCATCCCTAGTAATTATCATTACAGGCACTTAATTTTGGGGTCTAGTAACCTGTTGACTGGTTCCCTTTACCGGCAAATTTGTCTACTAATATTTTACATATATGAGGAGTCAGGTGTCTGCACAGACGTTGCGGTAAGGGGTTAAGTTGTGTGCACTCCTCTTCTACTTATCTGAATCTTCTTTCGGCTCAGTGACTGTAAGATATAAGATTCCCAGGCGATGACAATTCAATCAGCACATCTCTCGGCAGCCTAGACCTGTGTGATACCTTGTCTGGGCACCGTGATGGTCGCCACATTTTCCTCGATTAATACACATCTATATTTTCTCGCCTCGGTTGGCGGAGGTGATCTCTATTGATTTCATTACATTCACTGTTACGAGATTCCCCGGTTATTCGGGGAGACGTTTTCTCTAGATTAGGCCGTGCTTTCTTACCAGTGCAGTGCGGAAATACTAGCAAAAAGAGAAGAGCATAAATCCAGTTAACTGAACTAGAGGGAGTCTCATGTTTTTTTTAATGCAATTTCTTAATTCATTTATCTCTGCGATGATTACCCTACATAGCGGGAAGTTATCAGTTATTGCTCCTGGCAGGAAGAAAGAAACTCAACAAGGTCATATCCAACTGCAAATTAAGGCCAATGATTTAACTCCCGCATCAAAAGTCTCCACTGTAGTGATGGATATCGTCTGCCGTAGCTTTTAATGAAGAAGGATACCAATTGTAGGAAGGATTGGGCTTTATTGCTATTTAACTGACTTTGTGAATCTACATGAACATAACTGAAATAATGTTTCAAGAATGGGCGATAATTCACAGCCTCCGGGCTCATCGTAAAAACTCAAGTCAAGGTTGTTTAGTTCTTCAACCTTGCCAGAATTAACCAAATGGATGCTTAGTAAAGGACTGAGCCAAGAGGTGAGCAGGGTTTACAGGAGAGGGCATGGCCGGAAGAGCAGAGATCATGGCGGTTCACCCCCGCCCAGGGGCAGACATACCGTTGGTGCAACCTGTGCAGCTGCACAGGGGCCCAAGAGATTAGGTGGCCCATTTCTACCTTCAAAGAAGGTGAAATTGTGTATTTTGATGAGCTCTTGGGCTGCAAAGGGCCCATATACTGTTCTTGCATAGTCTGCATCCGCCAGTGCCCCTGCCTAGCCGACATATCCTACCGATACCTCATCCAGGTCTGTGGCGAAAAAGCCCCTTGAGTGCAACAATGCAATAATGCTACTAAAGCTTCCAATCACTGCTATATTGCTGCCCATCTTTAAATGGGTAATATAGGGAAAGAGACCCTGATTCCAAATATGTATTACTTAGTTTACTGACAGTTGTGAAACATTCAGAGTAATAGATGTAGCATGTAGCAGAGCTCAGAATGCTAACCCCGCCCACAGCACAGCTTTCTGTGTACATTGTATATTTACAGTAGGCTGCTAATTAGTGCTGGGGGCAGGGTTAGGCCAGGAAACACACAGGCACCTAGTCTAGCAGTGATTATCTTCTGCCGATAAAACACTCATTGTATTGAAACAACACTACATAGCTTGATAAGTGACATCACTGAAATCAGTGTCCCAGCCCCTAGCCCATGCTCTCCTCAGATTACATAGCAAAAAGCCTGGTGTCAGATTCCCTTTAATGACAGGTTTTCAATATTTTCAAAAGAAAACCTGGCAGAAAAAGGAGCACAGAAAGGGTCTTATCCGGGGGAGAGGTAAAGAGTAAAGCACTGAAAGAGGCTCAATTTGAAGGATTGTGACAGTCACAACCACAATAATATCGTTTAGCACAGATGCTGCAGCCCCACAAGGAAAGTGAATTCAAACAGATGCAGAAGGGTTAATGCCGCACTGCTGTGAATGAGAGGAAACTCCAAGAGAGATTTGATGGTGATTTTATTAACAACGGAGATATTCATCTCCTTCATCAGGTCAAATCAAACTTACATTTTGACCTGAAGAAGGAGATGAATATCTCCGAAACGCATTTTTAAAGTGAACCTGGAGGTCCAATATGCACCCAGAACCACGAGCAGTTCTGGGTACATATTGCTAATCCCTGCCTAACCGTCCCTGTATCTAGTAGCATACATAAAAAGATCTTTAGAAAAAGTATTTCTAAAGATCCTTTATGATATACTAATGTGCTAATGAACGCAGGGACTAGCCACAAGTGCGTTATGTCCCTTGACTAGTTCGCCCTCTTAGCATGTTAGCACGCCCACAGGTGCGCGCTACCATTCTATTAAATGCCCATTGCCCAGCGTCATCAGCAGTGACGCGTGTACCTCACCAACCTAGATAGGTACCTGACCCTAGGTATCCCTAGTGCTGGACCCTAAATAGGGAATGGGTGGGATTTGGTCTTCATCAGCCCCACTAAACACTATAGAAGACACAAGGGGGAGACACGGGGAAAAAAACATGAACTACTTATCCACAGATGACACAGGCAGGAGTTCTGCAAGCTTCAGCAACAATACCACAGAGGAGAACAAGCCACATGCTTGCAACCAGAGCTAAAATGAACTGAATAATATCACCAGCACCAGTCCAGGGAAGATGGGAGTATTTAAGCACCAAGAGAATGCTAATGATCAGCAGCTAGGTGGAAGGAGAGCTCCTGCTGGGTCCAAAATGGGGAGAGATGAAAACCCAGCAGGAAAGCTACCTATTACAATGAATAGTAACAGTCGGAACAATGGAAAGTCAGGGAGCATTTTGCGCAGCTAAACACTGCGACCTTCTATAGCCAGAAACCACATGACTGTCTGTCACCCGTGACAAACCTATGACAATTATGTCATATGACAAAGGTTTTGTAAGGTTTTGTAATGCATAAGAAATAGAGATGAGAGGACGCGTGGAAGTTCTGTTTCTGTGCGTTTAGCCAGACATTAAACTCTGTTCTGTACCCGGACTTGACCTGAACCTCATTGAAAGTTACTGACTGAGCAGTTCGGCTCTCCACCCAAATACAGCCAGACAAAAACAGAGCCACACACACTGCAGGTAAACCAAAGTCTATGTGTACAGCTGCCACTGCCGGGAGCCCATTCAAGTACCCGGTCCCACCGATGTCACTTAGTGATCCTGAGCCTGCCTCCGTGCATAATTTGTGGTACATTAGTGGTCTCCGTGGCTTGAAGCTGTTGGTGGCTCTGCTCACTATTTGTAGTGTAGCTGTGCTCTTGAGGGCTGGCATATGGGACTTAAGTGGGTTACTGTGTCTGGAAACACCCCTGTCCCCCTCTTTGTGCTGATGCCCTCAACCTCTGAGCTCGTAAGGATGTCCTTGAAGATCCTCTCCCTTCCAGGTAAATTGCCAGGACGTTGAATCGGCTCCTTACCTAGGGTCCTGTACTCCGTCCTGCTCGGTACCGGTCAGTTCTCAGTTCTGTTGGGCCCTTCTGGTGCCGACAGTCCTCCAAGACTAAAGGCTGCTTTACACCAGGCAATCTATCGTGCGATAGATCGTCGGGGTCACGGTTTTTGTGACGCACATCCGGCATCGCTGGCGATGCCGGCCTGTGTGACACCTCCTAGCGACGCAATATGGCTCACAAATCGTGAGTCGGGTACTGCTCGTTAGGTTCCATAATATCGGTTACTTTAGTTGACCATCGTTTCCGTGGTAGCACACGTCGCTCCGTGTGACACCACGGGAACGATGAGCAGCTCACCTGCCTCCCGCGGCCGCCGCCGGCTCTATGTGGAAGGAAGGAGGTGGGCGGGATGTTTACGTCCCGCTCATCTCCGCCCCTCCGCTTCTATTGGCCGGCGCCCGTGTGACGTCGCTGTGACGCCGAATGTCCCTCCCACTCCAGGAAGTGGACGTTCGCCGCCCACAGCGAGGTCGCACGAGAGGTAAGTATGTGTGACGGGGTTTACTAACTTTGTGCGACACGGGCAGCGATTTGCCCGTGACGCAAAAAGGACGGGGGCGGGTACGATCGAATGTGAAATCGCACAATCGGTCGTACCGTGTAAAGCAGGCTTAAGTCTGTCACACCCTTGTCCAATGTGCCTGCTACCGGTCCCCGACTCCTCTGGACCCGAATCACCGCTTGCAACCCAACCAGTGTCCCTAGCTCCCCAGGAGCTCACTCTCCCAGCTCCTCTCTCTTTGGAGCTTACTCCTTTCTCCCTTATCTCCCTCTCACAATCTGCTCAGTCCCCCCCAAGTGGCTGGCCCATTTACAGTTAGTCCAACCCCCCAAGTGTGTCTGCTGTGAGGTGATTGGGTTTTGTGGTGCAGATGGGAGTGACATCGGTTTCTTGGGTACCTGGAACCATGGGGGGGTGAGCCCTGCACCCTGGGTAAGGATGCAGTACCCTGTGGCACCCTGATGTTTCAGGGGCGCCACAGACACATTGAACTTTACTGTTTGGGTTTGCTCATCTCTAGCCTGCAACCATGAAGCTGTCATGGATGTGGTTGTACCAAAAGTGCAGCACCAAATTTTTATCACAGGTACGATTTTGATAAATATTGCTCCTATCTGCATTATTTTTTTTACCAAACTTGAAATCAATACTACACTCTTATTACTGCTACTACACTACAAAAGTATTGAAAATCGGGATAATGGTTACATATGGTCACCAATGACTGCTACACAATATACCAAGAAAAGATATATTATCCCCAAGCAAGATTCTGTTTATTCTACGCGATGATGGGGTGAACACCACAACTCCTGCCGTGCAGCATTGGGACTAAGGGAGCCAAGCACATAAAAGTGGCTGTTAGGCTTGAAGGATGTAAGATTTTATTGCACATCTGGGATCTATTAGATGCCAAGTTTCTGCCTGTTAAGTCACATTTCTGCGATCATTTCTTACTTTGTATTCCATAAACTTGCTATAAGGAAACTTGTCACCTCTGATGAGTTGGGAGCAGCGGGCAGATGATACCGCAGGGAGTACAAGGAAGATAGGAGCTGACCACAGACATATTCTACATAACATACTCCAAGAAAATATATATCTGTGCATCTTGCACACAGGTGATGCTTTGCGGTGCTTTCCTGAACTACAGAGCTGGCAGTGACATGTTTCCATCGTGCAGAGCATCTTGCATTTGGAGATGCTCTGCTGTGTTTCTTTCAGCACTAGCTTACAGGTTGTTCTTCCTTCCTGGTAATTGCTCTGTTTCATTACTGAGCATGCTCTCCCAGATCCTCGCCAGTCGTACTCTCTGGTTCTGCAGTTGTGTTCATGGCCTGTGTTTGTGCTTGTGTTCTGATCTAAGTTTTCTGACCCCAGACCGTTGATTGAGTCCTCTATGCCCGCTCCCTGTTCTTGTCGTTACCTCCTGGCTTCTGATCTCGGACCGTTACCTGACCATGTCTCTGTCTGCTCCCTGAATCTAATATGTACTCTCCTGGAATTCTGACCCTTGGCCTATGACTTGACTGCGGTTCTGCTTACTCCCTGTGTCCTGTCATGTCCTCCTGTTTCCCGACCCCGGCTTGTCTGACTAACCTTCCATCTATACTATCTGTAAGTAGTGATTAGCATCACAATATCGTTATGTCATTCCTGTTTATTCTATTAAAAATAAAAAGCGAACAAAGAGTCTTAACGTAAATCACACAGTGGGTAAATAATCGTCAGATACTCACCCCTGTGGTTATGTGAAACACAACCAACAGACAAGCATAAGACTAGTAGCTGCGGCCACTGACAAGGATCCAGTCCAAAGACAAAACAGAGTGGTAATAGGAGATCCGCGCTCGCCAGTAAGAAGGTCCAGACTCCGGTAAAAGAATAATATCTTTATTCTTCCAGTCACCACACAATGCGTTTCGGGGATATGCACTACCCCTTCATCAGGTGTTTAAATGACCTGATGAAGGGGTAAGTGCATATCCCCGAAACGCGTAGTGTGGTGACTGGAAGAATAAAGATATTATTCTTTTACCGGAGTCTGGACCTTCTTACTGGCGAGCGCGGATCTCCTATTAACACTCTGATTTTTCTTTGGACTGATTCCTGTTTATTTGTTGGTTGTCCTTAATATGTTTTCTGAGCGAATATAAAAAACAAAATACAAAAAAATAAAATATAACCATAAAGCTCCACATGTCCACCCCTAATTGACAAGTATAATCATTATAGGGTGAAACATGATTATAACAGCAGAATGAAAAATATTTCTTATCTCCTTGATGCAAATTGCGCACGGAAAGTTGCTCTATTGAATTTCAGATTTGCAATTTGCAGAGGATTCGAGTGACATTTGCCTTGTAACCTTTGTAAATGATCACACCTGCTGATTGAGCGTTCTGCCATATGCTTCGAGAGAGGGATTGAAACATTAATATCCAAAATAACTTCAAGAAGCAGAACCTAATTCCCTGCACAGTCCTTGGGCTCAGACATACTTCATTCAGACCCGAGCTCCCCAGACATTCGGCTAATGGGCAGAGTCATTACACATTCTCGTGCAGTGGATGCTTATCCAGCGGCCAGAGCAGGCGCTTCTTACTGTTCTCCTTTTTCAAGGATGCACCGTGATGGGTAACATTTCAAGTTACCAAATATTTAAAGATGGAATTTAAGGTGATAGGAGGAATCTTTCAAGTATATTACCTGTGGTAGGGTCTTATATTATTGTTTTTGCACCGAAAGATGGTCTAGGGCTTATTTTCAGTGGATGCCTTATTTTTTCCATGAACAACAATCCACATTTATTCTTGAACAAAAAAAAACCTAAATTTATTCCAATATAGTCATATTGCATTTGCAATGACAACCTAATCATATGAAGTGATGTCACAAAGGTCCTTAAGCAGTGTTATTGTGCCGCCCTGGCAAAACCAGGGTGTCACAGAGGTCTGCATACATCTTTATGGTGCAGAGCTCACTCTCCCTTGGGGAGTTTCCCACACTAATACACACCAACCAATCAGGCCCCACTCGCCCCCTCCTCAGGAAAACGGGAGGGGGAGAGAGGAGCTTGGAGAGAGCAGAGTTTAGTTTCAGTCAGTCTGCAGGAGGAGAGAAGTCTGGACGCTGCTCCAGTGGGGAGCTAGGGAGAGTGGCAGTAAGGGCCTGAGGAATAGGCCAGCTGCTTGTGGGCCCCGAAGTGGACCGGGAGAGGGTAGTGGCCCCCCCGGTGCCAGCTGTTGGGACCCTGTCTGGACCTGTGCACGGAGCAGACACAGACCGCAGGCAGGAAAACAACACCTGAATTACACACACGGGTGTGGGACCCGTCCTCACAGCATCCGTGGGCACCAGCTACCAGCAATTTGGTTTACAAAAGAATCTGAGTATTTCTTCCATCTGCGTTCCTGACCCTCCACATCAATCCAGCTTCATCCAGCACCAGGATAACCGAACTGTGAGTGTACTGCTCCCTGCAATCCCTGCCACCACCAAAACTCCCAGCTGGGCCCCGGGTCTACAACTCCCCTACCCGTGGAGGGGATCCCACCTTGCTGCCCCACACCATCAGTCCTGGGCACGGTCCCCAGCGGCAGCGGCGGTGCCACCATCTCATCACCGCAACCCACGGGTGGCGTCACGGACAATCTCCCTTACCTAATCCCCTTTTTGCTGTGGAGCCTGGTATCACAGACCGGGTCACGCCACCGTGATACTTACAGAAGTGACCCCTTGGCCCGGATCTGAGTACCCCCTTATCCCTGGGTGATACATTATCATCAGGATATACAACTATTATATTAATATTGAGATATACCAAACCAAGAATAAAGATAACAATGTTTGCAGTAAAATAGGTTGCACAATTTTTTCTATGCATTACCTCCCGCCTCTCTGTTATGGACAATATAGCAGATGAGATTGGTAACAGTATCAACAACAGCTTTTGTGTTCTTGAAAAGGCCAACACTTTTGAGAACTGGGCAAACCCTCTTTGTGAGATGATCACATTAGAATAATCGTGCAAGTAAATGTTGTCACCAAGTCCTTAAACATTCTGTACGGCCTAAAATATACCATATATTGATATTATCATTTAAATAGGACCCATCAACAGGTCAAAAACAGTCAGATTTTGCACTTATTTTTATGGTTTTTACCAAAGGGGCGTGGCTAATAGGGTAATAATGTAAAGCAGCCTAAAGACATGCCCCCAAAGAACCCTAAGGCTGCTTTCGCACATCCGGCTTGAGCTGTGCGGCTCAATCCGGCTGTGCAAGCTATGCAACGGATGCGGTGAAAACACCGCATCCTTTGCATAAGTTTTTCCCATGCGGCCCGTCCGGTTTTTGCCGCTTGCGGCATGCTACTGAGCATGCGCAGTGGCAAAAACCGCATGCGGCGGCCGGATGCGGTTTTTGCCGCATCGCGCCGCATCCGGCCACCATAGGCATGCATTGAAAACTGCGCCGCATCGGTCGGATGCGGCACAATGCGTTTTTTTTTGCCGCACGAAAAAACGTGCCAGGCAACGTTCCATTCGGCCGCCGCATCGGCTAAATCTGCCGCATGCGGCAAAAAACGGATGGAACGCAAGGCCATGCGGCACTAATTAAAGTCTATGCAGGAAAATCGCAACCGGCAGCAAAAAGAACGGTTGCGATTTTTCTGCAAAGTGCCAGATTGTGCCGCATTGCAGAAACCGGAGGTGTAAAAGCAGCCTAATAGAGCCTGTATGATACTAATATCATGCCGCATACTAGGGATGGTCCGGCAAAGCCAAAACACACAACAACAGGGTTATACCACGACAAACAAAGGGTACTTCAGGGACACTTTGACAACGGAGGACCCTAGGACTAGTGAGAAAGAAAATGGGCACCTCCTCCATTTACCTGTTGCTGTACCCTGCACTCCTAGCCAGTCCCTATACAGGTTCCTAACCTGTTGCCGAGCAGGAACCTAAAGCCCTGAAAAGACCCTACAATAGTCCCTGGCTAGGGAGTGGGCAGTTTAGGGTCGCTAGCCCCACCGCTGCACTGAAACAACACATCATGGAAGGAAGACAGACAGGGGGAAGTAGTACAACAGAATTGTGCAGTCACCACCAAGGCTGCAGCCACACGAACAACTCCTTCCACCTCCAGGTTCAGCAACCAAATGGCAAAGAGAATATTCAGCACCTTCTGCTGGTAGTAGAGGGTATAGAAATGGACTGGAAGTGATCCCAAACCGGAAACACCTGAGATGGTAATTAACCTGCTTGCTGGCAAGGACTACTGACATTAACCCTACGACTGCCAAAGGAAAGGAATACACATTTAACATTGAGAGTCCAGAATGGAAATGACTCTCAAGTTCTGAATCTGAATCTGTCACTAGTCTTATACTGCAGAGAAATGGCCGTGACAACCAGGTAGTTTATACTCGGACTCTATCCATTTTTCTTCAAAGATCTAATTTATAGACTGTTTCATTCTTTCATGGACTCATTGATTCAAGATTTGATCACATAAGGCTGAAGCCAAATAGAGCCTGAGGAGCCACATTGTTCTTCCCCAATTATGACACCCCTGGACTCACCAATGGTGTACCCTCTCTTCAACTCTCCTCTTCTTGGGTGGCGTTTTTGAGTATTTGCAGTATTGTGCTCCTCTTCAGAGATAGTCTTACTGACCAGTGGCGGTTTGCTTGCTTGTGGTGGCGCATCGCTCAGAAGATTATATCCCGGGGAGGCAATGTCCACCGACTGGGACTTTCTTTTCAACCTGTTAAAAGAAAAAAAATTGCTAATTAATTAGGATCCTTATAAAAATGTAAAATACATTATTACAGTGAGTAAAGACGAAAACGTCATACAACCAAAAATATGAAATGGCCACTGTTTTTTTTAATAAACTAAGCACTAATCAAATACAATACAAACAAATAAAAGAAACTTTCTAATGTTTATTTATCAGAGAAATTATTATTTTTTCTCCACTTATGAGGAAGAAGTAGAGTGAAAAGAAGTGAAAAAGAGACAGTACTAGTAAGAGTTTATTTCACCCAAGAGCTGGATACACAGCTACACTGCTCAATGTCCTCCATACTTACTGCTACATAGAGACAGGAGAGCAGGACTGCCGCATGTCTGTGTACTGTGTATGGGAGACATCATAGAGCTAGTCTCCACCTAGTAGCCCAGGGACAACTGAAAATTAGAGCCTGCAAATGTGAAAAATAATGTAAAAACTGCAGAAGACAAGAATTTAATGGCCAATTTTTATATTTATTATTAGAAGAACTGTGACATAATTGGGGGGGGGGGGTTTGTTCCTTTGTTAAAGGGAAGCATTCACCAAATTTGGTGACTATAAGCTGCGGCCACCACCAGTGGGCTCTTATATACAGCATGTTAGAATGCTGTGTATAAGAGCCCAGGCCGCTGTGTAGAACATAAAAATCACTTTATAACACTCACCTAAGCTCACTACAGTACTTTGATCTGCCCTGCTCAGGGCAGATCAAAGTGTGCCTGCGCAGGACCTCAATTCCGGCTAGTGTGGATGACGTAGGACGCGTCATGCTCATGCACCCAGGCTTCAGAAGAAGGAGGACAAAGATGGCTGAAAAAGGAAGCGCCAGTACCGGAGAACGGAGACACCCATCCGACCAGTCTGCACCGCAGCGCCTGTTTAGGTGAGTATTATAAAGTGTTTTTTATGTTGTACACAGCGGCGTGGGCTCTTATATACAGCATGTTAAAATGCTGTATGTAAGAGCTCACTGGTGATGGCCGCAACTTATAGGCCCCAAATCTGGTGACAGGTTCCCTTTAAGGATCTTGATCAGAGAGGAGTGGACCTGAACACTGACTTTACAAAACAAAATCAGTGTTTGAGCTCGGATGCTTTACGTATGCTAACCACTCTCTCGAGCATCACTGTGCTCGGGTACACTCGGTGCTCAGCCCAGTGTGAGCTGCTTGGAGTCTCTGAATGGCTGTCACTGAGGGTAAATTCAGCATTATCAGATGTAATGTGTACTAAAAAAATAAAAACTCCGCTCTCCCTTTCCTGGAAGTGATCCGTTTATGGCTGCTGCATGTGAGCAGAGACTTGAACTGCCCAATTAGTGACTTCCAATGGGGTTCAGGTCAAGTCCAGGTCCCAAACTGCAGTTTATGTAAAGCCCGGCTGAACCCCGGAACCGAATTTCAACAGGTCCGCTCATCTCTACTCTTGATGTTTTGGTCAGAGCAGTAACAAGAACGTCTCTCTCTGGAGAACCCATCTTGTCCTGTGTTACCCAGAACACCCACTGACTTGAATGGGCACCATGTAATGATTCTTTTCACCAGCGGTGGTGCTGCAGGGAAAATTAACACTTTTTTTCCCAGTTGTCTCCACAAATAACGCCTAGTTGCTAGACTTTACAAGTGCACAATTTAGATTGCAAGTATATATATGGTATTACAAAAATAAAAAAAACTGTCCCTTGGATGTTGAAGGGTTGAAAATGCTTGTAATGTAACCCAATTTTGGGTTGGCTACTAGTGACAAGCCATGGACAGTAAAGTTAGTAGGGGTATACAGAAAGAAATCATCGATGCACCAAGCAAAACTCTACTTAGTAAAACCTTTTCCAAATCTATTATTTTTAGTAATACTCCAAACAAACAAGTTATCTCATATCCTCAGAATAGGGAATAGCTTGCTGATCGCTGATGGTCTGTTTGCTGGGGCCCCCAGGATCCTGAGAATAGAACTCTGCAAACCTGTTTTGAATGAAGTGGTGTACCGCCCATACCGGTGTCCCTGCGCTGTCCCGCCCCCCTCTCCTAGCAGGAACGTCACTTCTCTCATCTGCCCAGGCATCCTGCAGTGGATTCTCCATCCCCGTTCCATGCTGCCGTCTCCCGGAACCTGTGTACACCTCATAGGCTTCCTGGTTGTGTCTAAGGGGTGCATGCATGGCCAAGTCCCTTTTCTTAAAGGTCCATTATACTCTGACCTGGATGTACCTCTCAGGTCAGCTGAGATGTTGCAAGTATTTAAGGCACCTTCCCGTTAAGGGAGGTGCCTGCTTAATTAGTTAGTTACGTTGCTAGTTCTCAGATACCTTAGTGCTGCTGTCATTGTGCTGAGTACTGCTGCTGACACTTATCTATATTTCAGTGCTGTGCTAGTTTGCTGATCTGCTGCTGCTCCTACCATCCACATGGCCGCTACCATGATATGTGCAACTTCAAGCATCCACAACGGTCGCTGCTGCCATATCTACCCATCTATCCACTCATCCTGGATGGATCCACTACGCTGCCTGGTGCTGCAGCCATTTCTACCTAAGACTGTGCTGTGTCCATGGCACCAGCTGCCGGGGTAGCAAAGATCCCCTAGGGCTGCCCTCTGCCAGCTGCTTACCAGTGTGTGTACCTGCAGCCACCTCCAGTGGCAGTAGTGAAGCGCTCCCCCAGGCAATTGAACAGTATCTTTGGTCAAGTGGACCCACTAATACAGTGCTCACCCCGCGAACATAACAAGTGGGGATGAATATGTTGGACCTCCACTCCATCCATTAAGATTGCAGGAGAAAGCCAAATCCCTTGCTCAAATATAAGAGGTAGAGAGCGGCAGTACAGCTCATTACATGTGTGGGATATGAGTTATACAACAGCAAATAATTACTGATATAAAAAAAAGTAATTTAAACTTTAAGATGCTCTGACCCTGCATTTTTCTGTATAAGTTGTGCCCTTCTCCTGTGCATCGTTATGTGCAGATCCATCAATATTACCTAGTTAATTTTATCTTCAAGTGTACGGATTCTCCGGGGAGAGGTGATGTGTAGCCTCCTGTTTCCCAGCAGATGAGAGGAAGCATCTGGCTGCTGACAAATTGTACAATATTAATTTGGAAGCTTGTCTCCAGAAATATGATTAATTTGATTACATTGTGCCAATATGGCGTAATAATTGAGCATGACCAAAATACATGGAATGGACCTGCGCTGGAGGTCAGGTCTCTTATTAGGTAATTTGGGATAAGCACTTAGCTGGAGGCTTCGTTTCATAACCAGATTGTGAGCTGCATTTTATATCGCAGGATATATAAATACCCAAAACAGTGTTGCAGATGCTCCGGTCACACATATTGACAGCTGGATTTAAAGGGGTCATATAACTTATTTTTCCCAAAAATATAACTGCAAATGATAAAAAATCTAATATATAAAGCTGAGTGTATCTGCGTATGTGTGTGTGTGTGTGTGTGTATGTCCTCTAAAGGAATCCGCAGCATCGCATTTACAATCACGAAATTTTGCACAGACGCCTCTTGTGACTCAGGGAACGTCATAGACTATGTTTTGACTGGAAAACTTTAATCCTGCGCTTTACAGTTACTCTCCAAAAATCCTGCCTCCATTAGAGTCAATGGAGCTGGAAGCCACATGTTATTATTAGCAGCTCTGATTGGTTCCTCTAGGAACGAAAGATATTCATAGTATAACAAGCTTATGTTTGAGGTAATAAGATATCGGTGGAGAAGGATAGAGATAGACAGAGACAGACAGACAAAGAGACAGAGGCAGATAGAGAGAGGCAGGGAAAAAGACAGGCACAGAGACAGGGAAAGAGACAGAGTGAGAGAGAGACAGACAGGGAAACAGACAAATAGACAGAGAAAGAGACAGATGGGGAAAGAGACAGACGGGGAAAGAGACAGACCTGGAAAGAGACAGACCTGGAAAGAGACAGACCTGGAAAGAGACAGACAAGGAAAGAAACAGACAAGGAAAGAAACAGACAAGGAAAGAGACACAGAGATAGAGACAGACAGAGACAGGCAGACAGGGAAAGTGACAGGCAGCAAAAGAGAGATACAGACAAAGACAGATGGGGAAAGAGACAGACCTGGAAAAGAGACAGACTTAGGAAAGAGACAGACTTAAGGCTGCTTTACACCAGACAATCTATCGTGCGATAGATCGTCGGGGTCACGGATTTTGTGACGCACATCCGGCATCGCTGGCGATGCCGGCCTGTGTGACACCTCCTAGCGACGCAGTATCGCTCACAAATCGTGAGTCGTGTACTGCTTGCTAGGTTTCATAATATCGTTTAATTTAGTTGACCATCGTTTCCGTGGTAGCACACGCCGCTCCGTGTGACACCATGGGAACGATGAGCAGCTCACTTGCCTCCCGCGGCCGCCGCCGGCTCTATGTGGAAGGAAGGAGGTGGGCGGGATTTTTACGTCCCGCTCATCTCCGCCCCTCCGCTTCTATTGGCCGGCGGCCGTGTGACGTCGCTGTGATGCCGAACGTCCCTCCCACTCCAGGAAGTGGACGTTCGCCGCCCACAGCGAGGTCGCACGAGAGGTAAGTATGTGTGACGGGGGTTACTAACTTTGTGCGACACGGGCAGCGATTTGCCCGTGACGCAAAAAGGACGGGGGCGGGTACGATCGATTGTGAAATCGCACAATCGGTCGTACCGTGTAAAGCAGGCTTTAGGAAAGAGACAGACCTGGGAAACAGACAGACCTGGAAAGAGACAGACCTGGGAAATGGACAGACCTCGAAAAAGACAGACCTGGAAAGAGACAGGCCTGGGAAAGAGACAGGCCTGGGAAAGAGACAGACCTGGGAAAGACTGGTGTCTACAACAATCATGTGCCGCCCTATTGGCATTACCTTTCAGTGATGGGAGCCATGATGTCAGTAATGTTGGAGATGACTGGTTATTATATATAACAATTGCTTGCAACAGTTAAATAATGATGGACAACCCAGTTAAAGTGATTTTTTGGGGGGGTTCAAAAAGCCCATGGTACAGTTTCTTTTAAAAAAAATAACTTTGCCTTACTCAATGTCCTCGGCTCCATGAACGAGTCTCTCTTGCTATTCTCAGTGTCTGTTATTGTCTGTTACGTCAACAGCGCTGCAGACAATCAGTAAGCTCAGTTGCTCTGCCCGAATAAACAGTACAAGCCATTCAGAGCTCACCAATTGGCTGCAGCACTACTGACATGTAGTGACCATACATAACGGATAATGGAAGCAGCTGTTGAGATTCAGCGCTATTTTCTGGTACACGTAGTGGGTTCAACTGGTCGTAACAGCCAACACACCCAGAGCTAGCACCCTATAGATTCACCTATACAAAGACAGGAAAGTGTTGTGAAATGTTTTAAAGAAGACAGGTCTTGAAGCGGTCACCACCAACAAAGGCTTTTGTACAAAGGAGCCCACCCCACAGAACTTCTGAAGAGTGTTTGGGTGGAAGAATGGACCAAAATCACACCTGAGCAATGCATGTGACTAGTTTCATCATACAGGAAGTATCTTGTCATCACCAACAAATACCTCCAATTATTAATGTAATATACGGTAGTTCTCCTGATATAGCCATGTCTCTTACCTCATGTGCAGGGTATTTCCGGAGGTATCCGTGGTTACGACCATAAGCAACTAAGTACCTGTCACTATATGAGTGGACATAACCATGGATACCTAGGCTAAAATGCCCTGCACATGAGGTAAGCGACATGGCTATATCAGGAGAACTAAACAACATTTATAATTGGAGGTATTTTTAACAGTGCCAAGCCTGTTAAAATCGCCATATTATCCACGCATATGTCTGCTGATCTCCTCAGCAGACATGTGCAGCTAACAGAAGCAGGTGGATTTCAGATCCACCGGGGCCTTTTAACCCTTTAGATATCACGCTGTCAAACTCTGACAGTGTCGCGGGCGGAGGAGGGGACGTTACGCTCTCCCACTGCTCGGGTCCGGCTGCCGCTGCTGCTGCGGCCTCTGCTGCTCGGTGGCTCGAGCGATGGGCCGGATCCCGGGGACTCGAGCGGCGCTCCTCGCCCGTGAGTGAAAAGGGGTTTGGTTTTGGGGATTTATTGTCCGTGACGCCACCCACGGTTGTGGTGATTTTTGGTAACACCACCGCTGCTCTGTATGGGGATCCCGGGAGCGGTGACAGGGAGCAGCAGAGTTGTTAGTTCTCCCCTCCGTTGGTAGGGGTTGGTTGTCCCGGGGCCCAGTGATGGGGTGGAGGATGAGGGATGACAGGCCAGGTGCGGGGCCTGGTGAGGTGCAGGGTCGCGGGGGGGCAGCGCTGTGCCTCACGGCACGGTGGTACTCACTCAGCCTGAGACGGTGACACAGTTCTCGGTAAAACACATGGCTGGAAAGACGGTTCCCACGGACGGCTGCTGTTGCTTTTCCCCGGTAGTTAATGGTGACTGTCTCTTTCCCTGCACCTAGTACTTCTGTTGGTTGCGATGGGTTCCCACCGGTAACCCGCTCCCCGACTTGGATATGGGCCGGAGGAGCCCCTCTTTGCCCGCAGGCGCTGGCCCTGAGAAACTGGTGCCTTGGCGGTGGCGGTGTCTCTCTCATACGGTTGGACTGTTGCGTTCAATCGGGACTTAGTTGTTTGGAAACCCGGAGGTCCCCTTCACTGACGGATTTGGCAAATTTATGACAACTCCTAGCCTTGCCGGGATCCGAAAGGCCCCTGCCAATGGTGCTGGCTTCTCCTTGTGTACCGGTCCGGTACCGCCGGGCCACCACCCGTTAACGGTCCTTACGGCACCTCCGATAGGCCACTCCTGCAGACGGTCACCGCCGTCTGCTAACCTTGCTGTCTCTGTCCGGGGCACACACCCGGACCAACTTCAGGCTCTGTTGCTGTCACTTTTCTCCTCACACTTGCTCCTCTACCACTCAACTCCTCTCACTTCCTCCTCCAACACTAATCTGCCAGTTTTCCCTCCTCCAGGACTGTGAACTCCTTGGTGGGTGGAGACCAACCGCCTGGCTCCACCCCCTGGTGTGGACATCAGCCCCTGGGGAAGGCAACAAGGATTTCTGGTCTAGCTTAGATGTGCCTAACCGGGGTGTAGGGTGTGGTGATGTCATTACCTGTGACCCCTGGCTGGTCCAGGGCGTCACAACAGCGCGATCTAATGTGCTCTGTTGTCATCGGCCCCATGAAGTGATCACGGGGCGCCAATGGTTTGGCATGGCAGTGAGGGTTCAACTGATTATTCCTGTCCCTGCCATGACTCACTTCCAGTGAATGCAGGCAGAGTGCCGGCACTCATAGGAGATCATCATTTCTGCTGTTCAGAGCGATGCTGAAGCACGACTCTCGTCAGCACTGATCAAACTGTGTAGTAATAATGTCCCTTAGGTAGACTAGTAAAATCATTAAAAAATGTAAAGAAAAGTTTAAAAAATATAACTATCTGACACCTACGTGGGTGGCCCTTTTCCATCTAGACCGCCCACTGGTGTGCCTCACAGAGTGTGGTATGAGGTGTGGTTAGGATTTGAATGCTGATGGAAGCAATACCAAAGGTTAGGATCCCAGAACCATGGAGGGTGAGTTCTGCACCAGAAGAGAAAGGAGTGCAGTTCCCTATTACACCCTGATTGGGTCAGGGGCGTCACATATGGATTACAGAGTTCAGGGAAAGACAGGCATCGGCACGTGATTGGCAACAGGGTGAAAGAACCCATATAGGGATGTTAGGGAGTGAAGGGATCAGCCTCAGGGGGAGTTCAGAAGGTGACCCTGCTCCACTTCCTCTTATCCCTGTGTACTGCGGCGCTCGACAGGGGTTCCCGTGTACCTGGCAGAACCCTGGTAGTCACCAACTCCACCACGTAATCAAGTAAAGAAAGTGTAATTAAACAATATATATATATATATTTTTATATATATATATATATATATATATATATATACACATACATACACACACACCAACTATATATATATATATATATATATATATATATACACACACACACACACGCATTATATATATATATATATATATATATATATATATATAAAATGTATGCTTTTTATTATCTTTACCTTTTATCTTTCTATCTTTTTGGTTTTTTTTACTCTATATACTGGTATATATTTTTTGCTTTTAATTAGTTTAAAAAAATATTTTCTCTTTAAAAAAAGACTGCTCTTATATTTTATCTTTCCTTTTTGTTTTTAACTTTTTTTTACTAAATATTAAATTAGTTCTTAATAATATTTGAATATTTGCTACAAATATAACAAGAAAAATTAGATGCATTTCATCAAGGTTTTTCTCAGAACCCTTTGATTCATTGGAAAAATAAATCCAGAGAGTAATCCACCTTTCAGATAGGTATCAATAGCTGTGGTCTGAAAAATGAAAGAGGATGAAGATGCATCTCCTAACATTTATTTATCACACGCAAAAAGCCTCTAATCACATTCCTCTCCATAAAAGTCAAACAATAGCATAAATCTCGATTTTCAGAACCTTCATAAATCGTCTCAGGCTTCTGCCATTTTGAATAATGCCGTCTTTTAATTCTCCTGCCTTACAAATACACCGCAAGATTACCAGTCATGTTAGAGGTCTGGGAGGAAAATGCATTAGCGGAAGGAGAAGAATCATGACTGATGTGACTGGAAGGAAATACTTTATAAATCTGGAGATATTACTCACAAGGAAGGAAGAAAAATCCTTCCTACCACAATTAATTGCTTGTTTTTCTTCAATGAGTGCAGTTATGGTTTATGCTTTGGTCACGACCCTTTTTGGAAAAATTCAATGAAATCTTAGGGACTTGATGACTTTAGACAAACTCCTTCTTGACCATTTTTCGTTTTTGCCCATTTATTTTTTCCTCCACCTCATGAGCCATAACATTTCTTCTTTAACATCCAAATAAGATCTTGTCTTTTGTGGGACGAGTTGTAGTTATTAATGACAATTTTTACTTTATCATGATATACTGAAAATACCAAAAATATTCCAAGTGAGATGAAACGATTAAAAAATGCAATGTCAACCACATTTTTTGAGTTTTTATTGACGGTGTTCATTATGTGTTCATATATTTGAAACGTCCACAAGGCTCCCAGGAATAAAAAGCTTCCTGGACACCAGATTTCCAAATCATTGAGGGGCCTAAAAACTCTTGTGAAGTACAGTAGGTTTTGAAAGTCTTAACGACACCCAAACATCCATTTTTTTGGGGAGTGGACAAGTCTTGGAGACGATATGGATAAGGAAGCGATGGTGTGGGCCTTTTGATCTCTTACTTTCGGTGGTGCTATGTCTGTGAATTTGAATCTACTATGATCTCTTGGCTCTCGTGACTACAGTATTGTAGAGGCTTTTCTTAAAACTGACCCTACCACCCCAAACCATTAACACTCCCACTCTTCAACCGGTGGTTCTCTCCAAATAAACACACATACCACAGTTTTGGATTAATTGGCCAAATCGACCTATATTAAACAAACATAAGAATAATAAATAATTTGGAAGTAAGGAGATTCTTGGAGCTCCAAAATCTGGTGGAAACCAATCTAATAATAAGTAGGATATACAGCATTACCACCAGCCACAACCCACAGGCTTGAGGGCACCTTTGTCGCTGGAAAACCTTTTCCATATCCTGACTTCCAGGGACCCCACCATGAAGAGTTCTAAAATCTGCTATGCAATTAACCAAAACTTAAAGTGGAGGTTACCATCCACTCAATGTACAAACCCCACCACAATTTGCCACCAACTCTAAGAACCACCTCACCACTGCTTGATGGACTGACCCTAACAAACTCCCCCATAGATTACTTCCAAACTTTCCTGTTACTTACCCCCAATTAAAACATGGTCAAGACCTATCCTTATGGTGCCCTCTTTACCGGTCAATAGCCCTCACTCCCTCCTTAATTATATATAAGCGCCACTCATAAATCGACCACACCCTTTTTAATCCCCCCTTAAACTTTTGACCCCACCAAAACCCGCTTTTTGCATTTTTGCATTTATTTAACCCCTGCTTGCCCTACAAAGCTGAGTCATGGGTCACTATTGTGGGCTCAGTTTAGCCTTCATCTTGACTTTATGAACATGAGAACATGAGTAAGACTATGTGTCGAAACGCGTAGTTCTATGGGGTTTCTGTAAGCACTCAATTTCCCTGCTGACCGCTTTGTATTTGAATTTTTTATGGATTTTTGAAATAAAACGTGGAATATTTTAAAGACACACTCTGAGGACTGCGCTGGACTTCTTTTTCTTCTATCTTGACTTTATACTTACATCTGATTATTGTCTGTATTTATGATATATTGTTTTGATATGGTAGTCCTTTTTTGATTTTTAGTTTCTATATTCTGACATATTTATACATACACAAAACAAACAATACAAAAATACACAAAACAAAGATACTGCAAAAATGTGCAGTGTGTTAATTAGATGTACGGTTAATAAATTGGACTATTAAAACAGGTATTAAAAAAAATTAAATGTGTATGTTACATTAAAGGGACTCTGTCAGCAGATTTCTGCAATGTAGTCTGAAGACAGCATGCTGCAAGAGTTAAAACAGAGACTTCAGCCCTGTGCCTGTTATCTCACAGTCTGTTTACATAGAATGTTAGATTAAGCCTGTTATCTTTATTATTAGTGGGTCTCAGCAGCACATGAATTGTAGTTAGACTCTGCCCCCTTCTGTAATTAGCAGCTATTGTCTATGGAAATGTACACTAAAAGCCTGGTGTGGGTAGAGGCAGGTTTCTCAGCACTGCTACATCAAAATCTCATATCTTTCACTGTGTCAAAACAGCTGTAGCCACTAATCTAAGTGATACATCATTGAACTCGGGGCCTCTTTGCCTACATCAGGCAGCTCTTAGATGAGGTAGCAAAAACCTGCTGACATATTTTGTGAAAAAAAAAAAAGAAATGGACAAAAAAAGTTTGCTAGTTTTGTGCTTCAAAAAGGAAGCACCCATAACAAGCCCCTGTATTCTCGTCCGGTCTAATATTAAACTATTAAAACTTAGGAGTGCGCGAAAAAAAAGAAGGAACTTTTTTTGTTTTTCCATGAGAATAAGAATCGCAAACTGTTCGAATTTGCCGTGACCTGCAAATTTCCCATTTGATGCACATTCGATCCTCCACAGATCGATTCAATCATTTCTAATAGTAGGTGATCCATCCGAAATATCTGGCCAAAAAATCTGCCTTTTTTTCAGAACTAGGATTGTGCATAGGATTGTAGGAAGAGTCAATTTACCGGTACTGTGGATAGAAAATCCATTATATGTCAATTAATGATGTGGCTGTTACTAAAAATGTAATTGCACCAGTGGCTTAACAGCATAACGTGCATACTTCACAACTTTTAAAGAACAAAAAGAGAGACAAAGTATGCGGCGCCTGCAATACAGGTCAAGATTACTAGTCCCTCCTATGTCTTACATACAGGCAGTGGCTCAGTGGTAGAGCTGCTGACTATGGACAAAGAGCTCACAAGCTCCTGAGTTCTAGCCCTGTCACAGGAAACCAGAGCAGATGAGAATTTAATTTATGCACTGAGTTAATTTATTCACTTCCCTGAGAGGAGGAGACCGGACAAGAGCAGTAAACAGCGGGACTGCGTGAGTGAGCTCTCAAATCGGGACAGTCCCGCTGAATCTGGGACGCTTCAGTGGTATGGAACGTATGCCAAAATATCGGCATATAGGCAGTGGTAAGCTGAAGAAGTTGCTACATGGCAAAATTCCCTAAAGCTCCTAATATTTTTGGTGAATTGAAAGTTCTCACTTTGACTTATTATTTTTTCCATTTTGTTCAGTGTTTCGCCCCCGGTTTCCCTGAACTTTAATATACCCATTTATTTGCACTTTCCGCCTAGTATTTCATTTTGAAATTCTGTTTATTCCTCAGGATGAATGTTCTTATTTTCCTAGATTAATGATTAGTAATTTGCAGAATTTCATACAGTCTAGACGCAGTATGTGTGTGGGAAGTTTACTACGTCAGTACGCATAGGGATTTATTATTATGATGTTATTCTTCCAGTAGCAGTCTCGCTATGCTGATTACTTGCAAATTACAGTTTTTACGCAGATAGATTAACATTTAGGACTGGATCATAAAATACAATGAAATGATGTCTGATTAGAGGATGTGTGCACTTACACAGAGTCCGACTAGCCCAGAGATTCATATAGGATCCACCGCTGGGTCCGAGCTCTCATACAATCATCTGAGTCTTATAAAATGTATATTTAATTGTCTAATGCATTGATGACCCGATAGGGTATGTACTGTATTCTTCTTCACATCTGTCTCTGTCACAGATATTGCAAACTTTTATGCTTTCTTTTTATATGTTGCAGGTACTTTATATACCTGCAGATCGGTGGGGGTCCAGATACTGAGCCCTCCCCCCACAATCACTGATCACCCAAATGTTGGCAGAGAATTATACCTGAGAACTGTGCAGGAAGCAGGAGTCCATTGCTCCCAGGTCAGCGAGCATGTAGACTAGAGTATGGATACAAAAGAAAGTCATAGGCTCCTGCCTCCTGTATCACACACTTCTTTGCCACCTTTTGAGCGAGCGGTAAGTGGTCTTAGGTCCCAAACTCTGACTGATATACAGGCCTTTAAAGTGACTTCAAAATTTTAAAAATTGCATAAAACTTTATTTATGGCATGGGTTATATAAAGACAAGACAGAGGCCCATAGGCTGGTCCTAAGACTTGTGACCCTGCACTGTCCCTTATCCCGAAGGTAGGTTTGATGGTAACTAGGTTTGAGCCCCCCGCATGACCCTAACTCCTGTCTGAATCCTAATCTTACTCAGTTTCTCCCACACCCTCGAGGCGGTCTGGGAAACACAAACACAAAACCCCACAAAACAACACAGAAAAGGGAGAATGGAAACTGGTCCACATAGCACTCAAAATATACAGAAGAGACAATATGTGTACTGGGGGCAACGCAAAAGGGGAGGAAGCAACGTACAACAGGGGAACACTCACACCACTAAGAAGTGCAGCATGAATCACCATAAACAGGAAAAAACACCAAGACCGAAATCGCTGGAGTAAAAACTGAAGCTATCATCGGCACCTCCAGGAAGGAGGCAGTGCCTTAAATAGGAAAGTGACAGCTGCACTTGTCAATCAGCAACTTGAGCTCTTAGGTATTACTCATCAGTCTGCAGGAATTAACTCCTGCAGAGCTGAAGACCAGTGAACCTGACCCACGGACACCCGGATCTGACTGAGCAATACAGAAGCCTCAGGTTGCCTGTCAGACTCAGTAGTGTGAACAGAGTTTGAGGACATCTGCCAGAAGGTTTGTGCAGAGCCGAACATCGCATGACAATTTATTGCAGAAGACCACCAGACACCTTTATAAATCAATGGTAATTCCCATGCAATGGATTTAGCATATTGGACAATGTGAATAGAACCTTAGGACACCCTACTATGTAAAATCCCAATACACAAGTGAGAGATTTGGAGGGAACTTAAAGTATATGGTACTGATGGAAGCAGCGGAACTACAGCATTTGGCTTCACTACAGTACTCAGACAGAAAAGGGCCCTTGTGCAAGAACAATCTACGGGCCCTTTGCAGCCCAAGAACTCATATAAATGCAAAAGTGCACCTGCTTTGGAGGTAAAAATGGGCCCCTTTAACTGTTGGGCCCCTGTGTGACCACACAGGTTGCACCAATGATATGTCCGCCCGTGCTTGGCTTTTTCCATTAGCCCCTTAGACTATGAATGGAACGACATGGCACAGGCTTGAACATTACTCTATTCAAACTGACTATGTTAGTGCAATGAGGAGGAAAAGGGAGCATGGGACCCCCATTATATTGATTTTTGGGGGTCCCAGCAATCATTTATCATGTATCTTGTGTCCATTGTGTGTCCAATCATTTATTATCTATCATACCTACGTCCATTTTTGTGTCATTATCACCTATCCTGTGTCTAGTCCTAGTCATGAGCGAGCACTACCAAGCTCGGGTGCTTGGTACTCGTAACGAGCAGTTGGATGCTCAGATGGGCGTGACTCGAGTACCCGAGTATAAGAAAAGTGAATGGGAAACGCAAGCATTTCCGCGAAGATTTGCAGGAAAAATGCTCGAGTCCCCCACTGACTTCCATTATACTCGGTACACGAGTCGTGCCCATCTGAGTGACTAACTGCTCGTTACAAGTACTGAGCATCCGAGCATGGTAGTGTCCGCTCATCACTAGTTACAAGTACTGAGCATCCGAGCATGGTAGTGTCCGCTCATCACTAGTTACAAGTACTGAGCATCCGAGCATGGTAGTGTCCGCTCATCACTAGTTACAAGTACTGAGCATCCGAGCATGGTAGTGTCCGCTCATCACTAGTTACAAGTACTGAGCATCCGAGCATGGTAGTGTCCGCTCATCACTAGTTACCAGTACTGAGCACCCAAGCATGGTAGTGCTCGCTCATCACTAGTTACGAGCACCTGAGCATGGTAGTGCCCGCTCATCACTAGTGTCACCCTTTAAAGGGACTGTTGCTATGCCCCAGAGACCCAATTACCATTTTGACTTTCCTGGCTGTTCCATTACTTCTTTTAAGTGCAAGTACTTTGAAAAATAATATAAAAAAGGGAAATATAATTGAGATATGTTCTTCAAATCTTATCTACATCTGGGCTGAAATCCATTTACTACCCAAGACATGCCTGATTTTTCCAGGTCATCTTCAGAAAATTCTGGAAAGTCCTAGGAAATGTAAGACTCTTAGCAACTCTGCTATGATGCCCGCCACATTGCCCCCTAGAGCAATACTCGATTCAAAGAACACTATAGCGATTTGCCAGCTTTTTCAAATACAGTCATGGCACATTCAGGCTGTCCCTGAACATAAAGATTTATGTAAACCACCAAAAGTGGGTAGACCCAGCAAGGTGGGGGTGTTCCAATGTGGAGTTTTGGAACCAAACTTAAGGCCCTGTGCGTACTAGGCCGTTTTTACCCGCGGATTTACCCGCGGTTTTGCTGTGGAAATTTCTTGAGAAATGTTTGAAATCTTTCTGCAGACATTTCCCAGCAAAACCTATGGGAAAAAAAATAGCTGTGCGCACACTGCGTTTTTTTTCCTCAAGAAAATTCTTTATGAAGATTTTCTTGAGAAAATTTCTTGAGAAAATGTGCATGTCACTTCTTTTCCGCAGGTACCTGCGGAAAACCCCCGGTATTTCCCTCCATTCACTGTAATGTAATCGCGAAATACCGGGGGTATACCGCAGGTAGCAAATGATGTGCGGTATACCCTCGGTATAGCCGCGATTTACCTGCGGTAATGCTCATCGCTGCCTGCGGTTTTGCAGGGAGTGATGTCATTATGCCAGGAAGAGGAAGCGGAGCAGCGTAAACACACACGTCACACTCCCTGGACGCCGCACAGACGCACTTCCGTGTGACCTCCAGGTTCCCGTGCAGTCTGTGTCCCGCTCCAGCCCCGCCGCTGCCAGCCCTGCAGTGTCAGTGTCTGCCCGCAGTGTCAGCAGCTTTTCACGCTGCAGCGCAGGCAGACACTGACACACAGCAGTGCGTGCAGCCGCGGGGATGATGAGCGCTGCTGTCAGGAGGTGAGGTGAGATCATTACCTGCTGTGACGATTTCCTGCCTCCTGACGTCACCGCGGGCACTGCTGTCTATGCCCGTCTTGCGAGCGGCCCGAGACTGTCACTAGCGGTGACGTCACGGGCTCTCGCGATACTGCTAACAACGCAACGGGCATAGAAGTCAGTGACAGCGCTGACGTCAGCAGTACAGGAGATGATCACAGCAGGTAATGATCTCATCTATCTTCCTGACAGCAGTGCTCGTCATCCCCTACAGTGACCTGGGCTATTGATGTTAGCTCAGGTCACTGTACTGCTCTCCCAGCCAATGGGGAACATTCTGTTCTTCATTGACTGGGACAGTGACTATGGTATGGATCGCCGTGGGACCCCCCCCTTATTGGATTACGCCGGACGTGGAATTGATTGTTCTTTTCAATAAATTGGTGAAAGAGGGAATGTTTTGGGCAGTGTTTCTTCAAATAAAACTTTTTTTGTTATCTATTTTTTATTTCTTACTGACTGGGTTGGTGATGTCGGGTATCTGATAGACGCGTGACATCACGAACCCCAGGGCTTGATGCCAGCTGACATTACACATCTGGCATCAACCCCATATATTACCTCGTTTGCCAACGCACCAGGGCAACGGGATGAGTTGGGGCGAAACGCCAGGATTGGCACGTCTAATGGATGCGCCACTTCTGGGGCGGCTGTGGCCTGCTATTTTTAGGCTGGGGAGTGTCAAATAACAGTGGACCTCCCTAGTCTGAGAATACCAGACCACAGCTGTCCGCTTTACCTTGGCTGGTGATCCAATTTGGGGGGGGACCCCACGTTTTTTGTTTTAAATTATTTATTTAATGTAAAATAACAGCGTGGGGTGCCCTCTGTTTTGGATTACCAGCCAATGTAAAGCTGCCAGCTGTGGTTTGCAGGCTGCAGCCGTCTGCTTTACCTTAGATGGCTACAAAAGATGGGGGGACCTCACGTGTTTTTTTTTTTAATTATTTATTTATTTTATGGCGAAATACAAGGCTAAGCACCCTTTAGGGCCACATGAAAGTCACTAAAGGGTGCCAGCTTAGAAAATGCAGGGGTGTGGGACATTATATAGGTCTTTCTCATCTATCTATCTATCTATCTATCTATCTATCTATTCATCTATCCATCTTTCCCTCTATCCATTATCTGTCTATCTATTATCTATATTATTTATTGCAGTTACAGCATAAAAAAACCGCAGGGACCAACCTGCGGAAAAACCGCAGCAAAACCGCCCGCCCGCGGTTTTGGTGCGGTTTTTTACCGCAGATACGGTAATCTTCAACTCCCAGAAGTTTCTCAAGAAATTTTCTTGAGAAAAATCACTTTTCTAGTGCGCACAAAGCCTAAAAATCCCTTTTCTCCCAACTTTAGTATTAACTAGAATGCATTTGCGCTAATCTTTGTGTGGATCCAAGCATCAGCCTCGGATTTTTGCTATGGAAAAAAACCATCATAAGTGTGAACAAGGTCTAACTGGAAGAAGCTAAGCAACTCTTTTCTTTCCATAGGAAATCCATTGTTGGCAAATAGTGGGTGATTACCATTAACATGGAGGAAAGAGTTAGGATGGGTTACAAGTAGAGCTGCTTGGACTTGCAAAAATCCGGGACCGGCGGATCACTGCTCAATAAAAAAAAAAAAACCTGATCCGCTCCAGAATCCGGTGCCCATATAAATCAGAATCCGGAGATTAAAAACGTTGGTGGAAGGAATAGGGGGTAGGAGCGTGCGCAGTATACTCACCTAGGCTGTGTCATGGCAGCAAACTCCTTCTGGGTCACGCTTTTCCCTTCCAGAACTGACAATTCAATATTCACTGTTTTCCCCCGCCCACTGATGCGTGTGACTGGTTGCAGTTAGACGCGCCCCCACCCTGAGTGGCAGCGTGTTAATTGACTGCAACCAATCACAGGCGCCAGGATGGCCGGTGGGCGGGGAAAGCAGTGCAAGTGTCTGCGGGTCAGTATGGTGTGCGTGCAAGTACCTAGAAACACATGCACTCTCCTGTCAGAAGTGTGCGCTACTGTGCCGATGATGCGATGTCAGACTCGTGCGAGTCCCTAGCAAGTGTGACTCCGGCCTAAGAGAAACCGCATGCATTTTTTTCTTTATTATTTAAATAAATAATAAAAAAAATGACGTGTGGTCCCCTCTAATTTTCATCCCCCTGGTATTCTCATCCTGCAGCCGCGCGGATCCGGACTTTTACAGTCCGGATCTGCTCAGCCCTAGTTACAAGGAATTGTCAGTAATGCCCACATCGGCGTCTCTGCATTGTTCTATCCCACCTTCTCCGGTGGAGACATCTGGCCGCTGACGTGTCTGGCTCTCCTGCGGTGGCCACTCCATTCCCGTTCTGTGCTGCTGTATCCCAGAGTAGGCTTCCTGCTTCTGCCTTAGGAACTCGTGCGCAGCCATGCCCCCTTTCCTAAAGGGCCAGCGTACTCTTAACCCGGAAGTGCCTCTCAGGTAAGCTGAGACCCTGCAGCTATTTAGGTTACATTCTCCCTTCAGAAAGTGCTTGGGTGCAGCTGCTTTTACATTGTGCTAGTTTCTGTTGATGACTTATTTTTGTGATCCAGTGTGGTGCTGCAGTTATCTATAACCTGCCGCTGCTGTTACAAGCTGCCCCGCTGGCCGCCATCCACAATACCCGCTGCCACAAAATATCCTCACCGGCCGCTGCTACCGTATTCATCCATCCATACATCCATCCATCCATCCATCCAAGCTTGCTGCTATCTATCTCCAGAGACAGTCAACCCCATACCCCTGGGGCCAGCCATCACAGCAACAGTCTTCCCAAGTGGCACTCACATCTGCAGCATAACACCTTCACCATTAGGGGCTCTGGTGAAAACCAGGTGCGGTTCCACAGTCAAGTCCCTCTGGGTTTTCTGGGTGCTGTGGCCCAGTGGGTTCGCTAAAATCCTTGCTCGCCCGGAGAGCATAACACTGTCCTTCTCTACTGGATGGCAAAGCCAGTTACAAGCAATATGTCCCAATTTAATATAAATGACTACAATACAGTGGAACCTCGGTTAACGAGTAACCCGGTTTGCGAGTATTTCCTTATACGAGCAAAGCTTACTGTAAATTTGTAACTCAGTTTACGAGCAATCTTTGCTGTACGAGCAAATACTCACCGCACACACTTACGGTTCTGTACTTTCACCACGCTCTGACCCGCTCTTGCAGTCCGCACAAACACGCAGAAACACACACACTCAAACACACACGCGCGCACACATATTATGCTCACCTTACCTTACGTTCCCTCGCCGGCCTCCTGGTTCTTGTAGTCCGCAGGTACAGTATGTGTATTGGGTAACCATCGCGACAATGGAGGAACTTCCGCTGTCAGCCGCTTCCCAAAGGCAGCGCGCTGACCAATCAGAGGCAAGCGGCTCATGCCTTTGACATCAGCGTGCTGGCCAATCAGAGGCAAGCGGCTCCTGCGTATGACGTGGACGCTGACAGCGGAAGCTCCTGCATTGTCGCGATGGTTACCCAATACACATACTGTACCTACGGACTACAAGAACCTGGAGGCTGGTGGGGGAACGGAGGGTAAGGTTAGCATAGTGTGTTTGTGTGTTTGTGTGTGTGTGTGGTTGTGCGTGTTTGTGCGTGTGTGGAATGGCACAATAAGGGACATTGCACAAGTGGAACGAATTGTCTGAGCTTCCATTATTTCCTATGGGCATACAGAATGGAGTAGAGAAGGGGTAAAAGCCGCGCATCAGCCGAAATGAAGATGTAGAGTGTTGATGAAGATAAACTTTCTTTTATGCCATAGGTCTACGCATTTTGAGGTGAAAACCTCTTCCTCAGGACCAGTACATAAACTTTTTGTTGATGTACTGGTCCTGAGGAAGAGGTTTTCACCTCGAAACGTGTAGACCTATGGAATAAAAGAAAGTTTATCTTCATCAACACTCTACATCTTCATTTCGGCTCATGTGCGGCTTTAACTCCTTCTCTACTCCATTTTGTATGCTCATCCACGTGGGGCTGCAGCAGACGCCATTATCTTATGCGCATTAGTGGTTGTGACTATCACAACCCTTTCAGGTGAGTGTATACTTATAGTTAAACCTCACCGATCTGTTTGGTATTACACTTTCAGCGCTCTTTATTTTCAGAATTATTTCCTATGGGAAATTTTGCTTTGCTAGACGAGAAACTCGGTTTAGGCTGCTTTCACACATCCGGCTTGAGCTCTGCGGCTCAATCCGGCTGTGCAAGCTATGCAACGGATGCGGTGAACACACCGCATCCTTTGCATAAGTTTTTCCTTTGCGGCCAGTCCGGTTTTTGCCGCTTGCGGCATGCTACTGAGCATGCGCAGTGGCAAAAACCGCATGCGGCGGCCGGATGCGGTTATTGTCGCATCGCGCCGCATCCGGCCGCCATAGGCATGCATTGAAAAATGCGCCGCAACGGCCGAATGCGGCGCGATGCGGTTTTTTTTTGCCACACGAAAAAACGTGCCAGGCAACGTTCCATCCGGCCGCCGCATCGGCTAAATCTGCCGCATACGGCAAAAACCGGACCGAACGGGAACCCATGCGGCACTAATTAAAGTCTATGCAGAAAAAACGCAACCGGCAGCAAAAAAAACCGGTTGCGATTTTCCTGCAAAGTGCCGGATTGTGCCGCATTGCAGAAACCGGAGGTGTGAAAGCAGCCTTACAAGCACAGTCCCAGAACGGATTGTTCTCGTAAGCCAAGGTTCCACTGTATATCCCTCATATGACAGTTACATTGTCACAACTTGTTTTCCTCCATTTCATGAATGTCACAAGTAGCATCCACACATACCGCTCATAGGTAAGATAGAATGCCATATTATTCAGATAATACAGTTAATGTGCATTTATCCAGATGTGACCTTTCCCGTTGTGCTCTAGGAGAATGTCAGTTTGCTATATTCTTCATAACATAGTTCTCGTCTTCACAATCCTTTAATACGTTCTGTGAACCCAGAGTCACAGAGATGTGGCATATAAATCACTCAGTAAGTATGGCTATATACAGACTCCTGGAGCATAAGGTCGCCCCAGAAGAGTATAATTATCACATACTGTCAGCATGCACCTGCATCACCGCAGATTAATGAATTCCTCCATACGAGCATACGCAGTATACCGCCTCATGCTAGGATTTCTGGATATTTTTAAGCATGATCTGTCAATTCTCCTGACATGTTTGTTTCAGTAAGCCATTGACTTCCATATAACTGTAATATTTTTCATAACTCTGATTTGTCCCTCTGTTATTTCTCCTTGTTGGTTCCACTCTTTCTGCCAAAGGGTGTGTCCCTACATGATCAGACTCTGAATGGAAAACTTCAGACTAGACACGCCCCAATTAGTAACATTGAGGAGAAATAACAGAAAGCAGTGAGAGAACTGAATAGTGATAAGTATTTACTGAAACAGACTTGTCAGTGTCATGCGGTGTTCGGCTCTGCACGTACCTGCTGGCACAACGTTGTCGGACTCTGTTCACACCACAGAGTCTGACAAGCAACTTGAGGCTTCTGTATTGTTCAGCCAGAGGCGGGCATCGGTTGGTTCAGGTTCACTGGTCTTCAGCTCTGCAGGAGTTAATTCCTGCAGACTGGTGAGCAGGATCTAAGTTTTCAGGTTGCTAAATGCCTTGTGCAGTTGTCTCCTCTCTATTTAAAGCACAATTTACTTCTTGTTTGTGCCGATGATAGCTTTAGCATACGCTCCAGCGATCCTGGTCTTGGTGGTGTTCCTGTTTACAGTGATCCATGTTATACTTCTGAGTGGTGTGAGCATTCCCCTGTTGTGCCTTAATTTCCCCCCTTTTTTCCTATTGTTTCTCAGTACACATATTGTCTCTCTTATGTGCTTTGAGTGCTATGTGTACGAGTTTCCGCTCTCCCTTGTCTGTGTCATTTTATGAGGTTTTGTCTGTATTTTCCAGCCCACCCCAAAGGTGTGGGAGATGGGGAATAAGATCAGGATCCGGACAGGAGTTAGGGTCAAGCTGGGGGTTTGGAACTGATTACAATCAAACCTACCTCTGAGATAAGGTACAGCACAGAGACTCTAGTCGGAGGCCCAGTCTAGGGACATTGCCCTGTCATTACATACCCCGTGATACTCCGTGACAGTCAGGAAGGGTGACAAGTCTATTTTAAGGCCTAAAGATATCCAAACTTTTCCTTTTTGGAAAAAATCAAACTGCTTATTCCAACTATTAATTTCTTAAATGGGTTTTTCACTATGCCAAGTGGCATATCGCTACAATATGGCATCACTTTGGAGGAAATCTAACTATGAAGACATCTACCATTTTTCAGAATAAATTCCTATACTTCTGTTTAGTAGTTTGAGATTCTTTCAGAGTTTTCCCCAAATGAGGAAGGCCTCCTGGTGCCTAAAGAAATTTCATATAGATTTTTTGCTGCAGATTTACTCAACAATCCTGCTCAAAAATACACTTCTATTCATTTGTATGGAAAATTGTTGTTTTTTTTTAATGAAGAACTTTTGAAAAATGGAACAAAAAAAGCGCATGTCAATTTTTCTGAGTGAATGTTGATGGAATTCTCTCCAAATTATTTTTGTATAGCAGTGTTTGGGTTTTCTATTGATTGAACAGTGCCTAATCAGTCTTGTAGCGCTTGCTTGGGTCCTGGGTTCAAATCCCACCAAGCAAAATATCTGTAATGAGTCTTTATGTTATCCCCGTGTTTGCGTGGGTTTCCTCCAGGTTCTCTAATTTTCTCCCACACTCCAAAGACATACGGATAGGGAGTTTTAGATTATGAGCCCCAATGGGGACAGTGTTACTGATGTATGTATTAATGGTGCCATATACCGTAAGTGAATAAATATATTATTATTATTATTATTATTATTATTATTATTATTATTTTGGAGAGAATTCCATCAAGATTCACTCTAAAAAAGTGATGAGCATTTTTTTGTTTCATTGACTCATTAGGCATTTTTCAAACGTTCTTCAGAAAAAAAGTCAATTTTCATACAAATGGATATAGTGCATTAGTGTGTTAATTAACAATATGATGTTATATAAAGATAATAAAAGATATATAAAACTGTCAGATAATAAGTATTCTGGAAATAAGTAAATAATAACCCTAAGGATTTGTTAGTTAGGTATAGATCCAGGTTCACAAGTAACATATCTGTCATGCTCCCGGTGTCCCGAGTAATATGAAAAAAGGAGCGCACCACACTTGGGGAGTAATAACAAAAGGGGTGCTACAAGTACAACACAGGAGTAATATGAAAAAAGGAGCGCACCACACTTGGGCACCGCCCCTTACCCACTGATCCGGTCACACCATCACGGCACCGCTCCTTACCCACTGATCCAGTCTCACCGTCACAGTATCACTCCTTACCCGTTGATCCGTCCACGTGCCCGCCGGTCGCGGCTGCCGCTCCCGCTCATGCTCTCCTGCGTCCTGTTCCTGGTCTCTTGAGTCTAACTCTGATTCTTAGGCACATGCTTGTGTATAGGGCGGGGCCGCGCCCACTCACCTTGTCTTATAGGCCCAGCACTCCTGAAACAGGATATGGCTGAGACAGGTGCAGAGTATATAAGACTCCCCTTTCCATGTGGGCGGTGCCTGATCAACGTGTTTCTGTAAGCTAGGTGTTCAGGTCTCCTAGTGCCTTGCCTCTCTCTAATCCTGTGTCTTCCACAGAGCCAGCCCTGCTACCTTAACCTGGTCCTGACTGCGGATTGCCCAGGAAGTCCTCCAGTGACTGTCGGCTGTGAATCCCATCATCTGCCTTCAGCCTGAACCTGTCTCCGATCCCCGACTTCACCTGGTGACCTCTGCCCTCACGTCCAGCAGGATCCAGATCTCGCCTGATGTTCCTATCCAGTACCTGAACCTGGTCTTCATCATCTGCATTGCCTCCAGGAACTCTGTGACTCTAGAGACATCTTGCTACCAGTCCCCTGAACGACGCTGACCCAGTACCACTAGTGCTCCGGCTACCGTGCATCTAGGCCCTCTGGTGGGGTGATCAGGACAGTCCCTGTACAGGGGTTAGCTCCGGGTTGCCTCACTGGGGGAGTCGGTGCACGGCCCAGAGGATCCACCACCAGGACCTAACAATATCATGACCTAAGGCATATTAAAGGGCATCTGTCAGCATGGAAGGACTATTTAAACCAAGTACAGGTGCTCGGTGCATCATGGCAGGGCCAAATATTTAAAGGGAACCTGTCAGGTGCAATATGCACCAAGAACCATGAGCAGTTCTGGGTGTATATTGCTAATCCCTGCCTAACCGTCCCTGTATCTAGTAGCATAGATAAAGGGATCTTTCTAAAAAGTATTTCTAAAGAGCCTTTATGATATGCTAATGAGCGCAGGGACTAGTCGCAAGGGTGTTAGATTCTCTGACTAGTCCGCTCTTTTAGCATGTTAGCACACCCACAGGGGCATGCAAACATGCTACTCAGTGCCCATTGCCCAGCATCATCAGCGTTGACGTGTGTACCTGTGTCCATTATCAACGCCTCAGACACTGAGTTTAGGGTCAGTACACATGATCAGGAGTACCGGTACTTCCAGTCATGCGCACTATGAAACCAAATATAAGCATCCCCGCTTCAGAGTTCTAGTGCGCATGACCAAAAGACGAGACTTCTGATCATGTGCACTGACCCTAAACCCGGCGTCTGAGGCGGTGACAATGGACACAGGTCTGCGCGTCACCGCTGATAACGCTGGGCATTGAATAGCATGTTAGCACACCCACAGGAGCATGCTAACATGCTAAGAAGGTGGACTAGTCAGGGAAACTAACGCCCTTGCGACTAGTCCCCGCACTCATTAGCATATCATAAATGCTCTTTAGAAATACTTTTTCTAAAGATCTCTTTATCTATACTACTAAATGCTGGGACAGTTAGGCAGGGATTAGCAATGCGCTCACAGAACTGCTTGTGGTTCTGGGTACATATTGGACCTGACTGGTTTCCTTTAAGTGCTCCTTTCCACCTGCTTGTTTTACATCTATCTCCACCCTTTTCTGGCTCTATGAAGCCGCAGCCGTCAATCAATAAAGAAGGAAGGATGGAGATAGACACAAAACAAGTGAGAAGGTGCACTTAAATGTTTGACCACACATGATGCACCGAGCACCTGCACTTGGATTTAGTAGCCATAGGTCCAGGTTGGCAGACATGACAAATGATCTAAGGCAAAAATAAAAGACCTATGACTTGATGACATAATTATATGAATAATGCCGCACCACTGACACCTCTCAGAGAATTCCATTGACACGCGTTTCACTATAAATACAGCTTCATCAGGAGCACAGCAGAATAAGTTTTGCTTATGTTTCAAGCTATGCTCCGCTCTTGATATCCGCACAGCAATATTTGATTGTAATGTTTGGATTTTTAATGAGCTACCAATAAATTCTGAAATTTTATCCTGGTGCCAACTCAACTCTATAACACTTTTCAATCCATGATACGGATGGTGGCCACATTTGAGACAGAGCCCGAAAAAACAAAGCTTTGGCTTGTGTGCGTGAATGATCACTTTTGCCTCCTATAACTCCTCTTCATCTGATAATCCAGAAAGTGACGGCCAATCAAGCTAATGTCAGAGAACAATCCTACTTCTAATGCTCATATGCACATAAGTGGCATACAGTACCGTAAGGTGCACGTTATACATCAGCGCCATGATCAGCCTGGCTGACATCTATTGTCAATTATTACTAATCTCCGTCTTCTCCTAGTGCTGGGGATGGGAGCACTGAGAAAAATTACAGAATTGAGCTGTCGAAAAAGAAATGGCCTCAGGGATGGCAATGAATTTCTCAGCTTAGTAACTCTTCAAAATGTACAAACGCAACGCTCCACGGCACAATTCATGGAGACGTTTACAAATATTTTTAAGAGGCTGCAAATAATGTATTTTTTTTAAATTTTACATTGAAAATTGTATTTACTTTTTTTAGTTGTTTTTTTTTTGTTCTATAAATTAATTTAATTAATAGTTCAATTGAGTGCAAATAAACTATTAATTTACAGGGGTTAATCAACACAGTCCAGAGAGGTCCAGTATGGACGCAAGCGACGCCGCTGATATGACGATCCCGCACACCTACCGAGATGCATGAACATGTCGTGTTCATTAGAATAGGACCCGTGCACGATCCCTGCCGACTGTGCATGCATCCCAGCGGTCTTGTGAGGGTATAACATCATCCGTACTTGTTACTACTGGTGTGGAAGTGAGCGGCTCTGAGTGGAGCCAATAACCCCTTTTAGGCTATGTGCCCACATGGCCTTTTTTTGTGGGGGGGTTTATGCGCTTTTCCTTGCTGCATTTCATCAATAAAAGCAAGGAAAAAGCATCCCAGCAAAGTCTATGAGGATCCGGACTTGCTGTACACACGCTGCTTCTTTTTTCCTTGCAGATTTTGTTGCTGGAAAAAGAAGCAGCATGTCAATTGTTTGTGTTTTATTTTCTGTGTTCCTATAATCCCCTGCAATGCTTTATCACTACAAGGGATTATAGCGCAGCACTTCGCCTCACACACAGTGCATACAGCATGATGTGTGAGGCTCTCCGTAGTTCAGTAACCCGGGGTCATCATGGTGATGACCCAGGGTTACTATGGCAGTGATTGAACCCCGATCGCCAGGGAGAGGTAAGCGATTCCTCTCCTTGCCTTCGGAATGCTTTGATCGCATTACTTATGATTAAGGACTTTTGTTTTTAATATGTAGGGTCCGAAACGTGTCACGTTTACTCATACTCTTTGTTTTGCGTTATCGATTTCCCTCAATTTTTTAAGAATATGGTTCAATAAGATTTTTTTATGATATCTGAATTAGTGCTGGGTCCAACTCTTCTCCTTTTGCCCAGCGGACCGCGTGCACCCTGCAAGTCCTGGAGTACACAGCATCAGGTGAGCTGAATTTTTTCTACTTACCTTAAACTGCCGAGCACCAGTCCGGGCAGTGAGAACCGGGTACCGGCTGTAACATCAACTGGAGACCCGGTGGCGATCAACGGGGGTACAGTGCCTAAACCTCCGCGTTGTAAAAAAAAAAAAGCACAAAAAGCAGGAAAAAACACATATGAAAAAATATGCAAACATAAGAAAAAAATGAGCATTTTTTCTGCTGCATTTTTCCTGCCAAAACATGCTTTTTATGTGCAGAAAAGAAGCACATAAGAAAGCAACGTGGGCACATTGCCTAAAGCTTCTGGAAACCAATTTATAATGAGATCCCCATTACTTTGTGCTTTTTTTTAATGTTAGTAGGGTATTCTACTGTGGCAGTGAGGTCCTTAGACATTTTCAGGCACCAGGGTCAAAGTGCAACTACTTTCTCTGCACTCCATATAGCTACGAGCCTTTGTGCAAATATATCGATGTGAGCTGTGGGTTTATTTATGCAGAGATGAATGGAGGTCCATGGCAGAACACACTAGAAAGTCTAGTGGCTTATTTCACACATTTAAGATCTGAGGGAAAAGGTTGCAAATGGAGCATGAAATAGTCTTTGTGATGATCCAATACTAAGGGGTACTTTGCACACTACAACATCGCAGGTGCGATGTCGGTGGGGGTCAAATTGAAAGTGACACACATCCGGCGTCGCAGGCGATATCGTAGTGTGTAAAGCCTTTTTGATACGATTAACGAGCACAAAATCGTCGTAATCATATCATCGGTGTAGCGTCGGTCATTTCCATAATTTCGGAATGACCGATGTTACGATGTTGTTCCTCGTTCCTGTGGCAGCATACATCGCTGTGTGTGAAGCCGCAGGAGCGAGGAACATCTCCTACCTGCGTCCTGCGGCTCACGCCAGCTATGCAGAATGAAGGAGGTGGGCGGGATGTTTACGTCCCACTCATCTCCGCCCCTCCGCTTCTATTGGCCACCTGCCGTGTGATGTCGCTATGACGCCGCACGACCCACCCCCTTAATAAGGAGGCGGGTCACCGGCCAGAGCAACGTCGCAGGGCAGGTGAGTGCGTGTGCAGCTGGCGTAGCGATAATGTTCGCTACGGCAGCTATCAGAAGATATCGCTGCTGCGACGGGGGCGGGGCTATCGCGCTCTGCATCGCAAGCATCGGCTTGCGATGTCGTAGTGTGCAAAGTGCCCCTAAGTGTATGCCTAGACTATAGGTGAGAATGTGGAGCATGAATCACATCTCAGCACAGTGGCAAGTAATCCTGATCAATGGTATCCAAATCAGCGGGCAATATAGATATTGTGCAACTGGTAACTGTGGATTTATTGGACTCCAGCACTCTTCGGGTATCTACAGAAGATACTGAAGAGGATATTTGAAGAAAAAACAAAAACAAAAAGCCAGCACCAAATGTGCACCTCAGCACTAAAACTAAACAGCACTAAAAAAAGAAGAGGATATTTGTAGCTTGGTCACTTTTTGAGTTAACTGTAAGTAGTAAATTGGTAGGATTCAGTAAGAAACAAAACAGTCTTCTTCAAAATTTACCATGTACCTTGTGGGGAAACATGAGAGAACTGAAAGAATTAACCAAAGTGTTAATATTCAAGTCTCGGGTCAATTTGTGCAGCTGAATGATGGTCCGTTTAGTTAGGAAGTGAACAGTTAGATTTTGGAAGTGGGAATAATGGGATTAGTCGATGAAAGGACTAAATTGTGATGGTCTGGACAGGTCATTGTGGCGCCCCGTGCCAGAGTCACCACAAAGAATGGCTGCATGTATATTTCAAGGTGTATAACATGTATTGCCAGCTTTAATGACAGTTGGTTTCTGCTTTTCACTGCATACGCAGATTTGCCTACACTCTCTTATTGGGGCTATTTACCTAGTCTGAAAAGAAGGCTTGTGGATGAGCTCTAGAAAGAGAGGGGAGGAGCTTAGAGTGTGAGGAGAAGTTATTGTGCGTTTGAGGAGAGCATAAAATGGAGACGGTCCTGGCCTCGGTTGCCTTTTGAGTCCTCTGAAGGGGCTACCAGGAAAGGCGGGTGTCAGTCCCTAGGCCACCTACACTTTCAGGGTCAGTGGCAAACTGAGACTGCTTGGACCCTTTTCATAAGTAGGAGTAAATTACCCAGGATCTCAGAAATATCATTGAATCCGGAAACTTCTACAAGCAACAGTAAGTGTTCCCATAGGATTCGAGTCGCCTGCTCGCTGAAAGGGATCACGGATAAAAAAATTGTCTGTCTTGAAAATCCCAGGATTTCAAAATACCTTTTCCCAGGTAGGGAAGTAGCAGCAGGAGGATTATACTACCACACAGCAGAGAAACTCAACTCTCACCGGGGCAGGTCAGATCACCATTATCATTATTATTATTATTATTGCGCCATTGCTTCCATGGAGCTTTATATGTGAAAAGAGGTACACATAGTAGAGACAAGTACAATAATCATAAGAGAGAATACAGTAGGTGAGGGTAGAGATGGTCGTGCGGCGCTATATCAGACTAAGGGTTACTGCAGTTTGTAGGCTTGTCGGAAGAGGTGGGTCTTCAGGTTACTTTTGAAGCCTGTCAGGGTAGGTGAGAGTCTGATATGTTGTGACAGAACATTATGGGGGATGCACGGGAGAAATCTTGGATGCGATGATGGGAAGAGGAGATGAGAAGGGAATAGAGAAGGAGATCTTGTGAGGATCGAAGGTTACGTGCAGGTAAGTACCGAGAGACTAGGTCCCAGATGTAGGGAGGAGACAGGTTGTGGATGGCTTTGTAGGTCATGGTTAGGGTTTTGAACTGGAGTCATTGGGCAATGGGAAGCCAGTGAAGGGAGTGTCAGAGAGGAGAAGTTGGGGAGTACCTGGGGGACAGGTGGATTAGTCAGGCAGCATAGTTTAGAGTAGATTGTAGCGATGAGAAACTGTTAGAAGGGGGGCCACAGAGCTGGGGGTTGCAATAATCCAGGTGGGAGATAATAAGGGCATGTACTAGGGTTTTTGCAGCGTCTTGGGAAAGGAATGTACAAATCCGGGAAATAATTTGATAATTTGAGTTGGAGGCAGAAGGAGGTGAAGAGGGCTTGGATGTACGGCTTGAAAGAGAGATCAGAGTCTAGAGTTACTCCCAGGCAGTGAGTACGTGGGACTGGGGAATGTGAGCAGCCATTGACATTGATGAGGGGACATTGAGTGAGGAGGAGGAAAGATAATGAATTCTATTTTGTCCATGTTGAGTTTTAGAAATTGAGCAGAGTAAAAGGATGAAATAGCAGACAGACACTGAGGAATTCTGGTTAGTAAGGAGGTGATGTCAAGTCCAGAGAAGTTGATCTCTGTATGATCAACATAGAGGTGAAATCTGTGGGACTCTATGAGTTGTCCTAGGCCAAAGGTGTAGATGTAGAACAGCATGGGTCCTTAGACTGAACCTTGTGGGACACCGACAGATAGGGGACGAGATGAGCAAGTGGTGTGAGAGTGAGAGACGCTGAAAGTTCAGTCGGTTAGGTATGAGGAGATCAAAAATAGTGCCAAGTCTGTGATGCCCAGAGACGAGAGAATTTGTAGCAGAAGGGAATGGTTTACTGTGTCAAAGGCAGAGGGCAGGTCCAGGAGGAGGAGGACAGAGTAGTGTCGTTTGGCTTTGGTGGTTAGTAGGTCATTGGTGACTTTAGTTAGGGCAGTTTCAGGGGAATGATGCGGTCGGAAGCCAGATTGTAACCGGACAAAGAGGGAACAGGAGGAAAGGTGGGAGGACAGTTCAAGATGGAAATGCTGTTCCAGTAGTTTTGAGGCATAGGGGAGAAGTGATATGGGGCGATAATTTGACATGGAGGAAGGTTCAAGGGAGGGCTTTTTGAGGGTGGGTGTGATGGAGGCATGTTTAAAGCATGAAGGAAATAAACCAATTGTTAGTGACAGGTTGAAAAGGTGGGTTAGGCTTGGGATGAAGACGGTGGTAAGATTGGGGATGAGGTGGGATGGGAGTGGGTCAAGCGGACAGGTGGTGAGATGTGATCTTGAGAGTAGAGTGGAAAGATGATCTTCTGTCATGGTGGAGACGCTGAATTTGGAAGATGAAGCCTGAGTAGTTGTGAGATGGGGTTGTGGTAATTGTGGGCCAAAGCTTGTTCTTATGTTGTCAATCTTCTGCTTGAAGAAAGAGGCAAAGTCTTCAGCTTACATGACAGGAGAGGGAGGTGGTGCTGGGGGATGGAGGAAACAGTTGAAAGTGTTGAATAGCTGTTTAGGGTTGTGAGATAGAGAGGATATGAGGGCTGAGAAGTAGGTTTGTTTTGCAGCAGTGAGTGCAGACTTGAAATTGGTGAGGGTCTGTTTGTATGTGATGAAGTGCTTCCTGGGAGCCTTACCCCAAATAGGATGTGAATATCCTTAAATTAAAGATGACAGTCTACACTTTAAGCTCATTTTGATTATAAAACTGTATCTTGGAAATATTTTGGTAAACAACCACAATGCCAAAACTTGTGTCCCTGTATACACATTTTTGGATCTAACTATATAATGGGCATGTGACCATGGATCAAGAAGACATGGAATCTGGTTGCCTGATCTGATGAATCAAATGTTTTTGTTTTCTGTCATCTGAATGGCCAGGTGCTAATCTATTGGCCCACAATACCACTAGATACTTTCAGAGGTCTCGCAAAGTCATAAACTCAGCAGGTGATAGCTGGTTTGGTTGGACAAGAGGGATGTAAGCAATATTAGACAAGTTTTTTTAATAAGACATCTCATCAATGTAGATGTCTCAGAGAGGGACCCTTTTTCAGGAATCCCTCTATTAGCCAATGTTGAGAGTCACCAGTAATGAGCATGTCTCACTATAGCAGACCCAGTTCGTCCATGTCCATGTAATGCAGGGGTCTCCAACCTGTAGCTCGGGAGCCACATGTGGCTCGCAGGCCTGTGATGTGTGGCTTGCAGCCGTCTTCAAGCTTGGTGCATGAGCACCAGGTCTAGCAAACAGGTATCAAGAGCCGGTCTCCATGTGATGACATTTGTGAGCAGCCAAAGAGCAGATCTGAATGAGGGTCACGTAGGAACCCCTGGATCTTGGTATACTGTCTTGGTGTCATTTCTGTGGAAAAGCTTTGACTGTCATTATACTAGTAATGGGGTTTTTGGGGGTCACTACTGTGAGGTGGTGGCTGCTGGATGTGGCTTGCACCCTCTTTCAGAGCTGAATGTGGCACTCACAATCGGAATGGTTGGGGACCTCTGATGTAATGCATAGCTGGGAGCTACTTTCTGTTCGCCATGGTTTCAAAAGTCAGAATCGTACAACCTGTGGATCAAATGGCTACATTTTAAGAAGGGTTTGCTTATATGAGCAAATTCTACTTGTCCATAACACTGACTTCCGTTGAGATGAATGGAAAACTTGGGAGGAGGTTTGCAACACATAGTTTATGTTGCTGAAGATATGAGTATTCCTGTCTCGTCTTTGCCTTAAAGAATCCAAAGGGACTATAGATATAACTAGAGATGAGCGATTTCTAGCGCCCAAGTTAGTATTCCATGGTTGCTGGACCGGAGCCCTGAAAACTGCCTCCTATCTGGGTGGCATTCATGGCTCCTCTTTTGATTAGCCAGATTGGTTCAAGATCATTGTTGTGGTTTAATGCAAGACTTTGTGCCAGGCCGGTTATTCAAAAGGGGATCTTCGGATGTAGGCGGTGGTTGTTAGGGCTCCTATCCAGATGCCATGGTAAACTGAACTGGCCACTAAATCGGGATACTATGAATTATTTGCTTATATCTGCCAAGTCTCCGGGAACATCACGGGGGCTCCTGGAATAAAGGAAGGATTCCTGGACTTCCAGAAAACTCATAAATTCACCCACGCCCTACTTGAAATTCCCCAGAAATAAACTATTCTGGTAGGTTTCATCATTCTGGTAGGCTTGGAACAGGCATTTGAGAGGCTAAATATGACAAGAAGAGTAATGAGGGTATGTATGGATGAACCCCTTGAAATCGATCTGGGTACAGAAAAAAAGACAGATTACCCTTCTGGAAACTACCAGGAAAAAGTTGGCAAGTAGTACGGTAAGTAACCTGCACAAGGTTGACACAGAGAGAGCCAAGAAGATGAGCAGGAGAATATCTGAGTATATTTACAAAGGGGTGACCAGAAAATAACATTAAAATTATGTTTTACATATTTATTAATGACATTGTAGGGGGCATAGAGAGTAGAATTTCAATATTTGCAGATGATACTACTAAACTCTGCAAAGTAATCAATACAGAGGAAGATAATTTAATAGTACAGAATGATTTATATAAGCTGAAGTCTTGGGCTGAGAAATGGCAATTGAAGTTTAATGTGGATAAATATAAGGTCATGCACTTGGGCAGAAGAAATACAATATATAACTATGTACTCAATTTTAAATCAATGGGTAAAACTGTTACTGAAAAAGATTTGGGTGTATGGCTGGACACAAACTCAACTTTACTGACCAGTGTCAGGCAGTTGCTGCCAAGGCTAATAAAATAATAGGATACATTAAAAGAGGCATAGATGCTCATGAGAAAAATATAGTTTTACCCCTATACAAGTCACTAGTGCGACCACCCTTAGAATACAGTCATGCTCTGACGGGATCGGCACAGGCGTCTTACTTCTATGGTGGGCGACTCTGTTCACATTGCAGTGACCGACAGGCAACCTGGTCTCTCCTAAGTGCTCAGCTCTGCTGGGCATTGGCTGATTTGTTTCACTGTTTCCAGCCATGCAGGAGTTAATCCTTTTTGGAGCAGTGTGCTACTCTTTTGAGAGCCAGGTTGCTGATTACCTTCCTCAGCTGGTCTCCTCCTATTTAAGGCTGGGGAGTGTAGTAGAAGGCCACCGAAGATAGTTTCTGCTTGCAGTTATGATATCCCGGTGTTCGTGGTGATCCTCCATTTGGTGACCAGCGATTTGTTGTCTGCGCTGTATGATAGCTCCCTGGTGTGACTTACTCCTTCCCCTTTGGTTTATTCCCTCCAGTGTCTTTTTGATTCTCCTCTGTGGATATTTGCGGTGTGTGGGTGTTTCAGTTTTACCCCTTTGTCTTTGTCTTATGAGAGGTGTATTACTTTGTGTCTTGCTCAACCCTGGGTTGAGGGTGAGGTGGTATTAGGTCAGGGCTGGACAGGAGACAGGGCCGCGTTGGTGGCTCGACCCTGACTACCTAAAATGTCTACCATCAAGATAAGGGACAGCACAGGGTCCCCAGTCTTAGGGTCAGCCTAGGAGCCCCTGTACCATCCGTACTTCCCCTTGACAAATACTGTGTACTATTTTGGTTTCCGATGTATAAGAAAGACATAGCTGAACCAGAGCGGGTGCAGAGAAGAGCAATTAAGGTTATTAAGTAAATGGATAGACTACAATACCAAGATAGGTTATTAAATTTGAGGTTATTCTGTTTGGAAAAACCAAGTCTTAGGGGCAATTTTATTACAATGTACAAATATAGCAAGAGACAGTACAGAGCTCTCTCTAATGATCTTTTTACACATAGGCCTGTGACGGGGACAAGGGGACATCCTGTACATTTAGAGGAAAGGAGGATTAATCATAATCAGCTACGCAGATTCTTTACAGTGAGAGCAGTGAGACTATGTAACTCTCTGCCATATGATGTTGCAATGGTTGATTCACTACTAAAATTTAAGAGGGGCTTGGATGCCTTCCTTGAAAAATAGAATATTACTGGTTATGTGCAGTAGATTCTGTAATTGGGCGTTGATCCAGAGAACTAGTCTGATTGCTGTATGTGGCGTTGGTAAGGATCTTTTTTCCTAATGTGGTGCTCACTGTGTGCCCCATGGGGTTTTTGTCTTCTTCTGGATCAACATGTTAGGTTATGGGTTGAACTTGATGAACTTAACCTTAAAAACTACGAAGCTATAAACCGGCTGACTATGGTTTACATTTTATGTAAGCCAATATTACTATTATTATTGGTCTCCTCCAGTTCTGTGTTGCATAATGTACTTGGAGTGTTTACTTCACTGGGGCAGCCATTGAATATTTCAATTTTAGATGTCTCCATTAAATGTGCCCTGTTATAGTGTAACACACTGATTAAGAGGTCACTATAGTCATCCCAAGGTTATAATTTACAGCTCTTCATATCCTGGATATCCTATTATTATTATTGTTTGTGTCCTTTTTTGTCTGTTTTTATAGATTCCAGAATAAACACACAGCATTCTTGCTTCTACCATAAGACTATAAATCCTTGTTTACCGTCTCCCGGCACAGGTTTATTGTCTCGCAGCTCCCAGCATCACATTTTATCTGACAACACATTTTAGAATTATGTAAATCGTATCTATTTCTACACTTTTTGCACAGCTATTTTTGCTTTTCGTCTTCTACTTTTAACGGGAACAGAAGTTGTGCATCCAAAATAAGGTGAGATTTTATGTAGAAGCGTGCACTCATGGTTCCAGCACGGGGCGGCTCAGCTGATGCCAACACATGAATATACATATTAATCATTGCCTTCTCCATTTGTAGGGATTCGTCCTTCTAAGACAGTTGTACTGAGCTTTCATAGATAGGATTTGTCCCTAAAGACGATCCAGTCTTTCAAAAATTGCATTTGGCAAATCATACAGGAAAAAAGACCCCAGAGCATAATGAATGTAGACTATAAAAACAAATGTATACTCACCTCACTGCTTAACTATCATGGTGCCCCCCTGGCCTGCTGCGCAGTGACATTGGTGGTCTCATTGGAGTGGGAAGTTCAATGGTACAGTGAAAACAGCTGAAGAGGATGTGCGGAATGGGGAAAGGTGATAAGAAGAGTTGCAGAGGTCCAGATGGTGTTCTGCGGGGGCGGTCAGTGGCAAAGGAGTATAATTAAAAAAAACACCAATTTGCCCAAGACGAATTTCTAAAAATCCTATACTACAGAATCCAAATTTTTGTAAATTTGAGGAGAATTCAATTCCACTCAAATAGATTCGTTCATTTCTAATCGTCACTCTATGTTGGGTCCAATCAGCGCCGGCTCCTTCTCCCCGCCTTCGGACCAAACAATCAACAGGAAGTGAGCACTCACTTCCTGTTGATTAACTTGTTTGGGCTGGAGGCAGGGAGAAAGAGTCGGCGCCGATTGGATACAGGACTTGCGTAACATAACAATCCTACGTGAGTCCCCGCACCACGAGCCACTCCACAGCTGGAAGGTCGCTGGTATGTGAGGGGAGTGTAGGCTTTGTTATTTTACCTGGGGGAAATGTGTTAAATCAGAAGAGGTTGTGCTAGTAGTGGACAACCCCTTCACCACCTGGCGATTTTCCGTTTTTCCTCCCCTTTTCTCAAGAGCCATAACTTTTCTGCCAACATAACCATATTAGGGCTTGTTTTTTGTGGGACAAGTTGTACTTTTGAATGACACCATTCATTCTGCCTCATATTGTGCTGAAAAAGTGAAAACAATTCCAAGAACGGTAAAATTGCAAAAAAAAAAGTGCATTTGCATGATTGTTTTGGAGGTTTTAAATTTACCATGCTCATTATATGGAAAAACTGTCCTGGCATTAAGATTCCCCAGGTCAGCACGAGTTCGTTGATACCAAACATGTAAACCTTACTTTTATCTAAATGGTGAAAAAAAATTCAGACGTTTATCCAAGAAAATAATTGCGCTTTTGTAGCCATTTACCAATCTTCCATAGTGTTCTCATTTTTTGGTATCTGGGGCTCAGGGACGGCTTATTTTCTCCGTTTTGAGCTGACATTTTTAATTATAAATTTTTGTGTAGATGTGATCTTTTGATTGCCTGTATATATATATACGGCTTAGGTTGTGAAATGGTTAAAAAACCTTTAATCAAATTTCTCAGTTAAAAGAAAAATCCAGAAAGCTCAGAAAGTGCAAAAATGGATGTAGTTACTGGATACGGCATTACCTTCTAAATGGGTAGAATGTGAATTATTGGTGAAACGTTAGGGGCCCTTTGCACACTACGACATCGCAAGCCGATGCTGTGATGCCGTGCGCGATAGTCCCCACCCCCGTCGCAGCTGCGTTATCATGGTGATAGCTGGCGTAGTGAACATTATCGCTACGGCAGCTTCACATGGACTCACCTGTCCTGGGACGTCGGTGTGGCCGGCGACCCGCCTCCTTATTAAGGGGGCGGGTCGTGCAGCGTCACAGCGACGTCACACGGCAGGCGGCCTATAGAAGCGGAGGGGCGGAGATGAGCGGGATGTAAACATCCCGCCCACTTCCTTCCTTCTGCATAGCCGGCGTGAGACGCAGGACGCAGGTAGGAGATGTTCCTCGCTCCTGCGGCTTCATACACAGCGATGTGTGCTGCCGCAGGAACGAGGAACAACATTGTAACATCGGTATTTCCCAATTCATGGAATTGACCGAGGCTACACCAATGATACGATTAGGACGCTTTTGCGCTTGTTAATCGTATCATAAAGGCTTTACACACTACGATATCGCCTGCAACACCGGATGTGCGTCACTTTCGATTTGACCCCACCGACATCGCACCTGCGATGTCGTAGTCATCACCTTTTCCTGTCGCGGTTTTGGGTAAATGCCATTGATTCTCTATTGTAGTAAAACTCAAGTTACTTTTTCTCCTTATAATTAGAACCAGACTTCAGTTTAGTATACTGCCCATGAAATGTATTCCTCTAAGATCAAACACGTACGGTACAGGGTCTTCAAAGGATGCAAGAATGAAGTGTAATAAAATATTTCACACAAAGCTCGGGCTGATTTGCTTGGTTCAGTCAGTTTAATCTGGAACGGCTTTGTTGCCACTGCTCAATCTGAACATTTCGTTCTTTATAAGGATCCTGTCTGATATCATCAGAAAAGAGGATACTGATTATTGGAGTTGGTGGCTATTCTTTGCAACTCTTGATACAATCTATGATTGTTCATGGGACTGCACGTAAACCTACAGTGGGGGAAATAATTATTTGATCCCTTGCTGATTTTGTAAGTTTGCCCACTGACAAAGACATGTACAGTCTATAATTTTAAGGGTAGGTAATTTTATTATTAATTTTTTTTGGAGTGGAAGAACATGACTAGTTGTACAGTGCCCAGATCTCAACCCTTTACAAACTAGAACAGAGACTGTGAGTCAGACTCTCTCGTCCAGCCAGGCAAACGTCTGCTATAAGGTCAGATGAGCATTTCGTCTCAGGTACGGTCTGAGGTTACTCTCAGTGGCATCCTCCTGGGAATGGGACAGAACTAGCAAGTGGGTACATGCCAGATGAGCCCATGCATCAGTGCAATATATTGAACAGCAAAACTTTTAACCAGTAAACTTGGTGCTGTATTCATGTACTGATGATGGTCCTGGTGATGTATTCCTGTACTGTTGGCGATTTTGGTGCTGTATTCAATTGGTGATTGTGGTTCCTGTGCCACATTCATGTACTAAATATGGTTCTGGTGATGTATTCCTGTAGTGATGGTGGTCCTAGTTTTGCATTCCTTTATAGGAGACAATAATTATTCCTATATATATTAAAAATATGATATTGCAGTATATAGTATAAATGATCAGACTATCACAGATTTAGGGACTAAATAATAATTAATGAATACTGTAAAAGCAAAACATAAAAATCTGAGATGGAATTGCATTTGTTAATTGCTGATTTAATTGCTCTGCAGGGGGAATCATTTAAATTTTCATCTCAGGCAGCAGAAAAGCTAAAATCGACTGTCCAACATCGGTGTCTGACTTCAGAAATGCACTTCTAGATGAATGGGAAAAATTCCCAGTTCTTTTAGAAAGTCTTTCCAGAAGAGTGGGAACTATTGGGCTGCGTGCCCACTATCAGGGTTCACAGCATTTTCGATGAAGCCTGTTTTTGTTGAGTCTAAAAATTTGTGTTGCGCAGTACAAGCACAGTGGATGGATTTCTAGAAATCTCCTGCCCACTGTGCTTGTTTTTCCCACAGTGTAACCGGTGGTGTAGCTTTCCGAGTCTCAGCATGTCAATTTATGCTGCACAGCGCGAGTGTTCTCCGCAGGGAGAATAAAAAGAAAGACCACAGTGGCCCAAATCCTGATTGTGGGCACAGACTGCTGTGGTCTCCTGCGAGGAGCACTCATGGTCCCAAAGGAGAAGACATGTTGCGTCCTGGACGCAGCATGTCCGTATTGTGCGCACCTACCCTTATAGCTGCAAACAGGAAAACAACTTCATATTAATGTCTATGCATGTAGAATGGGAGGTCATAAAGCTCTCAAAGGTGTAATGTGTAGGTGTCTCAATACTTTTGTCCATTTAGTGTGTCTGTGAATATGTGTGTGTTTGAGTTATAAAAAAAATTGTTACAAAAACTTTTATACGTTGACAAAGCCTTGACCTTAGGCTATTGCTACACGAGCGTATGGCATCCAATGCGAGTGCATCGGATGCGATAGCTAGCTCCCTCTGTGCTGTGAGTGTAAGCCGAGTGTTATGCCACTGTGATCCGATTCTGCGTTCGGATCACAGCTGCAGAGGAGAAAGAGGGAGTTTTGGAGGAGAGAAAGGGAATAATCTCCCTATTTCCTTCATTGCCAGTTGATGCGATTATCGCACTGCACTCGGATGTCATCCAAGTGCAGTGCAATGTTTCACTTGCACCCATAGACTTGTATGGGTGCGAGTGAATATGGATCGAATTCTACCCGCAGCATGTTGTGACTGTTTTCTCGGTCCGATTGGGGCTGAGAAAATAATCCCAGATGGGAACGGCCCCATAGAGTAACGTGTGTCCGGGTGGAATGCGATTTTTTTTTATCACATTCCACTCAGTCCGTTTTACTCGCCATGTGTCCTAACCCTAATAATAATAATATACATTTCATGCTACATGTCTTGCAATATGTCAAGCCAGGAGTAAATGTGACGCCCCTGCACTAGTGAGGGTGTCGCAGGGAACTGCACTCCTGTCCTTATAGTGCAGAACCCACCCTCCATGGTTCCAGGTTCCACCCAGTGGTATTGCTAACAACTGCATTCAAATCCCAATCCACACTCACACCAGTACAGGACAAACAAGCCAATGGGTAGGTCTAGAGAGGAAAGGGCTGCCCACCGAAGGGTTAAGCAGACTGGTGGGAGGTGACAAGTCAGTTGTAGTGATGGGTAGTCCGGCTCTTTTTGGGGAGCCGGATCCTATGGCTCCGTTCACCAAAAAGAGACGGATCTTTCAGATCGTTCTCGGCTCCTTATTAAATGTGTGTTCACCCAAGGTGAATACATATTTAAGATTATAGTAACGCCGACAAAGCCCCACCCACCTGTAGCTAACCCCCGCCTATTTAGAAGCGGCCAATTAGACTGCTGAGTAGGCGGAGTTTAGCCGCTGGTGGGCGGGGTTTTGACTGCGAAAAGAGCCGTTTAGTGATTTCTGTGGCTCACACTGGTGATCCGGCTCCTGTCGTTCACAGCAGGGAGCCGGATCTTTGTGTCGGATCGTTCGCGACCGACACATCACTAGTCAGTGAGCTCCAGGGGAGCAAAAGGAAAGGGAGTGTAGTAGAAACTCTCCAAAGGGAGAGGGGCCCGGGGGTTAGAGCCCCCAGGAAAAGTGAAGTAGTGGCACTCATAGTGTGAGGGGCCGAGGAGCCGAAGCTCCCAAGAGGTCGGACTAAATTGGGACACAGCAAAAGCAATACTATTGGGAGCGGATAACTGGACGTGCGCTCCTTCCCAAGCAGCAGCGGTGCACTGGGACTTTTGGTTAATCTGCAGCCTGTGTGTGTAATGACTTTACAAAACATCATCCAGCACCACGATAACCGGCCTGAGTGAGTACACGGTCATCCCCTGCTGCCACCTAGCCCTGCGCTCCCCTGCACCCCACCATCCAGAGTCCCAGGGCCTTCCCTACCCGTGGAGGGTGATGACATCTAGCTGCCCCATTCCATCTCCCCGGGTACTCCCACAGGCAGCGGCGGTACTCCCAATTACCGTACACCACGGGTGGCGTCACGAACTATCTAAACTCCCCTGTAAATAACCCCCCATCACGTTTCAACGTGACCCCGAGTCCCCCGGGTCCGGGGTGTCGAGTAGTGACACACGGATCCGAGCGGTTCGACCGCTGCTGGGACGGGACTCGTCCGAGACATAAATATCATGGCTTGTATTATAGCACTGGAAAGACCAAGATACTGTTTTAGTGGCATAGATGTAAGCAGTGCCTGATTTGTCTTTGCATTCGTAGCTGTTACACATTCTGATGTCATGATGTTTTAAAGAGGTTGTCCACGACTAAAAAACATGGCTGCTTTAGGCTGCTTTCACACCTCCGGTTTTTCCTGTGCGGCACAATCCGGCACTTTGCAGAGAAAACGCAACAGTTTTTTTTTGCTGCCGGTTGCGGTTTTTTTTGCATAGACTAACATTAGTGCCGCATGGGCTTGCGTTCCGTCCGGTTTTTGCCGCATGCGGCAGATTTAGCCGATGCGGCGGCCGGATGGAACGTTGCCTGGCACGGTTTTTTGTGCGGAAAAAAAAAAACGCATTGCGCCGCATCCGGACGATGCGGTGCATTTTCCTATGCATGCCTATGGACACCGGATGCGGCGCGATGCTGCAAAAACCACATCCGGCCACCGCATGCGGTTTTTGCCACTGCGCATGCTCAGTAGCCTGCCGCAAGCGGCAAAAAACGGACGGGCTGCATGTAAAAAAACTTATGCAAAGGATGCAGTGATTTCGACGCATCCGTTGCATAGGCTTCACAGCCGGATTGAGCCGCACGGCTCAAACCGGATGCGTGAAAGCAGCCTTAAGCAACGCTGCCACCCCTGACTATAGTATTGCAACGCAGCTGCATTGTATTGAGCTGTAATACCATGCACAACCCACGATCAGGCGTGGCGCTGCTTCTAAAAGCAGATTTTTTTTTTTACTTCCGCCCAACTCCTTTAAACAAGAAGGAAAAAAAAGTAAGTCTGCAAACATTCAACAAATTGGTCTCGCGAAGCCTGACGTCAGATTTTCTCCATCAGTAGACACATAAACCTTTTGTAATGACTGTTTAAATTACAGTTTCAGTCGCTGCACTTTTAAAGAGTATGAGACATTTTCCCCAGAGAGGTAACAACACTATTGTATTAAAAATTAATTAAAAGCTGCTACTCCCAGGAAGGTGGTGTCATTTTGAGTGTGTGCTGATCCAGAACCGTGTTACGAGCACTTAGAGATCGGGCACAATTAGAATCAAACGTGGCATAAATCGTGGTGACTGGTGCCTGCGTGTGATCGGCGCTGCCCGCACCAGCACTGAACGCTCGCCTGCGAGAGATACGGCTATGAGTCATGGTGACTATTCCATGATACATCTGAAACAGCTGTGTCAAGCTGCGGAGAAAAGCCAATTACAGCTAAATAAATGCTTCCTTACCGCAGCGCTTTATGTGAGAGAATGGGAGCTATTAGCTGACATTTCCTATGACATTATCACAGAATTGGAGTTAAAAAAAAGTAATGTAAGAGTCTTTTATAAATTCTAGCTATGGCAGTGTGAGAAGATACATTTTGTATTCTATAGAAACCATCTTGTCTTATAACTGAATGATATCATAGGCTTCAGCTTACACTGATGGGCAGGGAGGGTTCAAATTTCTACACACACCCCTGCAGCTCTTATTGGTGCATGGTCATTTCTTTGTTTGAGGTACTATATAAGCTGGTCACGTGATGTAATAAAGCAGAAACTTTCAGTACACTATAGATGGCGTGTGCTATATTGATTTCTCCAAGCGCTTGTAAAACAAATCTTATTAATTGGTAGTTCCAAGGGCACAGACAGAGTGAATTTCGCTAACAAACAGTTTAGACCAAGTATAATGAAAAAATATTAGAATACTGTTGGTTCTAGTTTTAACCCCCCCCCAAAAAAAACCCAAAAAAACCAACTGAGTACACTATATGGCCCCCTTTTATTTGGGCCTTGGTACCTTTTAGGGCTTAGGGTCTAAAGGCCCCGTTACACGCTATGATTTATCTGACGATCTCGGGAACGATGTGACACGCCCAGATCGTAGATACGATTTGCTGAGATCGCACATAGGCTGTTTATTTGCAGTCAAACGTACACTTCTCATCAACGACGCAACAGCGATCAGCGATATATTGTTTGAGCAAAATGGTCGTTTGAATGTTGTTCGTCGTTGGCAGGGTGTCACACGTACTAATATGTCTGCTGCGCTCCAAACGATGAACAATATTATGAAAATAAACGATGTGTCAACGATCAACGATTTTCAACCTATTTGCGATTGTTCAGAGTCGCTCGTAGGTGTCACACGCAACGACGTCTTCAATGATGCCGGATGTGCATCACGGAAACCGTGACCCCGACGACATATCGTCAGATAAATCGTAGCGTGTGACGCTGCCTTAATTGTCAATGGTGGTTGAATTTAAAGGATATTTGTCAGGTCCCCTCTGCCCTCCATCCCAGCAGCATTGATATCTGTATGGCCAAATTCTCTCCCTAACCAGCTCTGTATAATGATATTCACTAATATGAATGTTTAAAAAAAAAAAAACGATTAATATACCTCCCTGTTCCTGTGCTAATTATGTGACGTCCTGGCCTATCAGGTCGTCACAGGGTATTGTGCAATCTGCCCTTCTGTGCAGTATCCACCTCCTCCTTGGTTGTGGGTCCCCAACTTATGGTGTTGCCAACAGCAGTCAATCAAAATCCTAGGAACACTGCACCAAACCCACCAGACACAGTGGACGGTCTGAGTGGAATAGGGTCGCCCACTGGGGGGTTGGTTAAGGGGAGGTCAGGAGTGTCAGGAGTCAGTCAGAGAAAGGGAGAGTGAAGGAGAGAGGAGGTCAGGAGCCGGGCTCCTTGGAAGTGACTAGGTGACAGATGGTGGTCTGGGCCTAGTAGGCGCTGGACCTTCGGTCGCAGGGGATCGTGACAAGGGGCATGGAACTGTCGAAGAGGACAGCCGGCGGACTTGTAGCATCACAGGTCTGGGACCAGGGCCTGACGAGGTACGTGGACCCTAGGTCAGGGAGTAGCTTCAGGCAACCTGACAATTTACCCAAGGAGAACGGAGCCTTCAAGATCCGCTCTCCACCCGCTCCAGAATCGGGGTACTAGCGCAACAAGGGGGATAGGACTTCCCACAAAAACGGTCCAGAAAATCCCAAGCGTGAACCCTGAGAGCACGCTCCCTCCGTTAGCCACACTGGGGAGCGGGACCCGACGAGTTCTACACTACCGGGGCCAACTGACAAGAGAAACAAGTGCCAGGGAGAAGGTCACAGATCATCAGGCAACACCATCGGGGACGGAACCCAAACAAGCTTCCCTCAACGGCAGCGGTGTTCAGAACTTTGGTTTACCAAGTTGTCAGTGTCAGCTTTATGGACTGAGTGAGTACGCGATTGACCCTTTCACCACCAATGGCACTTCCCAACTCCACCATCGAGGCCCGGGGCATTCCCCTTACCCGTGGAGGGTCGCTACACCTGGCTGCCCCTGTCATCATCCCAGGTACTCCTCAACGGCAGCGGTGGTACTCCAACTTACCACACACCACGGGTGGCGTCACGAACTGTAAATACACAATCCCCTAAAAATGCCCCCTTTATTTGAGTGGCCGCACGACCCCCGGGTCCGGAGACCCCTTGAGCCACCGCGGATCCGGATCCGAGCAGCCTGGCTGCTGGAACGTGGTCGGCACACCTCGGGCCTTGACTTAGTGGAAGGTGCTTTAGTTCCCTTTACTAGTCGCCCCTCTAAATATGTTATCTCACCCCTATGGGCCCCTGTGGGCATGGTAATATGATTACCACGAGTCAGCGTCAACAACAGTTCATTGAAATTTCGTGCATGTGTATGGCTCATTTCGGGCCTCAGAAGCAGGATATACATTAGGCACAATGCACATGACTGGAAGTTCAAAAGATGGCTCATGTGCATGTCTTCTGAACTTCCAGTCAGTAAAGCCAGGAAGCATCCACCTTTTTTCTGAGGCACACTAATGTGGGCTAAATGAGTCGCGTGCATGCTCGACATTTCCATTAGCTGGCGGTGACACAATCTTGTGGCCATAACTTCTAACCAGCCAGAAGTCAAAAAAGTATGTCAAAAGCTCTCAGTACAAGTCTATAAGAGCCAGAACAAGGTTCTCATAGGCTTGTTTTGAGTTATGATCTTTGGCGCTCCAGGAAACACTAGAACCGCCAACAGGTCACAAATCACAGGAGCCCAACAGAAGACGAAGCTGCCAGAGGGCGAATATAAAACTAGGAACACAGTACTAGTCTATGAAAGCCAAAAAAAGGCACTCATAGACTTGCATTGAGTTGTGACCTTCAGCGCTCCATTTAACACTAGAACTGCCGGCAAGTCACCAATCGCTGGAGACCAACAGAAGACGAAGCCGCTGGAGGGTGAGTATAAGACTAGGAGCAGGGGCCTTAGATTTAAAGCACCACTCCAGCAGTGCAATAAAAAAAATGCTGCAGTGGTGGTTTAAGAAAATTTTATTGAAAGGTAAAGGTGGATACAGCTGTATGCGAAAACTACAAGTCTCAGCATTTAATGACAGTCACAGACTCTTGAAACATGAAGGGGTTAATTTTGTGCAACAATGAGAACTACAGGTTGTAAACCAATGCAGCAGAGGGACATAAAGGGAATCTGTCTGCAGGTTTTTGCTATTTAATCTGAGAGCAGCATAATATACAGTAAAGGCCGCTTTACACGCTGCGATATCGGTACCGATATCGCTAGCGTGCATACCCGCCCCCATCGGTTGTACGACACGGGCAAATCGCTGCCCGTGGTGCACAACATCGCTCAGACCCGTCACACATACTTACCTGCCTAGCGACGTCGCTGTAACCGGCGAACCGCCTCCTTTCTAAGGGGGCGGTTTGTTTGGCATTACAGCGACATCACTAAGCGGGCGCCCAATCAAAGTGTAGGGGCGTAGATGAGCAGCCGGAACTCCCCGCCCACCTCCTTCCTTCCTCATTGCCGGCGGGCGCAGGTAAGGAGAGGTTCCTCGTTCTTGCGGTGTCACACACAGCGATGTGTGATACAGCAGGAATGACGAGCAACATCGTTACTGCAGCAGCAACGATAATTGAGATTAGGGGGGATGTCACCGATTAGCAATTTTGAACGTTTTTGCAACGATTCAAAATTGCTCATAGGTGTCACACACAACGACATCACTAAAGCGACCGGATGTGCGTCACAAATTCCGAGACCCCAACGAGATCGCTCGAGCGATGTCGCAGCATGTAAAGCGGCCTTTAGAGAGCCTAATTCCAGCAATGTGTCACTAACTAGGCAGTGTGTTCTAGTTTCAATACAATCACTGTTTTATCAGCAGGAGATTATCACTAGAGGACTTGGTCTACAAGAAGAGCGTAACCCTGCCCCCCCGATTAACAGCTTGCTCACAATGTACACAGAAAGATGCCAATCAGTGGTGTGGGGTTATACACAGCTCAGACATTTTAGCTCTGCTACATATACATCAGATAAAACAAGGATTCTATCAAAACTGCACAAATCAGTCCAGTAAGTGACACATAGCTGGAATCCGGCTTTCTTGCCCTATGATATGTTACCATCAAATAATAGAGCAAAAACCTGCTGACAGATTCCCTTATAGAAACACAAAATTCAGAAAACTTCTAGGTGAAGAAAATATTGTGCCCAAAGCTGCAGACGAGGATCTTTTTGTCTTCTTCAGTTAATAAAGCCACCAAACTCTCCTTGTCTGTAGGTGTCATAGCCTGATATTTAATCTTTACTTCGACAACATGGCAGCCATCCAATTTGCAAATAAGCTGTCAAAACTTCACACCGGCAAAATCCTTGGCTTGTTGCTTACAGAATGGCATGAGTCCTGTTTGTTTTCTGACAGTCACATTTGCTGCCGCTTTGCTATTAGGCGCGCAGCGTTCTCGGACTCTTTGATGTTGCGGAGCCTCCAGATCCCCGGAGCACTCATGTCTTCCTCTTGGCAATCTCAGAACGTTTCCCTTTTGTTTGTGCTTCTTTTCTGCTTTATTGTGAATCCGGAAATAATTTCCTGTTGAGAAGATGGAAACACATTGCGGATACCAATGTCTTATTTTCCTTTTTCTTGTACAAATGTTTTGCTGGATTGCATCCCGCATGGAATAGCTCATATGTCGAGATTGGCATGACCTTAGAAGAACCGTGAGCCCTTGGTATTATGCGACAGCGAGACGTTGGGATATAGGATATCTATGTTGTCATGATTCGGGCCGGCTTTTCCCTGCTGCTGGTTACACCCAGTTCCGGCCTGGTCATGTCAGGGGTTAACTTCCCTTGCCTCGTTGTGGCTCCTAGGACGCTATATATTGCCTCTGCACCTATGGCTCAGTGCCAGTGATATTTCTGCCTTGCAGCTTGCATACTGGCTCTGGTGACTGTTCCCGATCTGTCCTGCCTCCCTGCTACTGTGTCCTGACTTTGACCCTCCCCCGTTCGTCTGCCTGTCCCGATCCCTGACTTCCCGCTCCTGTCTGTTGCTTGTGTTTCCCTCTGCATACCTGATCTCCCGGCTTCCGACTCGGTTCTGTTTTCTTACTTTGATGTTGATCCTCCCTTTGCAGTGATTCGGCTTTCCTGGCAAGACCCTGACTGTTTTACTACTCTATTGCCCCCTGGTGGTTCGCCTATTAACTGCCTGCTGAAGTTACTCTGCTGTACTTCAGCTGCCTTTTCATTACAGTGTTTCTTTGTCTCACTCCTTCACTACTCTGCTGCCACCTAGTGGGGATTACGCTGTACTACGTCTTACTAGCCTTTGTTCAGCGTGACATATGTGCTATTCTCAGCACTTTTGCTTGGAACGCTCCAATCCTCTTCTCCTCATTTCTAAACTTGTACAATCAATAACAACCAATACATCTATTTTATTAATTATTGGACCATCCTGTCCCTGTTTACTGTAATACATATGTATTAATATTTTACCATCACAAGAAATAGCATCCATAAATTGACATTCAAGTGCATCTCAATAAATTAAAATATCATCAAAAAGTTAATTTATTTCAATAATTTAATACAAAAAGGGAAACGCATATATTATATAGAGTCATTACACACAGAGTGATCTATTTCAAGTGTTTAAAAATAAAAAAATAATAATAAATAAATAAAATAAATTATTTCTGTGAATGTTGATGATTATGGCTTACAGCCAATGAAAACCCAAAAGACATCTCAGAAAATTAGAATAATTACCAAAAAACACCAGAAAAGGCTTCCTAAGCGTTTAAAATGGTCCCTTAGTCTGGTTCAGTAGGCTACACAATCATGGGGAAGACTGCTGACTTGACAGATGTCCAGAAGTCAGTCATTTACACGCTCCACAAGGAGGGTAAAGCCTGCTTTACACCATACGATCCAGCATACGATATCGTATACGATCGTACCCGCCCCCATCGTATGTGCGGCACGTTCAATTTGTTGAACGTGTCGCACAAACGAGTAACCCCCCGTCACACGTACTTACCCGTCCATACGACCTCGATGTGGGCGGCGAACATCCACTTTCTGGAGTGGGAGGGACGTTCGGCGTCACATCAACGTTAAGCGGCAGCCGGCCAATAGAAGCGGAGGGGCGGAGATGAGCGGGACATAAACATCCCGCCCACCATCTTCCTTCCGCATTGGCGGCGGGAGCCGCAGGACGCAGGTAAGATCTGTTCATTGTTCCCGGGGTGTCACACACTGCGATGTGTGCTACCCCGGATACAATGAACAACCTGACGTTAAATTTTTAGGAATTGAACGACGTGCGTGCGATGAACGTTTTACCGTTCAATCGCAATCGCACGTAGCTGTTACATGCTACAATGTAACTTACGATGCCGGATGTGCGTCATTTACGACGTGACCCCGCCGACACATCGTAAGATATATTCTAGCGTGTAAAGCCCCTTAAGCCACAAAAGGTCATTGCTAAAGAGGCTGGCTGTTCACAGAGTGCTGTATCCAAGCATATTAATGGAAAGTTGACTGGAAGGAAAAAGTGTGGTAGAAAAAGGTGCACAAGCAACCAGGATAAGTGCAGCCTTGATAGGACTGTTAAGAAAATGCCATTCAAAAATTTGGGAGGATTCACAGGGAGTGGACTGCTGCTGGAGTCAGTGCTTTAAGAGCCTCCACACACAGACGTATCTAGGATATGGGTCATAACTGTCGCATTCCTTGTGTCAGGCCACTCATGACCAATAGACAACACCAGAAGCGTCTTACCTGGGACAAGGAGAAAAAGAACTTGACTGTTCTCAGTGTCCAAGGTCTTGTTTTCAGATGAAAGTAAATTTTGCATTTCATTTGGAAATCGCGGTCCCAGAGTCTGGAGGAAGAGTGGAGAGGCCACAATCCAAGCTGCTGAGGTCTAGTGTGAAGTCTCCACAATCAGTGATGGTTTGGGGAGCCATGTCATCTACTGGTGTAGGTCCACTGTGTTTTATCAAGACCAAAGTCAGCGCAGCCGTCTACCAGGACATTTTAGAGCACTTCATGCTTCCCTCTGCCGACAAGCTTTTTGTTTTATTTTTCTATGTATTTGACATGTGTGACTGTATATAGGGGGTCATGTGGTGCCGATACCTTATATAGGAGGTAGGAGGCTATGTGGGGGCTGATACTTTATATAGGGGCTATGTGTGGCTCATGCTGTATATAGGGAGACTGTGGGGCTCATACTGTATATAGTAGGGCTATATGGGGCTCATACTGTATATAGGAGGCAACAAAAAAAGATTTTGTCCGGCTCACCTGCTCACACATTCAGATAGGAGACCGTATAATCCAGGACCGTGCACGGATAAAGGAAGGCGGCAAGCTTATACAGCAAGTTCACGGAAAATCCAGCAATCCAGTCCACGGAAAATTTTTCTTAAAATCACAATCTTTAATGCCTGCTTTACACGCTTCAATAAATCTTTCAATCCGTCGTCGGGGTCAAGTTGTAAGTGACGCACATCCGGCATCGTTCGTGACGTATTTGCGTGTGACACCTACGTGCAATCAAGATTGAACGAAAATACGGTGATCGCATACACGTCGTTTATTCCTCATACATTGGACGTTTTGTTGCAGGAACCTAGTGAATTGTAACGTGTGACATCCCTCATACGATTTTGGTGTCTGATGCTATGTGCGCAGGTGTGCGCTCTGCACCGCAGCTTAAAAAAGGTCTGCTTCAGAGCGCAGCTGAAAAGCTGCGTTCTGAAGCTCCTCACAATGTCTGTCATTCACTAATCTCTGTCAGTCCGTTACTATCTCTGTCCCTCTCTCTCTGTCCATGTCTCCCTCTTACCCCCTCTCTCATACTCACCGATCTCCGATCCCCGGCGCTGCACGGCGTTCACACTGCTCCGGCGGCTTTTACTGTTTTGAAAAAGCCGGCCGCCCATTAAATAATCTCGTATTCCCTGCTTTCCCCGCCCACCGGCGCCTATGATTGGTTACAGTGAGACACGCCCCCACGCTGAGTGACAGGTGTCACACTGCACCCAATCACAGCAGCTGGTGGGCGTGGCTATACTGTGCAGTGAAATAAATAATTAAATAATTAAAAAAAACGGCGTGCGGTCCCCCCCAATTTTAAAACCAGCCAGATAAAGCCATACGGCTGAAGGCTGGTATTCTCAGGATGGGGAGCTCCACGTTATGGGGAGCCCCCCAGCCTAACAATATCAGCCAACAGCCGCCCAGAATTGCCGCATACATTAGATGCGACAGTTCTGGGACTGTACCCGGCTCTTCCCGATTTGCCCTGGTGCGTTGGCAAATCGGGGTAATAAGGAGTTATTGGCAGCCCATAGCTGCCAATAAGTCCTAGATTAATCATGTCAGGCGTCTATGAGACACCTTCCATGATTAATCTGTAAATTACAGTAAATAAACACACACGCCCGAAAAAATCCTTTATTAGAAATAAAAAACACAAACATATACCCTGGTTCACCACTTTAATCAGCCCCAAAAAGCCCTCCTTGTCCGGCGTACTCCAGGATGGTCCAGCGTCGCTTCCAGTGCAGCTGCATGGAGGTGACCGGAGCTGCAGAATACACCGCCGCTCCTGTCACCTCCACACAGCAAATGAAGACAGCCGTGCGATCAGCTGAGCTGTCACTGAGGTTACCCGCTGTCACTGGATCCAGCGGTGGATGCAGCGGTGGCCGCGGGTAACCTCAGTGACAGCTCAGCTGATCGCGCTACTCACCTCAGTTGCTGCGTGGAGGTGAGAGGAGCAGCGGTGAGTAGCGCGATCAGCTGAGCTGTCACTGAGGTTACCCGCGGCCACCGCTGCATCCACCGCTGGATCCAGTGACAGCGAGTAACCTCAGTGACAGCTCAGCTGATCGCGCGGCTGTCTTCATTAGCTGTGTGGAGGTGACAGGAGCGGCTGTGTCTGCTGCAGCTCCGGTCACCTCCATGCAGCAGCGCTGGATGCGACGCTGGACCATCCTGGATTACGCCGGACAAGGAGGGCTTTTTGGGGCTGATTAAAGTGGTGAACCAGGGTATATGTTTGTGTTTTTTATTTATAATAAAGGATTTTTCTGGTGTGTGTGTTTATTTACTGTAATTTACAGATTAATCATGGAGGGTGTCTCATAGACGCCTGACATGATTAATCTAGGATTTATTGGCAGCTATGGGCTGCCAATAACTCCTTATTACCCCGATTTGCCAACGCACCAGGGCAAATCGGGAAGAGCCGGGTACAGTCCCAGAACTGTCGCATCTAATGTATGCGGCAATTCTGGGCGGCTGCTGACTGATATTGTTAGGCTGGGGCGCTCCCCATAACGTGGAGCTCCCCATCCTGAGAATACCAGCCTTCAGCCGTATGGCTTTATCTGGCTGGTATTAAAATTGGGGGGGACCGCACGCCGTTTGTTTTAATTATTTAATTATTTATTTCACTGCACAGTATAGACACGCCCACCGGCTGCTGTGATTGGGTGCAGTGTGACACCTGTCACTCAGCGTGGGGGTGTGTCTCACTGTAACCAATCATAGGCGCTGGTGGGCGGGGAAAGCAGGGAATACGAGATTATTTAATGGGCGGCCGGCTTTTTCAAAACAGTAAAAGCCGCCGGAGCAGTGTAAATGCCGTGCAGCGCCGGGGATCGGGGATCGGTGAGTATGAGAGAGGGCTGCTCAATTCAGTCACTCAGGAGTTTAGCGGTCACCGGTGAATCCTTCACAGGTGACCGCTAATCAGGACGCGACGCAGACAGAGCCGCAGCATGACAATGAAGTCGGGTGAGGTTCACCCGAGTTCATTCTGACAGTGCGGCTCTGTCTGTGTCTGCTGTCATCTGCCATTCACCGCTGCTACATGGCTGTCTGTGTCTGCTGTCAGCGGCCATGTAACAGAGCTGAATGGCAGATGACATAGTAAAAACGCATCCCTACACATTACACACACTTGGCAAGTCAATAAATAAAAAAAAAAAAGGTGCCCAATGCATACGTCACAGAACACATGATCTAAAGGATCACACACAAAATTGATCAATTTAACACAGACTACTAACGCACGTGTGACAGCAAGTGAACGACCTACGTGCAATCTCATTCAATCGCATATGCGACCTGGGCGTGTCACATCGCATACGAGATCGCACACCTAATTGTAAGGTGTAAAGCTGGCTTTATTCATAACTTCATATTAAAAAGTCCATGACAGGGTCACACATACCCAATGAGGACGCGTTTCGAACAATAATGTTCTTAATCTGCAGGATGCAAAACAGGGGAAAATAACATATCATATTTTCCCCTGTTTTGCATCCTTGATCTCTGCTTAGGATATTTGGACACATGAACAAATCCTTCACCCTAGGATCCATTAGCTTAATGATACTGGGTGTTCAAATCCAAATGGAAACACTTGTCAAACACGTGTAGGGCGATTTGATAATTCACATTCTTTTTTTTATACAATTATGTAGGAATAATCTCTTTTTTTATATATGTTCAGATATACATAGAAAACAACATTTTTTTTACAATTTCTGTCATTATATTTAAAATCTACATATATAACTTGAAATGTATTGAATTTTTGTATTTAATACCTTATGACGTTGCTTTTTATTATTCTATATGGTGTTCCCGACGATTTTTTTAAACTGGTGGGCGTTCCTACGACGTGTGCAACCTAAAGGTATTTACTTCCATACGTAGGGTTACCTGTAAATATTCTGTGTCATTGTCATACTGTCCTAAGGAAGGGGGCAGAGACCCCTGAAACGCATTGACTGTATATGCTCCTAATAAATGACTTGGAAAATCAACTATTGGATTTATTGATGACAAGCGCGGCGATGATACCCGATTTCCTTTAGAAGCTTCTGTTCCATTATTACGGGTCCGCAGCTGTCTCTACCAGTGATTATGCTTCATTAGGTGTTGTGACCTTTTCACAACATCTATAGGTGAGAGCACCTTACAATCCTTATACTTGTTATTATCGGTTAAGACTCTATGTGCCTTTTCTTTCCTCCACAGTTTTTAATTCCTGTGAACTAGGTGGCAGACGTTGGTCTGGGCCTGGTAGGAGCTGGAACCCTGGTCACAGGGGACAGTGTCAAGGGGCACGGACTGCCAAGGAGGGCGGCCGGCGGCCTTGAGCTATCATCGGGCAGGGGCCAGGGCACGACGGGGTACGTGGACCCCATGCTGGAAAGTAGCTTCACGCATTCCGGTAATTTACTCGACGGTGGTGAAGACTTCAAGTGTCATCCCCAACCCGCTTCAAAATCGGGGTACTTGAGCACCAATGGGATAGGACTTTCCCACTACAATCCAAAGAAATCCTACGCGTGAACCCTGAGAGAAAGCTCACTCTGTTAGCCATACAGGTGAGCGGGACCCGGAGAGTTTCATACCAATGGGTCCAACAGAGAGAAAGGTGCCAAGGACAGGGCCACAGGCAATCAGCAACACCAAGGGCACGGATCCAGGCATGCTCTCCACAGGCTGCAGTGATGCTCAAAATTCTGGTTTACAAGCTGTCGGTGTAGTTATTCCGGGACTGAGTGAGTACATTGGAAACCCCTGTTCCTAACCCCAAACACCATCCCATCATCAACGGGCCCTGGGACACAAACCCTCTACCCACAGAGGGGTTAAACAGCAGGCTGCCACATCATCGTCATCGGGCTCCCCAACAGCAGCGGTGGTTCCTCACATTACCACGCACCGTGTGTGGCGTCACGAACGTTACAAATCCCAATGTACATAGCTATTCCCCCCTTTCTTTTAATTCGAGTGTCCGCACAGACTCTCCGGACCTGGAGACCCCTCGAGCCACCGCGGCTCCGGATCAGAGCGGCTCGGCCGCTGGCACGGGGGCGGTACACATGTCATTAGAGAAGCATGTGGTAACTAGTTATGAGCGAGTGTGCTCGGCACTGTTTAGTACTATATCGAGCATTGGGGTGCTCGGGTACTAAAGTAGCGCTGTCAAGTATCAAGGTTACTTGGATGTTTCATCTGTGAACCAACGTCCACAATGCACAGGCTCGCTTAACTACATGATATGTGCAGGCAGTGATTACGAATGGCCCTCCCAGGGGATAAATGAACCTTCTTGGACATAGTGTGACTCCCAAAAAGTAAAATATCATTTAAAAAAAACATTATCCCTCCTTTTGGAAATAATCTCTTTATGGCTGGCTATATGTGGTCGGAGACTCGAACAGGCCAATCACTGACTTTCCATAATGCTCGTTACTCCCGTCGAGCTAGTGCAATCGTCGTACCTGCTCGAATCAAGGAATGAGTATTTGAGCATTTTAGTGCTCGCCCATCACTAGTGGTAACCACTCCTTTTGTCACCTATCACAGTCACCTGACAAATTACACGCTTTCCTAGTAGCCTAGTGGATCTGTAGGGGTGCTGCATCTTAAAAATACCAAAATCATAATTTTTTACCTTCTGCAGTGCTATGGCTGCCTCTCACCTATTCCCCTTTTTTTACACTGCTGCAGTGTGTAACACTTGCAGCTGGTGTAGGAGTGGCAAGCAGGATTAGTGGACCCACAGGACCACAGGAGGAATCCAAGCTTTCCCTTTAGTGGGAGGGGATTAACTGAGTGCCCACTGCAAGGCAGACGCCACATACCACTCCTAGGGCGATGACTGGGATTGTGGCAACTGACCCCCAGGACAGTATACAGACTCAGGTACGGGCAGGTACAAGCAGGGTGACTGAGGCAGGCTGGAAAGGTGGGTACGGACAGGAATGGTGGGCACAACAGGGACAGATTGATATGGGAAGGCAGACTCAGGTACAGGTGACTGACACAGGGGTAACAGGACCTAACAACTAACTACACAGACAGGATACTAACTAACTGGGAACGTTGCGCAGGTACCTCCCCTAATGGGAGGGTGCCTAAAATACACAGTGCCTCTCAGCCATAGGTTGAGAGGTATTTCCAAGAAATGGCGAGCGGGCCATATAAGAGAAGGGCCGGTGTGCGTTTACACATTTTAGATGCACTCCTGGAAACCCTGTGTAGCACGTACAGGGCCCAAGAGGGGAAGGAGGCTGCGAAGCATGTGGAAGGCCATGCGGCTGCAGGGGAGAACAGGACCCATCCGGGTCCGTAATTCAGCGTCCCAGCAGTGATGCCGGCGCCATACAGTGATTCGTTGCAACATTTATGTGCAGAAGATGTAGAACCTTCTCTGAAGCAGTGTCAACAAACAGTGAGACGCTGAAAAGAGATGGCGCTAATTAATGATATTTATTATGTTATTAAAGTTTAAAAAATAGACAATCCCTTTAAAGGTGTTTTCTTGCTCAGGTATGAATTTCTGCAGTGACACTAGCTGACTGCTTCTTGCTAAATCCTAACAATGTGCAATATCCATACTATCTGCCTTCTGCTCTGTTTGCATGCTGGAACGCGCCGCCATCTGCAATGTGCATACTTGCGGTCACATGCCAACTAGCTTTATATCCTACTCCTCTCAATGTTGTAGCTGGAGAAGCTAGAGGGAATGTTTCCGTAAGTATTCAAATTGCAGATAATTGAGTGTTCCAGCAAGCAAACAGAGCAGAATGCAGACAGTGTGCATACTGCCCACTGTTAGGATTCAGCAAGATGCAATAATATAGAGTGACAGCAGAAATTTATGTCTGACATGGAAACATATTTTAAGGTGCTAAATGTAGGCATGAACAATAAATACATTTATTTTACTGTAAATGATTGTGAAAGTTGAACAAAAGTAAGTACGAGCCAAAGAATAAACGCCCGAACCTGAGAAATCCCTGCAAATGAAATCTTGCCTGCAGTGAAATAATATAGACATTTTTATTTAAAAAAAAAAGTTTAAAATAAAAGAAGAAAGCATCAGTATCATGTCAAGAAAGAAGAAACAATCAATTGAGAGTAACAGATCCCAGAATATGCGTCTGCTGTGACAACTTCCCATTTGTAGATTTTTACGAAGACTAAAGACATTGATGATCAGTGTGTTTGCGGCGGCTGTAATGTTGGATCTTTACAGAGGAGCATCTCTCCTCCCTGCAGCAAACACAGACATCAATGCATGTGACGAGAACTGATTTAATGCTGAACTTTATTTCCGAACCTGCTGAGAAGATTCTATATCTCCGGGCTTTCTGATTCCCCAGTAACTTTCTCCAGTGTTATGTAAGGCTGTGAATGACTTCTCTTTGTCAGAATACAGATTAAAACTACATCTAAAACACTCTGATCCTACGTCTTTTAGTTTCCATTTCAATTCCTAAATTATATATGCGAGTACAAAGGATTGCAAAAGTATTCAACCCCCTAAAAATTCAACAAACTCGCCTGAAATACAAAATGACCCGGTAGACAGAAAAAAAAAAAACACTCAATCCAACACTAGTTCTCCATCATACTAAACCATCTAATACTAACCATATAATGTAATTATAATATAAATACAACATTAAAAGGAGTTTTTAGGGATTTTCATATTGATAGCTTATCTATAAAATAAGTAATCAGTATCCGATTGATGGGGGTACGTTTCCTGACATCTTCATTGATTAGTTTATTGAATTGGGCTGCGCAGCACCAGAAGTGTCCCAGCACCAAACAGTGTATTCTGGTAGCGAATGGTACTACAAGCACTGTGAGATTTGGGTACTATTTATGACCACTACACTTTTGTTGCACCATGACTCCTTTAATCAGCTGATCGTGTTGAGCACAGTGTGACTCAGAAGTGTCTTTTACAATGTAAGTCTATTGAACAGCAGAACGAGGCTCATAGGCTTGCATTGTCAAAGAGATTTCCTGCACACGCATATAGCATAGAGTGAGCCGAAGAGTTGGAAGAGCGGTGATGTCACTGAGAAGAGGAGCAGAATGGCCCTGGATTTTGGAGAGAGTGGCAGTAGACTCCCACCAATCCAATAATAATGATGTATCCTAAGGATAGGATATTAATAAGAAAAATATTTTAAAGGGGTTGTTCACCATCGGTTACATTTTATTTTTTCTACTTACATACATGTATTTGGGAAGAAGAAAGAAAGAAGAAAGAAAGAAGGTACCAAGAAAGAAAGGAGAAAGAAAGAAGGTACCAAGAAAGAAGGTAGAAAGAAAGAAGAAAGAAAGAAGGTACAAAGAAAGAAGAAAGAAAGAAGGTAGAAAGAAAGAAGAAAGAAAGATGGTACAAAGAAAGAAGGTACAAAGAAAGAAGAAAGAAGGCACAAAGAAAGAAAGAAGGTACAAAGATAGAAGAAAGAAAGAAGGTACAAAGAAAGAAGAAAGAAAGAAGGTACAAAGAAAGAAGAAAGAAAGAAGGTACAAAGAAAGAAGAAAGAAGGCATAAAGAAAGAAGAAAGAAGGCAGAAAGAAAGAAGGTAGAAAGAAAGAAGAAAAAAAGAAGGTACAAAGAAAGAAGAAAGAAGGCATAAAGAAAGAAGAAAGAAGGCAGAAAGAAAGAAGGTACAAAGATAGAAGAAAGAAAGAAGGTACAAAGAAAGAAGAAAGAAAGAAGGTACAAAGAAAGAAGAAAGAAAGAAGGTACAAAGAAAGAAGAAAGAAGGCATAAAGAAAGAAGAAAGAAGGTAGAAAGAAAGAAGAAAGAAAGAAGGTACAAAGAAAGAAGAAAGAAAGAAGGTACAAAGACAGAAGGTACAAAGAAAGAAAGAAAGAAAGAAAGGAGGAACAAAAAAAAGGAAAAAAATGAGGAAAAATAGAGGAAAAACAAAGAGGAAAAAAAGAGGAGGAAGAAAGAAAGGAGAAAGAAAGAAGAAAGAAAGAAGGTAGAAAGAAAGAAGAAAGAAAGACGGTACAAAGAAAGAAGGTACAAAGAAAGAAGAAAGAAGGCACAAAGAAAGAAAGAAGGTACAAAGATAGAAGAAAGAAAGAAGGTACAAAGAAAGAAGAAAGAAAGAAGGTACAAAGAAAGAAGAAAGAAAGAAGGTACAAAGAAAGAAGAAAGAAGGCATAAAGAAAGAAGAAAGAAGGCAGAAAGAAAGAAGGTAGAAAGAAAGAAGAAAAAAAGAAGGTACAAAGAAAGAAGAAAGAAGGCATAAAGAAAGAAGAAAGAAGGCAGAAAGAAAGAAGGTACAAAGATAGAAGAAAGAAAGAAGGTACAAAGAAAGAAGAAAGAAAGAAGGTACAAAGAAAGAAGAAAGAAAGAAGGTACAAAGAAAGAAGAAAGAAGGCATAAAGAAAGAAGAAAGAAGGTAGAAAGAAAGAAGAAAGAAAGAAGGTACAAAGAAAGAAGAAAGAAAGAAGGTACAAAGACAGAAGGTACAAAGAAAGAAAGAAAGAAAGGAGGAACAAAAAAAAGGAAAAAAATGAGGAAAAATAGAGGAAAAACAAAGAGGAAAAAAAGAGGAGGAAGAGGAGGAGGAAGAGGAGGAGCAAGAGGAGGAGGAAGAAGAGGAGGAAGAAGAGGAGGAAGAAGAAGAAAAAGAGGAATAAGAAGAGGAAGAAGAAAAAGAGGAATAAGAAGAGGAAGAAGAGGAAGAAGAGGAAGAAGAACTTCCTCAGCTCCAGGTCCGGCTCCAGATTGAACTGAAAAACCAGAAGAGGATTTTTATCCAAGCTGGAGGTGGTCATCAGAGGAATCACCTGGCCACAGTCAATGAGCTTGCTGCTAGCAAGGAAAACTGACAAAAGAAAAAGCATACATTTAAGGTGTAAGGCCTCTGAAGATAAAAGAGACCCTGAGCCTGTCACTAACCTCACCAAGAGACGACCGTGACACTTTTGAACAAAGCATACGAAGCTTCCAGACCAAGCCCAGAGATGCGTAGCGGCCTGTATTGGATCCATTGGGGTGCAGATAAGGTAAGAAAGCCTCCGTTAATTGTTTTAAAGCTATCCATGAATGGAAATAAATATTTCAATGCCGGACTACCTTTTAAAATTCATGTAATAGTTTCCTTAATATTCAGAATTCAGTTCCTATGCAGAATGCAGTTATTCATCAGGCCCTTCTCCCAAATCCCAAGTGCACGTGGCATCTGAGAGGCCTGGAATACATAGTGACATCTGCTGAATGTTCATCTCACCGATGCCATCTCCTTATCATGTTTGTTTTGTGAGACAAGACGGTTCCTCCTGGAGTTCTTACATCTTGCTGCAGAATGTGTGGTACTAACAGGCGTCTCATTTATGAATAGAAGGGCTCATGACCACGGCACTGCTATGTGCACCATACATGCCAACATTTAGTTATTTAATTGGACATGAACACCGCTCTCAATCCAGAAAAAAAAAAAATAACGTTACTGCTGGATGGCGGATGGACGGGGTCCACCAGTGTCGCCTGTGATAGCTATCCAAGTATACATTAATTATACATTAATTTTTTATCATAGGAGCCTATGGGTGACAGATGGCCGGGAGATGGCAACCGTCCAGGCATTCATGAAACGTACAGATGTAGTGAAGTTAAAATTGGCAGAGCTATTTTCATTGACAAACCCTCATTGATTTTGTACAATGAATGGTTGTGCTACGTAAATGGCGCAGGCACTGTCGCACGATTAAGCAGCTTTTCTATTGCTAAGATGGCACTTGCGATATGTATACATGTTTGTTTAAATGGGTGAGGTTGTATGCTGTTTACTTGTAATGAAGGTTTAATCACTAGTTGATTATCACCGTCAGGTCTGGAGCTCACAAGACTGCAAGCAAGGCACGCCCCTTCTTGTGATAAGTAGCTCATGGTCTTTAGACATTGTACATAGAGAGCTGTAGTGTGGGCGGCAATAGCTTTCTCAGCTCTGCTTCAGCCTGCAGCTAAGAACTCTGTGTCACAACTACTGAACCCAGTAAACTAAGTGGCACATCGCTGGAATCAGGGTCTATTTTCCTACATTATGCTGCCCTCAGATGAGGTGACAAAAACCTGGTTACAGATTCCCTTTAACATTTCAAATAATACATCTCTGGGTATGTACAATATGTACATGTCTGTACAAAAGGTTTCTCACATTGATGTCCCATCGTATGTCATATTATGGATTCACGTAGATGCATTGAACCCAGTGATGACTATCTCCTATAGATAGGATTCTACCACTGGTGGACACAGACAGAAAAGGACCCATGTGCAAGAAAAATATATGGGCCCTTTGCAGCCCAAGAGCTCATCAAATGCACAATTCCACCTTCTTTGGAGGTAAAAATGGGCCCCCAAACTCTTGGGCCCCTGTGAAGCTGCACCAATGATATGTCCACCCCTAGATTGTACTAAGCATTATGTGGAAGCATAGCTTTCGTTATGGGGGTGGGCGGTCTGTGAATTTGTGCACTAACATGTTCATAAGGCCTTAAAGTTTCAGGTCTTTAATAGTTTTTTTCTGATATATCTATCACCATGCCTCGCAACTGTCCCAGATATGGTGAGACATTTATGGATTTGTGGAGACTTGCTATTGTCCTGGGAGGTTCCATGTTCCACTTTCATCTGTATTTGTGTCTTGAGGTTGGAGATGCAGCTGAATCTAATGGTGTAGCGTAGGGACCTCAGATCACCACTCCACCATTCACCTGTGATGCTTGAGGCTCAGCGCAGATGGGGAGAAGACATCATTACATCGCACCTGCTGCGTTTGGTCACACACAGCACAGAGTGGAGATCTGCTCCACAAATTTTGCGTATGGGCAAGGGGAGTATTTTTTTTTTAATTTGCCAGTGGGGTAGACAACCACTGTACGGAGGGTAAGGTGTCACTGTGGAGCATCATATTGTGTGTGTGGGTGGTGTAGGGTCATCATACTGTTGGTGTTGGGGGGGTGTTATTGTGTGATGGGCACTAGAGGACATCATACTGTAAGGACAATAGGGTATCACCATATGTGTTTGCATGACTGTGGGGGCATCATTCTTTTGGGGAGGATTTGTTGTGTATAGGGGTACTGTTGGGCCTTTATAACGCTCATGAAGGCACCTTAGAAGCATTGTGTGTGTGTGTGTGTGTGTGTGTGGATGGATGTAGGGGCATCATAATTTGAGAGAGCATCATAAGGTTGGGGGGAGATATTGTGGGATGGGCACTAGAGGACAACATACTGTGTGTGAGGACAATGCAATGGGGTACCATAATATGTGTGGAGATGACTGTGGGGGCATTGTTATGAGTGGGGGAGGGTGTAGGGGCATCACATTTTGAGACGGCATCATACAATTAGGGGGAGTTATTGTGTCACGGGCACTAGAGGACAACATACTGTGTGTAAGGGCAATAGGGTACCATAAAATGTGTTGGGATGACTGTGGGGGCCTCATACTTTTGGGAAGGATTCATTGTGTATAGGTGTACTTTCCGGCCTTTATAATGCTTAAGGGAGGCACTGTGGGAGCATCGTGTGTGTGTGTGTGTGTGTGTGGAATCATACTTTGATAGGACATTATACTATTGGGGAGAGTTATTGTGTGACGGGCACTAGAGGACATCATACTGTGTATGGAGACAATGGGTTATCATAATATGTGTTGGGATGACTGTGGGGGTGTGTCGCCCTGGGCAAGCCAGGGGACACAGGTCACACACCACCACACCCTACATCCCAGTTAGGAACACCAAAGCTAACCAAAAATCCTTGTTGCCTTCCTCCAGAGGCTGATGATTCACACCAGGGGGTGGGCCAGGCGGTTGGCTCCGCCCACCGAGGAGTTCACAGCTCTGGAGGCGGGAGAAACCAGGCAGTTAGAGCTCAGGGAGAGCTTGAGTAAACAGCTAAGATGAGTTAAGGAAGTGAAAGTGAAGGAAGAAATGTGGTAAAGGAGGAAAGCAAGAGTGGTGACAGAACAGAAAGAGTGTGCAGAAGCCTGAAGTAGTCCAGCTGTGTGCAGGACAGGTCAGCAAGGTCAGCAACGGCGGTGACTGTCTGGAGGGGGACCGTTTGGAAGTTCCTGGAAGGACCCCGGAGGCTGTGTGCCCGGCGGTCTGGAGCAGTGTTCCGAAGGACAGTCAGCACCAGGGCAGGGGCCTCTCGGACCCCGGCAAGGCTTGGAGTCGCCAGAATTTGCCAAATCCGTCAGTGAAGGGGACGCAGATCCCCCAACAGCCAAGTCCCGATTGAAGGCAACAGCCCAGCCAGTGTAGGAGAGACACCGCCACCGCCAAGGCACCAGTTTCTCAGGGCCAGCGCCTGCGGGCAAAGAGTAGAGCTCCTCCGATCCAGCTTGAAGCCGGGGAGCGGGTTACCGGTGGGGACCCATCGCAACCAACAAGTACACAAAGGTGCTAGGAAGAGGGACATCACCGTCACCTACTGGGAGAGCAAGTGCAGCCGTCCGTGGGACCGTCTTACCAGCCGTTTGGTTTACCGTAAAAACTGTGTCAACGTCTCAGGCTGAGTGAGTACCACAGTGCCGCAAGGCACAGTGCTGCCCCCGCGTCCCTGCGCCCACCAGGCCCTGCACCTCCCAAGCCATCACCGGGCCCCGGGATCACCAACCCCTACCCACGGAGGGGCAACACAACACCTGGCTGCTCCGCATCACCATCCCCGGGATCCCCGTATTGAGCAGCGGTGGTGAAATCACCACAACCGTGGGTGGCGTCACGGACAATAAACAATCCCCACACCCAACAAACCCCCTTTCACTCACGGGCGAGGAGTGCCGCTCGAGAACCCCCGGGATCCGGCCTACAGCTCGAGCCACCACTGAGCAGCAGCCGCCGGACCCGAGCAGAAGGGGTGAGCGTAGTGTGCTGACACCCTCCTCCCCGCCCGCGACAACTTGGCGTCACGAACAGGATCTTACCGCTCTGCCGTCTGGTAGAGGTGCGCCTTGTTACCGCTGGAGGTATCCGGCAGAAAAATTTCAGAAGCCGCCATCTTTGGCGCGAAAAGTTCCCGCTCGAGCGTCTTCTCGAGTAGTAGAGGCGCGAAGGCCAAAACCCCGCCCCGAGAAAGGAGGGGCCGGAAAGAGCTAAGGGGGACGGAAACAAGATGTCTGCGCCCGACGGAGCCGCTGGAGGAGCGGTGGTCGCAGCCGCAGCGGCACCTGCGGATGGGAATGGACCTGCCCAGGTCCCGGCCGTACCGGCGGGAGGTGCCGCGGCCCCCGCACTCGCTCAGGTCATGCCGTTCTCCTTGCCCTATGCGCCCGGAGCTGCCTGGCTACCGCAGTATGACGGGAAACCGGATGCCCTACAGGCCTTCCTGAAAAAGCTTAACCCGTTGCTAGAGCTGTACCCCCTGACTGATAAGCAACGTGCAGCGATAGTGCTAGGCCAGTTAACCGGTGCGGCGGAGCAGGAAGCGGAGACCTGGGCCGAGGGGGACCGGCTCTCTGTAGCCACCATCTTTGAGAAGCTACAGACTGCCTTCGAGACCCGGACTGAAGCTGAGCTGAGGATGCAGTTTTACCAGTGCCGGCAACGAGCTGGGGATAGCATTCGGGACTATGCTCTACGTCTGCAGACCGCCCTCCGCACGCTGAAGCGGGCGAACCCTATTAATGAGGCGGATAGCAACAAGATGTTAGTGGAGCAATTTGCGCAGGGGATGAGGTCCCCTGAGGACCGTAAACAACTCTGGCTGTGGGCCCTGGAACACCCTGATGTGGACTTTGCTGTGTTAAAGGAGCGGGCCATTAAAGCACTACAGCCCCCAGCAACTGAAGTTCTGGAACCCGCCCCGTGGCCCGTCGAGACGGCTCCCGTTGTGGCGGCCTCAGCCAAACCAACCTCTCCAACACCTGCAGCCCCGAGCAGCACAGTGGAAGAACTGGCAGCCCAGGTCCGTCGCATGGACGGAGACCTTGCCAAAATCCTGGCTGCACTACAACCTCTGACCAGATCTCAGCCTCCAGCACAGATACAGCTTGCTGACAGTCCCGAGGATGTTCCCTGGATTCAGCGGAAAAGTGCTAACAACCCGCGGAGCAGACCCCCAATCTGCTACAAGTGCCGTAAGCCGGGTCATTACTTTTGACAGTGCCCGTTAAACGAGCAACCCCTGGGGCCCCGGGCCAATCCTCAGGAGTAGAACATCGTGGCCCCCCGGACTGGCGGGACCGATATATCGGGGCCCGCCCCATCATCCCCGTGGCTGTGGACGGCATACCAGTGATGGCTCTCTTGGACACTGGATCACAGGTAACTACCATACCGTACACGTTGTACCAGCGGTATTGGGCCGTAGACGAGCTGGCGCCCCCAGACAATAGTATAACATTGATTGCCGCTAATGGACTTCCATTGACCCAGGTGGGGTATAAACAAGTGGCTATGACAGTGGGGCAAGCTGAACTGCAACACCAGGGTATGATTGTGATCATGAATGAACCCAGTGATCATAACCCGAAAATAGTGCTGGGAACCAATGTGATGGAGCACTGCATGGCTGATGTGTTAACCCTATTACAACAGCTGGCCGCCACAGCGGCAGGGAGCCGGCAGAGGGCTGTGCAGCGTGAGATCCGAGCCCTGATGTACCGCCAGCATGTAAGCTCAACAGGAGGGGAGATTGGTGGAGTGAGAGTGATGGATGTTGCTCCATTGACTGTGCCCCCTAGGAGCGAGATGATGATTTGGTGTAGGGCAGCAGTAGGGCCTCAGGGGCGTGACTACCCTGCGATGATGGAGCCCATGCCTTCCGAGCACTGGCCCACTGTAATGGCCGCCCGAGGGGTGGTGGATGTGAAGAAAGGGAGAGTGCCTGTGAGAGTGCTGAACTGTGGGGAGGAAGAAGTCAGGCTTCCCCGGTATGCCACCATTGCCAAGCTGCTCACCCTGGACCCTCGCACTATCCATGAAGCCAGTCCATCCACATTCCCACCTACCACCAGCACTTCCCCACCCCAGGGGGAGACAAAGGAGTGGCATCAACAGCTACATGTAGGCACTGATGATACCCCTACACATCACGGGGCAGGGGTATACAGGGTGGTGCAGGAGTACGAACAGGTTTTCAGTAAGCACCCCCTAGACTTTGGGCAGATCAAGGGGGTCCAACACCACATCCCCACCGGTGAACATCCCCCTATCAAAGAGAGGTATAGACCTATTCCCCCTGCACATTACCAGTGTGCCAAGGATATGTTGAGGAATATGAAGGAGGCAGGGGTTATTCGGGACAGCTGTAGTCCCTGGGCCGCTCCGTTGGTACTGGTCAAGAAGAAGGATGGTACCATGCGGATGTGTGTGGACTACCGGAAGATCAACCAGATAACCCATAAAGATGCCTATCCATTACCTCGTATTGAAGAGTCTTTGGCTGCACTGAGAACTGCAAACTACTTCTCGACCCTTGACCTCACCAGCGGATACTGGCAAGTGGCCGTGGCCCCAGAGGACCGGGAGAAGACCGCCTTCACCACTCCGATGGGGCTCTGCGAATTCAATAGCATGCCGTTTGGGCTGTGCAATGCCCCCGGAACCTTTCAACGGCTGATGGAGTGCTGTCTGGGACATTTAAACTTCGAGACCATCCTGTTGTACTTGGATGATGTGATTGTTTATTCCCAGACGTATGAGGCCCATCTGGAGCACCTGGCCGAGGTGTTCGCGTCCCTTGCCAAGTACGGGATGAAATTGAAGCCCTCTAAATGCCACCTGCTGAAACCCCGGGTGCAGTATCTAGGGCATGTGGTGAGTGCGGATGGTGTCGCCCCCGACCCTGAGAAGATTACTGCCATCCAGAGCTGGCCGAGACCAACTACAGTGAGGGAAGTAAGGCAGTTTCTGGGTCTGGTGGGGTACTATCGGCGCTTTATAAAGGGGTACACGAAGATGGCTGCCCCCATGCAAGACCTCCTCGTGGGACAGACCAAAGGTGGTAGACCCATTGGAGCCCCACTGTCGTGGGAGGACAAGCATGAGGAGTCCTTTTGCCAGTTGAAGGCGGCCTTGACCGGAGAAGAGGTCCTGGCGTACCCTGATTATGGGCGCCCGTTCATCCTCCACACGGACACCAGTAACGTGGGGCTAGCAGCGGTCCTATCCCAGGTCCAGGATGGAAAGGAGAAGGTGATTGCCTATGCTAGCCGAAAACTCCGGCCGACCGAAAGGAACCCTGAGAACTACAGCTCCTTCAAGGTCGAGCTATTGGCGTTGGTGTGGGCTATCACGGAGCGGTTCCGCCACTACTTGGCGGCAGCAACATTCACCGCGTTTACGGACAACAATCCGCTGACTCACCTGAACACGGCCAAGTTGGGCGCGCTGGAGCAGCGGTGGGTAGCCCGGCTAGCCAACTATGATTTCACCATAAAGTACCGAGCCGGTCGCGTCAACATAAATGCGGATGCACTCTCCCGAATGCCCCATTTGTCAGAAGAGGGGTGCGAGGATGACGACCTCGAGGAGATCGAGTTGCCTGCGTTTCACCAGCCGCCTACTGAGAGGGTACAAGTACATCAGCAATGAGTGGATCTGGACCCACGGCCCAGTCAAGAGTGGCAGGAAGCTCAGGACCAAGCGCTGGCTGTTCGCCTTGTCAAGACTCTGGTGGAACAAGGTGCTACGGGAATAGACCCTGCCGCTCCAGCCGAAGCCCAACGCTTGTGGAAGGAACGGAAACGGCTTTACCTACACCAATGGAGGCTGTACCGTGAGCTGATCAACCCGAAGACCCATGAGAAAATATGCCAGTTGGTCATTCCTCAAGCTGACGTCGCTACTGTCCTGCGGGCATACCATGATGGTGCTGGCCACCTTGGGTGGAAGAAGCTGGAGATGCTGTTGAGGGAGCGGTTCTATTGGAGTGGGATGCGTGAATCGGTGGAAGCCTGGTGCCGAGAGTGCGGTCCTTGTACGCTGAGGAGAAAGGACGAGACTAGCCAGAGGGCACCCTTACATCCAATAGTCACCCATCAGCCGCTGGAGTTGGTCGCCCTAGACCATGTCAAGCTCACCCCTAGCCGAAGTGGGTACACTTACGCATTGACCATTGTAGACCACTACTCAAGATTTATGGTGGTAGTCCCCGTTAAGGACCTGACTGGTCGAACTGCTGCTCGAGCGTTCCAGGCTTATTTTTGCCGACCCCATGGGTACCCCGAAAAGGTGCTGACTGACCAAGGCCCGGCCTTTGAAGCAGATGTGTTCCACGAATTCTGCCAGTTGTACGGCTGCAAGAAAATCCGGACCACTCCGTACCACGCCCAAACCAACGGCATGTGCGAGAAAATGAACCACTTGGTCCTGGGGCTTCTCAAGACGCTACCGCTGGAAGAACGGAACCTGTGGCCGGAAAAGTTACCCGACTTGGTCGACATGTACAATAATATCCCCTCTAGCTCGACGAAGTGCACTCCAGCGTATCTGATGAGGGCTCGGCCTGGCCGCCTGCCAGTGGATCTGGAGATGGGGTTGGAGGCCCCAGAAGCACTCCCTTCGACGGTGGAGTGGGAAAGTCGGAGGAGAGCACAATACCGGCAAATCCAGGAGTATGTGGAGAAAAACCTCAGTCGAAGTCGGGAACAGCAGGAGCACCGGTTCAATCAGAAGGCGTCCGCGGGTCCTTTCCAGCCCGGAGATGTAGTGCTGAAACGGAAGAGGAAGGCCCACAAGCTGGATGATCAGTGGGAGCAAGTCCCTTACGTCATACAACCCACAGAATGGGGAGATGGGAAGGCCTACCAGATCAGTCGTGACCAAGGGGGCACCCTGGCCACAGTTTCCCGGGACCATCTAAAAAGGTGCCCCCCAGCGTTGGAGGCAGAGGCTGAAGTACCGGTTCCTCCACCAGCAGAGAAAGCAGCAGAGGTAATCCACACTGTAATGGGTGACTTCCCAGCAAACTGGCCTACACAGAACGGCGCGGTGATTCTTCCAGTGATACTGTTCCCACAACCCGTGGATGAAGAAGTAGTGGAAGTGGTTAACCGTGAGCCAGAACCAGTGCCAGTGCCCAGGGATGAACCTGTACTCAGCTCCCCTACACCTCCGCCTGCTCCACACCATAGCAGGGAGGAGGAACCGATTGTTTCCTCTACCCCACTGTCTAGCACCACTGACACCGGTCCCCGAAGGTCCACCCGTTCCAACCTAGGTAGACCTCCACTTAGGTACAGGGAGATCGTTCTGTGAGTAAAAGGGGTCAGGGAATGTAAGAGTGTTTGTTTGTTGAAAAGTGGAAAGTTCTGCTAATGATGAAAATGATTACCGAAGTTTAACCTGATTTGCTTTGTGATTGAACCGGCTGGAGCCGGCACCGTTGTCCCCGTGGGGACCGTTTAAAAAGTTTTTGCATGGGAACTATCCATGGACAAGCCCGTGAACTTGCAGGGCACCCACAAACGTTAAGTGGCTTGTAAATATGTTGTTTGCCGTTACCGTTTTCCGCAATGCCGCCTCCGGAGAGGCAGGTTGGAGGGAGGGCCCTCAGCAGAGCAGGCTGGGGCCCAGCCACCAAAGGAACCGGTGGCTACCCTCTGGAGGGAAGGACAGATCCCGCTCGGATACCGTGTGCTGGACTGTGGGTCAAGGGGTGCTGCCTGGGCTTTAGGGGCAGCATCAGGGCCAGGTTGCTTGGGTGGGAGAGAGCGGAAACCGTAACCGTAAACCATTTGCAACGTTAAAGAAATGTGCCTCCCGTTAAGGGAAGATTTATTAAAAATGTATATATTTTACCGTTACCATGTTATCTTTTGCAGAAAAATAAAACCGGTGTTGAACGGCAGCCCGCGGACGGTCTGCATTTTGCTAAGGGGGAATGTGTCGCCCTGGGCAAGCCAGGGGACACAGGTCACACACCACCACACCCTACATCCCAGTTAGGAACACCAAAGCTAACCAAAAATCCTTGTTGCCTTCCTCCAGAGGCTGATGATTCACACCAGGGGGTGGGCCAGGCGGTTGGCTCCGCCCACCGAGGAATTCACAGCTCTGGAGGCGGGAGAAACCAGGCAGTTAGAGCTCAGGGAGAGCTTGAGTAAACAGCTAAGATGAGTTAAGGAAGTGAAAGTGAAGGAAGAAAAGTGGTAAAGGAGGAAAGCAAGAGTGGTGACAGAACAGAAAGAGTGTGCAGAAGCCTGAAGTAGTCCAGCTGTGTGCAGGACAGGTCAGCAAGGTCAGCAACGGCGGTGACTGTCTGGAGGGGGACCGTTTGGAAGTTCCTGGAAGGACCCCGGAGGCTGTGTGCCCGGCGGTCTGGAGCAGTGTTCCGAAGGACAGTCAGCACCAGGGCAGGGGCCTCTCGGACCCCGGCAAGGCTTGGAGTCGCCAGAATTTGCCAAATCCGTCAGTGAAGGGGACGCAGATCCCCCAACAGCCAAGTCCCGATTGAAGGCAACAGCCCAGCCAGTGTAGGAGAGACACCGCCACCGCCAAGGCACCAGTTTCTCAGGGCCAGCGCCTGCCGGCAAAGAGTAGAGCTCCTCTGGTCCAGCTTGAAGCCGGGGAGCGGGTTACCGGTGGGGACCCATCGCAACCAACAAGTACACAAAGGTGCTAGGAAGAGGGACATCACCGTCACCTACTGGGAGAGCAAGTGCAGCCGTCCGTGGGACCGTCTTACCAGCCGTTTGGTTTACCGTAAAAACTGTGTCAACGTCTCAGGCTGAGTGAGTACCACAGTGCCGCAAGGCACAGCGCTGCCCCCGCGTCCCTGCGCCCACCAGGCCCTGCACCTCCCAAGCCATCACCGGGCCCTGGGATCACCAACCCCTACCCACGGAGGGGCAACACAACACCTGGCTGCTCCGCATCACCATCCCCGGGATCCCCGTATTGAGCAGCGGTGGTGAAATCACCACAACCGTGGGTGGCGTCACGGACAATAAACAATCCCCACACCCAACAAACCCCCTTTCACTCACGGGCGAGGAGTGCCGCTCGAGAACCCCCGGGATCCGGCCTACAGCTCGAGCCACCACTGAGCAGCAGCCGCCGGACCCGAGCAGAAGGGGTGAGCGTAGTGTGCTGACACCCTCCTCCCCGCCCGCGACAGGGGCATCATTCTTTTGGGAAGTATTCATTCTGTATGGGGGTACTGTCGTGCCTTTAGAATGTTTATGAGAGGCAATGTGGGAACATCATGTATGTAGGGGGTGTTGTTGGGGCATCATTCTTTGAAATTGCATCATGCCATGCTGTTGGGGGAGTTATTGTGTGACGGGCACTGGAGGACAATATACTGCATGTGGGGACAATGGGGAATCATAATATGTGTTGGGATGACTGTGGGGGCATTGTACTTTTGGGAAGGATTCATTGTGTACAGAGGTACTGTCCGGCTTTTAATGTTTTTGGAGGATCAGTGGGTGTGTGTCGCCCTGGGCAAGCCAGGGGTCACAGGTCACAACACCACCACACCCCACATCCCAGGTAGGCACACCTAAGCTGAACCAGAAATCCTTGTTGCCTTCCTCCAGGAGTCTGATGATGCACACCAGGGGGTGGGCCAGGCGGTTGGCTCCGCCCACCAAGGAGCTCACAGCTCTGGAGGCAGGAAGTGTCAGGCAGATTAGCCCAGGCAGGGCTTGAGTAGAGAAGCAGATTAGCCCAGGGAGGGCAAGTGTAAACACCTAAGTGAAAGTAAAGAGAGAGAAGTGGTAAAGGAGGAAAGCAAGTGAGGTGACAAGAAGGAAGGAAAGCCTGAGAGCCCAGCTTTGTGTAGGGCCAGTACAGCAAGGTCAGCGACGGCGGTGACTGTCCGGAGGGGGACCGTTTGGAAGTTCCTGGAAGGACCCCGTTGGCTGTGTGCCCGGTGGTCTGGAGCAGTGTTCCGAAGGACAGTCAGCACCAGGGCAGGGGCGTCTCGGACCCCGGCAAGGCTAGGAGTCGCCAAATTTGCCGAATCCGTCAGTGAAGGGGACGTAGATTCCCCCAGCAACCAAGTCCCGATTGAAGGCAACAGTCCAACCTGTACAACAGAGGCACCGCCACCGCCAGGGCACCAGTCTCTGAGGGCCAGCGCCTGCGGGCAAAGTGTAGTGCTCCTCCAGCCCAGCTTGAAGCCGGGGAGCGGGTTACCGGTGGGGGACCCATCGCAACCATCCGTACATACAGGTGCAAGGAAGAGGGACCTCACCGTCACCTGCCGGGAAAGCAAAGCAGCCGTCTGTGGGACCGTCCTACCAGCCGTTTGGTTTACCGTACAAACTGTGTCCAAGTCTCAGGCTGAGTGAGTACCACAGTGCCGCAAGGCACAGCGCTGCCCCCCCGTCCCTGCGCCCACCAAGCCCTGCACCTCCCAAGCCATCACCGGGCCCCGGGATCACCAACCCCTACCCACGGAGGGGCAACACAACACCTGGCTGCTCCCCATCACCATCCCCGGGATCCCCGCATTGAGCAGCGGTGGTGCTACACATCACCACAACCGTGGGTGGCGTCACGGACATTATCCCAACATCCCAAAACCCCCCTTTCACTCACGGGCGAGGAGTGTCGCTCGAGGAAGACCCCCGGGATCCGGCCTACGGCTCGAGCCACCACTGAGCAGCCGGACCCGAGCAGAAGGGGTGAGCGCGGTGTGCTGACACCCTCCTCCCTGCCCGCGACAGGTGCATCATGTTGTGTGTGTATGGGGGCGGGGTGTAGGGGGCATAATACTTTGAGAGAGCATCATACTGTTGGGGGAAATTATTGTGTCATGGGCACTGGAGGACAGTATACTGTGAGTAAGGACAATGGGGTATCATAACATGTGTTGGGATGACTGTAAGGGCATTGTACTTTTGGGGAGGATTCGTTGTGTATAAGGGTACTGTCCAGTCTTTAATGTTTATGAGAGGAACAATCGTAGCATCATGTGTGTGAGGGGAAGGGGGGGTGTTGGGGCATCATTCATTCTGAGAGTTGGCATCATGGTGTTGGTGGGAGTTATTGTCTTGGGCACTGGATGACAACATACCATGTGTATGGACCAGGGAGTATCATAATATGTGTTGGGATGACTGTGGGTGCATTGTACTTTTGGGAAGGATTCATTGTGTATCTGGGTGCTGTTGGGATTTTATAATGTTTATGGGAAACACTGTGGGAGCATCATGTGTACATGGGGGAGGGTGTAGGGACATCATACTTTGAGGGGGCATCATGCTGTTCGAGGGAGTTATTGTGTGATGGGCACTGGAGGACAACTTACTGTGTGTAAGGACAATGGGGTATCATAATATGTGTTGGGATGACTGGGGGGCATCGTACTCTTGGGAAAGATTCACTGTGCATAGGTGTACCATCGGGTGTTTATAAGAGGCACTGTGGGGGTCACTGTGTTGGCATCAGTTCGTGTGGGGGCACTTTTTAGGCATCATACTGTGTGTGGTGATAAAAGAGGTGTTAAACTGTGGGTGACCTATTTCTGTGAAGATGCACAAAGAGTACTAGGCAAGGCTTGGCATGTGACTTTTCGGGTAAAGTATTTGCCGCACTATGCATCTCTCTTACCTGGTAGGTACGTCTAATACTCATGGCGAATTTATTTTTTGTTAGATTCTTATGCCCACCATAGAAAAAATCCTGACAGATCTCACACTGCATCAATAGAAAATTGCAGTCAATCTGGAAAAAAAAAGAAACCTCTCTCCTCGCTGCAAGTCCAATGTGAGCCGGTAATCATCCAAACAAACATAAAGCCGGGGCCTGAAATCTCAGCGCGGCGATATGTTCTGTATTTATGCTGCTGGAGGAAAACATCATTTGTAAAACAAGGTATTGTGAACGCGGAGCATTACAGCCCCAGCCCGGAGAAGTCTGCAGGATATATTATGCATTACATTTAATGGTTAGCCGTGTGCTAAATATAGAACACGAAATGCGATGTTATCGTTTCCTTAGCTCATTGCGGCTTGCTGAACTGAAAATGCAAGGTCCGCCACTGTGCATAATGCCTTATTAAAGGGATAATCACTCGCGGTACAAATGCTTCTAAAAGATTATACAGACAGGGTCATTTACTAAGAGATGCGAGTTTCAGAAAACATTACGCGGTATAACACATTGTATAAGTTGGGGGCGCTCGACATGCGCGTACTTATAATTCTGTACATTCACTGGAGTTTTCGGTAAACTGAACCAGATTAGCCACTATGGATTTACCTTGGCACATTATTCCCAACTTGCCATGTGGTGCTACTACTCTATTTTAATGGTGCATTTCAGAGCCCCATTCTTGGGATTGTTTGTAGACCAGTAGAATTTTTTACCTATCTTGCGGATAGGTGATATCTTGCCAAGTTAGAAATAACCCTTAAGGCCTTGCATATATTAAAGGGGTGGTTTACTACTATGCAATAGTGGCCACATCCTTATAAAACTGACAGGGAGGGCTTTTTCTAAATACCTTGTTCAGCCAATTCTGCCTCTGAGTGGCGATATTGCAGTCCGCTCATCCCCATGAAGTGACCCCCGGGCTCCGTGACCTCTGAGATCCGGTAATGTCAGGTCAACTGGAACACCAGGGCAGGCCCCATTTTCCGTGAGCAACTGGGCTGTGGGGGTGTTTCACCGCTCTTCACATCCCTGCTTGTGGCGCTCTTCATGGGGATGAGTGGACCACAATAGCACAACTCAGAGGCAGAATTGGCTGAACAAGGTATTTAGAAAAAGCTTTCCCTATCAGTTTTACAGAGATGTGGCCACTATTGCAGAGTAGTGAACCACCTCTTTAATACCTTAATTTAGGAATTAGCCATCACAGCTATGCTAATGCCGGTATCACACGGTACCATCTATCGTGCGGTCGCACGAGCGATCGTACCCGCCCCTGTCGTTTGTGCGTCACGGGATTAGTTGCCCGTGGCGCACAAAGTCGTTAACCCCCCATCACACGCACTTACCTCCTGGACGATTTCGCTGTGGGCGGCGAACAATCTCTTCCTGAAGGGGGAGGGACGTTCGGAGTCACAGCGACGTCACACAGCCGGGGTAAGCTGTGTTCGTCATTCCCGGGGTGTCACATGGAGCGATGTGTGCTGCCTCGGGAACGATGAACAACCGGAGCACAAAAGGAGGACCGACATTTTGAAAAAGAACGACGTGTCAATGAGCAACGATAAGGTGAGTATTTTTGGTCGTTCAGAGGTGGTACTCGGTACGACATCTCTAACAATGCCGGATGTGCGTCACGAATTCTGTGACCCCGCCTACATATCGCATATCGTGTGACGCCGGCATAATTCCATTTATACACCCATCCCGATGACTCCTATCAGGCTTGACTGATTTCTATTTGGCTGCTTCAGGTTTGCAGTAGTTTAAGTATTCTTGATTACAACAACAGTGCCTCACACTTGGATGGGGTTGCCATCACAATGTCTGGAGCAAAAATAGCCTCAGCGTGAACACAGCCCATATAATATAATTCTGCCTGTAACACTGGCAGACATAGACAGAAGAGGGCTCCTGTGCAAGAAAAATATATGGGCCCTCAGCAACCCAAAAATTCATAAAAATGTATAATTCCACAAGCTTTGGAGGTAGAATATGGCCCTGCACCTCTTGGGCCCCTTTGCGGCCACACAGGGTACACCAATGATATGTCTGCCCCTGGCCTGTAACCACAAATAGGGGGAGCCAGATATGGATGTTATATTGGGTTCATTAGAGGTTGTATACACCAATAGAGATGAGTGAACCTGAAGAGTAAAGTTTGGGGTTTGTACCAAAAATGGACTTTACAAAAAGTCTGGGTACTTTACATATGTTGACCACTTGCTCGAACATCGCTGTGCTTGGGTACGTTTGGTGCTCAGCCAAGTACGAGCCACTTGCAGTGTTTGAACGGCTCACACGGGGGGTAACAACAGAATTATCAGATTTAGTGTGCACAAAACAAAAAGACTGGAAAACCTCGCCGTCCCTCCTCCGGAAGTGATCTGTTTATGGCTGACTGCATGTGGGCGGAGACCTGCACTGCCCAAGTAGTGACTTCTTTTGGGGTTCAGGTCAAATTTGGATCCCAAAACAAACTTTATCTAAAGTCCGGCTGAACCCACCAAACCGAACTTCCTTGGGTCCGCTCATCTCTATACACCAGTTTTCCGTAAGCTCCTCCTAGTGGTAGCTGCTGACAGCATTATATAATTTCCCACCTCGAAGTTATATTATATTATGTAGCATATCCTCCACCTGATGTACACTTTCGATAGTAGACTGCACCCTGGCCCATAGGTATAGGCATCGGAGGGTGCTGCAAGTACCTTTGATTTTCCTACTTTGTGCTTTAGAAGCTGGACAGCCGTCCATGCAACCTATCTGGATATAAGTACCTGATTTAGAAATGGAGATGAATTCCAAGGATGGCAGAGCTGTGCCTTAGATTTTGTTTATTGTTTCTAAAGTGAGATATGTCACAACTTTTTACCTATTTACAGTCATTACTAAGCCTTATTGGGTGGACATATAAATTCTCTGGTGTTAGCCTTAATCAAACCTAAATGTGTTGGCATAGAATTGGACTGCAGGGTTGGGTTAGATGGGGCAGCAGCTTAGCTTATGCATTTCTTGAATGGCGCCTGAGCTCGGGAAAGGAAACTTATTAAGTCAATTTACAGTGTTTCCCCGAAAATAAGACAGAGTTTTACATTATTTTTTTCACCGAAAAATGCGCTAGACTTATTTTTGGGGTAGATCTTATTTTTGGAGAAACAAGGCTTACATTTTATACCCTATGAATTGTTAAGTTTACCCTCCAAAAAGCAGACACCCCCCAAAAGAATCACACATACCAGACCCCAAACAATTAGAGTTGGCAAGTGAATGGGCTGTCACATACAAATCATCATTGCTGTCAGGTCTCCATCCATTCCACATCGGTTCACTCCCTCTATTGGCTGGAAGAAGTATCACTCACGCAGAGGTAGTTAAAGTGGAGGGATACTGGGACCTGATCTGTGTGTGAGAGCGGGACAACAAAGGACCTGATAGTGACGCAGATCTCTGTGTGAGAGCCCATTGACCTTCGGCACTTGTCAGCTGTATTTGCAAACTGTTAGAGTCTGGTGAGTGTGATTTTTGGGGGGGCTGCCTGCTTTCTTTTGGGGCTGTCTTCTCACTTTTGGGGAGTATTCTCTTTTTTGGGGGTGTCTTATCTTTTATGAAGTGTCCTTCTTTTACTTTCTTAGCTACCTAGACACTTCCTTATTGAAATGCAACTATTGCTTATTTATGAAATAGGGCTTATATTTTAAGCATACATCCAAAAAGGTCGAAAATTCCGGCTCGGTCTTTTTTTTGGAGTAGCTTTATTTTCTGGGAAACACTGTATCCAATTATAGTAAGACACAGAGCCTGTCTGCTCCTGAGGATTATCCCTGACCCCTGCAGTCACAGCTGGCTCAGGAGCTGCTCCTCATGGATGTTACACTCCTGCACAAACCTGAGCACTGGGCATTTTGTTGCTGAAACTGTCTTTTTGAGCCCACACAAAATGGCTGCCCACTTGGCCCATTCTCCTGTGGGTTCACACTCACAATTTCTAACAGGGCCCTTACTATCATGAGTTTTTCTTTTTTAGTCTCAAGGTCCTCTTATTCATCAAAGGGACTTGGTTAGCCCCTGTGGCTGCAGGGATTGGGTGGGACTTCGACCCCTGCACCTACTTTAATTCTGTTTCTGGACAGATTCCTTAGCAGTGGCACGACGGACTTCTACAAAAAAGGATTTATTCTGGGTAGCAGTATGTATACAGCTGTCATGAGGTGTTCGGTTCCACACTCGTGGGGTGCCACTACTGTGTCGGACTCTGTTCACATTTTAGAGTCGGACAGGCAACGTGAGATCTCCTAGTTGCTCAGCCTGAGCTGAGCTGATTCATTTTCACTGCTCCCCAGCCCTGTAGGAGTTAATTTTTGTGGATTTGCGTGCGGCTCTCAGGAGCAGGTAGCTAATTACCACCCATAGCTGTCTCTTTCCTATTTAAGGTATGGGAGCCTGTGTTTCTGAGCCAATTATAGCTTCATCATAGCTCTAGCGATTCCGGTCTTTGTGGTGATCCAGTTCATGGTGATCTGTAGTTGTGATTTTGAGTGGTGTGGACGTTTCCCTGTTGTGCGTTTACTTCCTTTTTCTTTATTCTCCTGTACATGTATTGTCTCTCCTTTTGTGTTTGAGTGCAGTGTGTACGAGTTTTTGACTGTTTCGCTTCTGTGGGGTTTTGTTACTGTGTTTCCAGCCCACCTCAAGGGGGAGAAAGAGCAGGGCTTGGATAGGAGTCGGGGTCACAATGGGGGCTCAGACCTCGCTACCATCAAGCGTATCTCTGAGATAAGGGGCCGCACAGGGCCTTAAGTTTGAGGGCCAGCCTAGGGGCCCCTGTTCTGTCATTTCATACCCTGAAATAACAGCCATACCTTTAGTTTTAGACTGAAATGCCTCATGAGAGGTTCCATTTTTTTTTTAGTAATGGCTGCTTAAAGCTGAAAATATACAAATTTATCAGAACAGAAAAATAGAGTTCAATTTAATAAGCGTAAAAAACATTTGGGGAAACTCTCAGTAAGTTGGTCACATCTTGAGTTTTGCTAAGGTCCTTAGGATTTCTCCACTCTGATGTATGATATTAATGCATTACTACGTGCTTTATATTTATTTTGTTCCTATATACGTCCTATTATAGCCAGTATTAGACATCTGAACGCCAAGCAGCATGCTGTATTTTTTTTTTAATTTATTTTACATTCCTAAACTTTTCTTTTTTTCCCTCTTCTTGACTTCTCCAAATTCTATAATCACTAAAAAAGAAGAAATCAAGTGTCAGGGAAGACTGTTCTTGCTCTGTGCGTCTGTGCAGATCTTTGACTGTGATTTGACCATCTACACCCATTTCAATTTCCTTTTGGAGATATGTGCCACTTTACTTCCCCAGAATGTTTCCTGCCCTGGGAAAGATGTCAGATCTTGTCAGATGGCACAAAAGTGAGTAGAATACCAAAGCACAATGCCTTTATTACATTCATTTCCTACACGCGGCACTGAAGGAAATATGCACAAATGCCTGACTGAGTGCAAAAACACTGTACATAATCATCCTCAGCGGTAGATGTAGCAGAGCTGAAATTGTTTACTTATTTGACTTCACAATTAATTAATTATTATTTGCAGTCCATTAGGAATCCCATATTTATGTACACCCATAATTACGGCATTCCAACCTCTGCAATGTGAAAAGGATGGATGAATGTCATGAATCATGAAAATGTTACTGAGCTTACAATCTAAAGCCCCCGTCACATGTCCGTATTTCCAGTACGTGTGGTGCCTATAGGGCTGCTCACATGTCAGTTTTTTTCTCCAGCAGGATGGATGGCAAAGGCCAATACAAGTGTAATGGTCCGTGAAAAACACGTACAGCACATAGATAGGATCAGTATATAATCTATGTGTTGTATGTGTTTAAAGGAAAAAAATCACCAAGATTTTCGTATATAACCTAAAGCCAGTGCTATACTGGCACTATCAGGCTGACTCTATACATACCTTTAGTGGTCAGCTCGGATGTTTAGGTTTTGAAATCCAAGAAAGTAAAGTTTATAAAATCGGCAGCTTCTTGAGTGACAGCAGCAGAGGATCAGATAATATCTGTGGAGTTATTCAGCGTTATCCCCTCCCCCTGTAAGAATTAGCATAAGTATTATACAATCGATTTAATTTTTCACTAGCAGGACCTGTGTGAGGTCATACCTTTGTGACTATAAGGGGCGGGGTCTCAGCCAGCAAAGCTGATACCAGGAAGCAACATTTTTCTGTTGGCTGAGGACCCATGACCAATTGTCATGTGGTGTGCTGCAAGTGCCATGTCGACATCGGACTCTGTTCACACTGCAGAGTATGAGAAGCCACGTTGTGCTTCTGTGTTGCTTAGACAGAGCCGGATGTTGACCAGTGTTGTGGTCGCTGATGATTGGTCTGGCAGGAGTTAATTCCTGCTAGTCAGTGAGTTGCTGCTGGGGTCACAGGTTACTGAAGATCACAGGTCGCAGCCGCCTCCTCCCTTTAAAATTTGGTGGATCCAGCTCCTCAATGCTGAATATAGAGAAACCGATACCGGTTTTGGTGCATGGTGATGCAGCTACTGAAGCACTGCTGTATGCTATCTTGGTGTGTTGTGGAGATAACCTTGTCGTTGTGTATTTCCTTCCTTTTCTTTTTTTCCCCCCTGTGCATATATTGTCTTTACCTCCATGAGTGACTGTGAGTTACAGTTTTAGTTCCTCCCTGTCTGTCTATTTGTGTAGGAATTTATCACTTCAATCCCGGCCCCCTCCCAGAGTGGGGGTGAAGGGGTATAAGACCAGGGCTTCTCAGGAGTTAGGGCTATGCTGAGGGTCTAGACCTCGCCACCATCAGGCGTACCTCTGGGACAGTTAGGGTTTCCCAAGCCTGAGGGCCAGTTTAGGAGTCCTGATTCCCAGTCGGCCTCATTACTACCGTGACACTCATACATTACAAAATTTGAAAAATATTTAATAGAAAAAGTCCTTTAAAATGAGCGCTAAACCACAGGGCACTAGACATAGAGCAGTACTACAAACCCATAAGCAGAGCTCAACATTAGTCTTGGCAGGTGTATCTCCCATGCATCACTAACTTTATGTTACAGTTCGGGGTCCTTCTGAGTCCTGAACCGGTCCAGTCCTGTCATTGACTCCCACATTGGGATCGGTCGACTCTGCAGCGCAGCGCCAGCTGTCCTTCGCTCGAGGTGTCGGGTTGACAGTCATCAGGTGGCTAGAGTCTTCTACCGTTCTGAGCCTAAGTGCTCATTTAGCGCTACCGCCCATGCGCGGGTTCCCAAAGCCTCTCCAGGCAGTTAGTGCGGGATTAACGCTATCGGGCATTCGCATGACAGCAGCTCTGATTGGCTCGCGGTGACGTCAGCGGTAATGTGGCGGCCGCAGGTTGGTCGCAATCGGTGCCATTACCACATGCCATGTGGCCTGGGCCAGGGAGGCGGCTATAAAAGGTCCCTAACCACACCGATTGGCGCGCGAGCGTCATTGTCTATGGCTGCAGCTCAGTGAGCAGACTGTGCTGCATGAATGCTTGGATTCCTGCAGTACTTGTGGCAGGTGTGTGTGTGCGAAAGGACAGAGTTAATCAGGGCTAGGCGCCAGTACCAGGTATTCGTATCTCAATACACCTGTGTCTTGGCATGGTGATGGTCAGTCTCTGTCCTATCAGTCCTCGGGTGACCAGTAACACTAGCTGGGTAGCCCACCCGGTCAGACGTGCCCCTTACGCATATGACCGGTAGTCTGCAGTGCCAGTCGCAGACTTGCGTGTATTTGTACCAGTCCTCGAGTGCCCAGTGATGCTAACTGGGTACCCCATGCGGTCTGACATGCCCCGTACGCACGTGACCGGTAGTCTGTAGTGCCTGTGGCAGACTTGTGTACGCTAACCGTACTATCCTCAGTCTATTGTGCTCCCTACGCACGTGACCAGTTCAGCATCTATGTACTCAGTTTCCCATTGATGCTAACAGGGTTACCTCTTGGTCTGACGTGTCCCTACACACATGACCGATACCTGATTGGTTTTCCTCTTGGTCTAACGTGTTCCTACACATGTGACCGATACCCGTGTACCTGTGAAGCTAACAGGAACACGCTACACGTTGGGATGTGCCCTTAAATATCCCCTTCATTCACATTTGGCTTCTCCTTAGTTGTTGTATCCGTCCACCAGTCCCGTAGTGGCTTTGTCATCTGCCCGGTGGACTTCGGGCGACGATTGGCATCCTATTATTTTTTTATCCAATCGTCCCCTCCGTAGCATTTCCCTCCACAATTGAGGTCGGACTAAGCAGGAGATTTGATTTAGAAGGATACCTCTATTCTATGTAGGTTGAGATTTTTTTATAGAGTCATATTATATGTCAGATAGTTGGGTTTTTAGCAATCCTGAAAATACAATCCAATTGCAAGTTTCCTGGAGGTAGAGAAGAATGACTTGGCTCGGTTCTATAATTGCTATCAGTACATTTCAGCCGGCTAATCAGCTTCTAAACAGCCGAGCTGCAAAAATTGAATTTGAAGGAAAAAAAATAGCTTTATTTTTGAAAAACAAATTTAATTTAAAAATGAAATTAAATTATCTTGAATAATTCATAACCCTGGATAATTCATGTAGGAGTTTTGTTTTATAGACTTGGAGGATTTCGCATAATTGTTTGTTTCGGATGATAAAATTTAATCTAAGTGAGGGCAGATGGGGTATAACGGTAAGAACAATGCAGATAGGGCATGGCATCCAGGACTGGAAAAGGGTAGCTTGATTCAAGTGATATCACACAATGGTGGTTAGGAATACTTACAGTTCAGTCATAACGATAGAAAAAATGGCAAAATGCACATCTGAATTTTTTACATCTATATACTAATTAAGGAAGAAATGTTTTTCAGCTATGAATATGCGGCTCTTAGTTAACATTTTGATCAAAGTATATAAGCCCACTGCCACATCATGATGACCTCTGTACTGGGCCCCTACTCTATAAAGTGTAACGCTGAATGTCCACTACTCACAGAAAGCCACTTAGCTGCCAAACAGCACTCCTGCAGCCAGGCAAAGCCCCCCGGGCCCTGTGCCACCCCATCCCACATGTACAGCACCACAGCAACAATGGCAATCTGCCACAATGTGACTTATTGGACAATGAGGGACAAGGAAGCCTATGCTGTCCCCCACACTAGGAGGCCATATGTTATCCCTAATCTCAGGTAAACTCCTAATGGTGGAGACACCAGAGTCCGTTCCTGGCCCTGCTCCTTACCAGACCTAGGCTGATTTCCCTCCCTCCAACTCTCACCAGGGAAGGACAGGGCAGAAGTGTGATGTTAAGTACAAAGACAAACAAAGGGAAACCAAAACTCTGGCGCACACACACACACACACACACACACACACACACACACTAGGACAATAAAATATTCAGGAGGAAACCAAGCGCAGGAATGAAACTACGAAAGACAAGTGTAAAAACTCCACAACTGCACCAAGCAACAAGAACTACAAGCTCCAGAAAGTCTGAGACACCCCACCATGCCAGACCAACTAAGACAAGCTATAGCTGGCATAGGAAGAAGGGCCCAGCCAGTATATATAGGAGGGGAGCAGATGTGATAGCTTCCCTCACAACAGGTGATGAAAGAGAACCAACAAGCAGAGTAGTAGAGATTAATTCTTGCTAGCCTGCCTATAAATCAGCACACAGCAGGTCAACACCCAAGTCTGTCTGTGTGCTTCCAGACAACAGAGAGTGGAGTGTCAGAATCAGTAATCTGAATAGAATCTGATGCCGCCATGGCAGTCAGCGAAGTTAGAGAAAATCTCTGTGTGACACCATCACCCAGCACCAAGTGAACTGATGACAAAATGTCACCTTTCCATGTGATCTCAAAGAACAAATTGAGAGGACTTAGGTTAGACTCTAGTTGTAGCCCCATGCTGGGCAGATGGCAGCATTTAGCCTGGGGGACCATGGAGGAGGCGCATCTTGTGGGTTCACTGTTCCATGCAGGGATACACATAATAGAGCAGGGACTCGCTACAGAGAATCACCATGACTTTGTTAAAAGTGACTCGTTTATTTTTGATAAATTTTGCTCAGCTGCAGTAGATCAGTGTTTACTATTGGGTATAGTATGAAATTCAACCGTAGTGATACCAGTTAACCATAATGATGTGTCATTACCAGGGGCGCTAACCCCAGAAATAAGAAAATGCATGGACCATAGACTTTCATTGTCATATCTAACAAACTACTGCTATCAAGCATGAGCCTATGACAGAATTGCAGTACAGCCATATTTAATGTCAGGTACACTGTATTACCATATGTAGCCACATAGATAAGGTAGCGCTGTGTAAGTCACCGCAATGGAGAAGCAGCAATGGTTCAGCAAATGCAACTGAACATTAATTCTGCTGTCGGGTGAGATGGGTTATAGTTCGTGAGGAGCGAGTAGTAAAATACTCAGATTCAGATTATTCATAACGAATATCTAGTACAATTCCAGTGTTCGTCATAAATAATGAACCTAATGCAAATCAATGGGAAAACCAAGCAATTTTCTGGGAAATCTTCAAGAAAATTGCTTGGGCTCCTCATAGACCTGTGTGTCGCCCTGGGCAAGCCAGGGGACACAGATAACAACACCACTACACCCCATACTCCAGGTAGGCACACCTGCTAACCAGAAATCCTTGTTGCCTCCCTCCAGGAGTCTGTGATGCACACCAGGGGGTGGGCCAGGCGGTTGGCTCCGCCCACCAAGGAGCTTACAACTCTGGAGGCAGGAAGTTACCAGGCAGTCCAGTCAGGGACATGAACGAGTGAACAGCAGATTAGCCCGGGGAGGGCAAGAGTGAAGTCCAGTGAAGGGCTAGAGTAAACAACCAGAAGTGAAAGTAAGGAAAGGAAAGTGGAGAAGGAGGAAAGCAAGAAGTGGAGACAGCGCAGAGAGTGTGCAGAGCCTGAGAGCCCAGCTGTGTGTAGGGCTAGAACAGCAAGGTCAGCGACGGCGGTGACTGTCCGGAGTGGGACAGTTTGGAAGTTCCTGGAAGGACCCCGTTGGCTGTCTGCCCGGTGGTCTGGAGCAGTGTTCCGAAGGACAGTCAGCACCAGGGCAGGGGCCTCTCGGACCCCGGCAAGGCTAGGAGTCACCCAATTTGCCGAATCCGTCAGCGAAGGGGACGCAGATCCCCCAGCAACAAAGTCCCGATTGACGGCAACAGCCCGACCATTACCGGGGAGACACCGCCACCGCCAAGGCACCAGTTTCCCCAGGGCCAGCGCCTGCGGGCAAAGTGTAGAGCTCCTCCGGCCCAGATTGCAGTCGGGGAGCGGGTAACCGGAGGGAATCCACCGCTACCATCAGTCAAACAGGTGCAAGGAAGAGAGACGTCACCGTCACCTACCGGGAGTGCAGGTGCAACCGTCTGTGGGACCGTCCTACCAGCCGTTGGTTTACCGTACAAACTGTGTCCGTGTCTCAGGCTGAGTGAGTACCACAGTGCCGCAAGGCACAGCGCTGCCCCCGCGTCCCTGCGCCCTCCAGGCCCTACACTTCACATCTCTTCACCGGGCCCCGGGATCACCAACCCCTACCCACGGAGGGGCAACACAACACCTGGCTGCTCCTATCACCATCCCCGGGACCCCCACACTGAGCAGCGGTGGTGCCATCACCACAACCGTGGGTGGCGTCACGAACTATAATCCCAACAAACACCCCCTTTTCACTCACGGGCGAGGAGTGTCGCTCGAGACACCCCGGGATCCGGCCCGCAGCTCGAGCCACCAGGAGCAACTGCCGGACCCGAGCAGAAGGGGTGAGCGCGGTGTGCTGACACCCTCCTCCCCGCCTGCGACAACTTGGCGTCACGAACAGGATCTTACCGCTCTGCCGTCAGGTAGAGGTGCGCCTTGTTACCGCCGGAGGTATCCGGCAGAAAAATTTCAGAAGCCGCCATCTTTGGCGCGAAAAGTTCCCGCTCGAGCGTCTTCTCGAGCAGTAGAGGCGCGAAGGCCAAAACCCCGCCCCGAGAGAGGAGGGGCCGAAAAGAGCTAAGGGGGACGCGATGGCGGCTGGACGCATGTAGCTGCGGCTATAGAAGCAGGGACGCCAGGACTCTGCGGCCATTTACTGGTTCCTGGAAGAAGCCACTGCTAAAGATGCTGAGTCCGACCAACAACACCGTGGTCCCCGCGCCTGGCATCGCGGCGCGGGTGGAAGTCCGGACCGTCCAGCTAAGCAGCCGTCTGCAGGTCCGCATGCAGCTCCTCCTGGAGGAGTGGGAGGCCGACATGGCGGACGTTGTAGCCACCGTGCGGAGACGCGAGGAGGAAGCGGAGAAAGGGAGGGTGAGTGACCCAAGTCCCGATGCCCTTGAAGGGCCGGTCATCGCGGCTGTGGGGCCCGGTCCAAGCCCTCTCCCCCCGTTGCCTCCCTCGCCACCCGTCCCGGAGGTCGTGACCCCGCCACTAGGCCCGCTACCACCACCACCGGTAGCGGTACCCTGCCAATCCGCCCCGGCGGACCGACCTGCAGCAGAAGCTCGTGACCACTCTGATACGCTCCCCTGGGAGAAGCCGAAGGCTGAGGCCGTCAGCAAAGATGCACCGGAGGCACGGCGGGGATGCAGCTGCCAGGAGGCAGAGCAGGCCATGTCACAGCGGGGTCCCTCGCTACTGGAGGTGCCGGTCGTAGCCGACACGGAGGGACTCTGGCTGGGTCCGTCCCCCGCACACGCTGAACCGGAGCAAACAGAAAGTGCTCCCGGCTGGGAGCGGCGGCAACAGCAGCTGCGCAGGGAGATCGATGCCCGAGAGGGGTGTAGAGCGGAGGTGCATGCCCGCATGTATATGGAAGAAGATCACCTGCAGCGAGCTACCATTGGGGTCCAGAGTGATGTGCCATGTGAAGGTGGCACTAGAGCCCCACGGGTGAGAATGGACTGTTGAGCAGTGAAGGCAGCGGAGCACCGTAGCACCGTCCCCGTTGGGACCACCTGCTTGTTTGTGTTTGAAAAAGTTTTGAAAGATGATGAAAAATGAAAATTACCGAAGAAGTCACCTGATTTGTTGTTGATTTGCAACCGGCAGGAGCCGGCACCGTTGTCCCCGTGGGGACCGTTAAAGTTTAAAAATGCATGGGAACTAGCCATGGACAAGCCCGTGAACTCTGCAGGGCAACCACAAACGTTAGTGGCTTGTAAATATGTTGGGTACCGTTACCGTTTCCGCAATGCCGCCTCCGGAGAGGCAGGTTGGAGGGAGGGCCCTGAGCAGAGCAGGCCAGGGCCCAGCCACCAAAGGGACCGGTGGCTACCCTCTGGAGGGAAGGACAGATCCCGCTCGGGTGACTTGTGCTGGACTGTGGGTCAAGGGGTGCTGCCTGGGTTTTAGGGGCAGCATCAGGGCCAGGTTGCTTGGGTGGGAGAGAGCGGAAACCGTGACCGTACACCGTTGAAACGTTAAAAAGTAAAATGTGCCTCCCGTCTTGGGAAGAGTTGATTAAAAATGTTATGCATGTTTGTTGAACCCTGTTATCCCCTTTTTACAGAAAAATAAAACCGGTGTAGGACGGCAGCCCGCGGACGGTCTGCATTTTGCTAAGGGGGAATGTGTCGCCCTGGGCAAGCCAGGGGACACAGATAACAACACCACTACACCCCACACTCCAGGTAGGCACACCTGCTAACCAGAAATCCTTGTTGCCTCCCTCCAGGAGTCTGTGATGCACACCAGGGGGTGGGCCAGGCGGTTGGCTCCGCCCACCAAGGAGCTTACAACTCTGGAGGCAGGAAGTTACCAGGCAGTCCAGTCAGGGACATGAACGAGTGAACAGCAGATTAGCCCGGGGAGGGCAAGAGTGAAGTCCAGTGAAGGGCTAGAGTAAACAACCAGAAGTGAAAGTAAGGAAAGGAAAGTGGAGAAGGAGGAAAGCAAGAAGTGGAGACAGCGCAGAGAGTGTGCAGAGCCTGAGAGCCCAGCTGTGTGTAGGGCTAGAACAGCAAGGTCAGCGACGGCGGTGACTGTCCGGAGTGGGACAGTTTGGAAGTTCCTGGAAGGACCCCGTTGGCTGTGTGCCCGGTGGTCTGGAGCAGTGTTCCGAAGGACAGTCAGCACCAGGGCAGGGGCCTCTCGGACCCCGGCAAGGCTAGGAGTCGCCCAATTTGCCGAATCCGTCAGCGAAGGGGACGCAGATCCCCCAGCAACAAAGTCCCGATTGACGGCAACAGCCCGACCATTACCGGGGAGACACCGCCACCGCCAAGGCACCAGTTTCCCCAGGGCCAGCGCCTGCGGGCAAAGTGTAGAGCTCCTCCGGCCCAGATTGCAGTCGGGGAGCGGGTAACCGGAGGGAATCCACCGCTACCATCAGTCAAACAGGTGCAAGGAAGAGAGACGTCACCGTCACCTACCGGGAGTGCAGGTGCAACCGTCTGTGGGACCGTTCTACCAGCCGTTGGTTTACCGTACAAACTGTGTCCGTGTCTCAGGCTGAGTGAGTACCACAGTGCCGCAAGGCACAGCGCTGCCCCCGCGTCCCTGCGCCCTCCAGGCCCTACACTTCACATCTCTTCACCGGGCCCCGGGATCACCAACCCCTACCCACGGAGGGGCAACACAACACCTGGCTGCTCCTATCACCATCCCCGGGACCCCCACACTGAGCAGCGGTGGTGCCATCACCACAACCGTGGGTGGCGTCACGAACTATAATCCCAACAAACACCCCCTTTTCACTCACGGGCGAGGAGTGTCACTCGAGACACCCCGGGATCCGGCCCGCAGCTCGAGCCACCAGGAGCAACTGCCGGACCCGAGCAGAAGGGGTGAGCGCGGTGTGCTGACACCCTCCTCCCCGCCCGCGACACCTGCATTAGGTTCCTTATTCTTGACGAATAGTGAGATATTTGTGTTTGAATTATTCGTATCGAACACTTAGTACTATTCCAGTATCCGTCATAAATAATGAACCTAATGCAAGTTGTGATGGTGGAATATTGTGGATTGTATACCATTTTGTGTGGGTTAATGTTTGGGAGTGTCTTATTTGTACTGCTTCTTTGTACATTGTCCCATTTGCAGGTTTAATTCCTCCCCTGCCAGCCTTTTGTTCCCAAGTCGGGGGAGGGGGTGTGAGATCCACCTAAACTCTCTGCTTACCTGAAGAATTGGGCAGTCTGTTTGAGAACTTGAAGGAAGAAGATTGAACCTCTGAGGGAAGTTGTGGCTTCTCAGAGCAATCTGGATATTTATCGGTTAAACCCAGCATTTTTCTTGGAAATCTTCAAGAAAATTCCTTGGATTCCCCATTAGCTTGCATTAAGTTTCTTATTTGTGACAAATAGTGATGGGCGAATAGTAAGATATTCAGGTTTGGATTATTTGTACCAAACACCTAGTATTGTTCCAGTATTCGTTATGAGTAACGAACCTAATGGAAGTCAAAGGGGAACCCGAGCAATTTTCTTGAAGATTTCCTAGAACAATGCTCAGGTTCCCCATTGACTTACATTAGGTGATGAATACTGGAATAGTACTAGGTGTTTAGAACAAATAATCTGAACCTGAATATTTTACTATTTGGCAGTCACTAGTGATAAATACTGGAATATACTCGGTATGAATAATCCTAAAGGGGGCTTTACACGCTATGACATCGCTAATGCGAAGTCGTTGGGGTCACGGAATTGGTGACGCACATCCGGCCGCATTAGCGATGCCGTTGAGTGTGACACCTATGAGCGATTTTGCATCGTCGCAAAAACGTGCAAAATCGCTCATCAGTGACATGGGGGTCCATTCTCAAATATCGTTACTGCAGCAGTAACGAAGTTGTTCCTCATTCCTGCAGCAGCACACATCACTCCGTGTGACACCGCAGGAACGAGGAAGCTCTCCTTACCTGCCTCCCGGCCGTTATGCGGAAGGAAGGAGGTGGGCGGGATGTTACGTCCCGCTCATCTCCGCCCCTCCGCTTCTATTGGGCGGCGGTTCAGTGACGCAGCTGTGACATCGCTGTGACACTGAACGAACCGCCCCCTTAGAAAGGAGGTGGTTCGCCGGTCACAGTGACGTCGCCGGGCAGGTAAGTACGTGTGACGGGTCCGGGCGATGTTGTGTGGCACGGGCAGCGATTTGCCCATGTTGCACAACAGATGGGGTGGGTACCCACGCTAGCGATATCGGTACTGATATCGCAGCGTGTAAAGCGGCCTTAACCCAAATAATTCACTATTCGCCTATCACTAGTGACGAATACTGGAATAACACTAGGTATTCGGTACAAATCATCCAAACCCGAATACTTTACTATTCGCCCATCACTAGTTATAATCCTGAAAAAAACCTGACTTTCAACTGAAACTACCAAGACAGCGCTTTAACCACTGAGTCGGCCCAGTGATCCATACTTTGTACTGCACTATTTTTGCATATGGCAGAATAATACTTGGCTTTATATTGACATTATCCCTCCTTTCATTGAAACAGACAGGTGATATTCCCCCTGTGGTATCTGTGGTAGCAATATAGAAGTCTGCAGATCCCAGATCTACCCTATGAGATATGTATTTACAGAGCGGCACATGGAGTGCTCCTTACACAGTGCATCCATCATGGAGAAAACCGGTCACACATGAATTATTTACAAGACTAATGAATAAAACAGAGCAATGCATTGATTACGTCTTTTAATTATAGCCACTGTAATCAGTATCAACCCTGCAAATGACAAATTTACATAGGACTGGGGCTTTGAGTCTAAATTGATAGCTGGCTTTAACAGACAAGTCATGATTATGGTAAACAATAGCGATTAATCTGTCTCATTTATTAACATGTTTACTGGAGATTAGCAAATATTTTGAAATTCGCATTTGCCAGACTTGCAAAAATTTTCCAAAAAATTTGCATGCGAATTGCCAATACTACAAGGCCTTCAATTGCCCTGAAAAGATGAGTGTAACACTCTGCGGTCCTCTAGGACTGTGTCCAACAACTTGTCAAGATCTTGAATGTAAATACAAAATTAGTAATGTCAAAGTGTCCACTGGTAGTAACTTTTCTGTGTCTACCATATTGTTGAGATCACGACAAACACAGATATTGCGCCCCTGAACCCTTCAGGGTGCTACAAGGTTCTGCATCCCCACCAGGATGCAGGGTCTATCGCCTTAGGGACCCAGAACTCCAGTGCCGGTAACACCAAAAACCCAGGTAATCCCAGTTTTCCCCAACAATCCCCCATACAATGGTACCCAGTTGGGTGAGACCAATGGATGGCCACCTAGAGGTGGAGCCAGTCCAGTCCACTAGTTGACCAAGTGGGAGGGGCAGTCTGTGGAGAGTAGTCATTTGAGAGTTGACAGCAGGAGTGTGAAGGTGGAAGCAAAGTGACACCCTGATTCGGGTTAACGGTGACCTGGTACCCAGAAGAAGTGGTTGCTGGTGGAGTACGGTGGAGTACTCCCGGAACTACGAACCGACGGGGTACAGGACCCTAGGACAGGAAAGAGCTCCAAGCCGACCTGCCAACACCTGCACAGCAAGGGGACCATCAAGGACCTTGCTGACCCCAAAGAATTCGAAGACTCAGTAGCAAAAGGAGAACTGGGGATAGGACCAGAGACTACAACCCCACAGGGTTCACGCTACCATCAGGCGGACAGAGGTGGACAAATCACAGAATGGGGACCCCCAGTTGTTTTATACCACGGGGACCCACTTACCAGAGACAGGTGCAGGGGAAGAAGATACCAGAGAAACCAGACTGGCACTGGGACGAAATGGACCTGGAGGCGGAACTAGCCGGCCTCGGCAACCAGTTAACATCTGCAGAAAGTGAGTAAACCAGTTGCACTGAATACCTGTGTGGACTACCTTCTTCCGAAGCCCACTGCACCATACACTCGCTGGGGCAAAACCCTACTTGTGGAGGGACTACCCATACTAGCTGCCAATATCATCAGCCCCAGTGGAGATATTCTGCAGCGGCAGCTCCCTACACTTAGCCGCATGACACCGTGACATCTCCAAGAGAAACACTGCCCGGAACCGAGTACCCCATATTCCTGGGTGCTACATAGATACAGGGTTTGATTACCTTCTTCAACCATGTGAGCTAGTGAGAACATTTCAAATCACATTACATCAGCCCTTTATATTTCCAGTCCTCGAGAGGGACCAAATCCGAGATTAGGAGGGAGGTGGGGGACATAAAGAGAAATTCACATCAATGAAGCCACCAAAAATAGTAATGGTAATTCCGGAATCCCTCAATTCTTGTTTGGAAACATATCACTTTTGTGCCCAGCCCTGTACAGAGGTCTTGTCCTGTGCTGGGCCCTACCGGGGAATACACTCCAGTCAATGCCCAAGAGTTGCTAACTTTTACCAAAAATGAAAAATATGTTAGAAAATTGTAGTTATGGAAGTCCATGAATTTTTATGTGGCAACATTTTTCGCTTTTTGTGTCCAGCCCTGCACAGAGGTCTTGTCCTGCATTGGGCCCTGCCGGGGAATTCACTACAGTCAATGTCCAGAAGTTACACATTTTTACAAAAAACGAGAATTATGTTAGAAAATTGTAGTCAGGAAAGTCCATAAATTTTCATTTTGTGACCAAAAACTCCTAAACGTCACTAAAAATTTGGTCTAAAAATAAGGATGATGGTAAAGAAAATTTTAATTATGGAATTATGGAAGCCCAAGCTTTTGTGGCCAGCGCTGTGCAGAGGCAGTATCCTACTAGAAAAATTCACCCTAGTTGATGCATAGAAGTCAGTTATTTTTACCATAAATGAGTATCATGATAAATAAGTAATTATGGAAGCAATAGCTTAATTATAAAGCCCAAGACAAAACAATTTTTTTAGGAAGTGCAGCAATAAAATCCCTTGCAATGTTACTGTCGCGGGCGGAGGAGGGGACGCCGCGCTCTCCCTCTGCTCGGGTTCGGCTGCAGCGGCTGCTGCGGCCTGCTGCTGCTCGGTGGCTTGAGTGTTGGGCCGGATCCTGGGGACTCTAGTGGCGCTCCTCGCCCGTGAGTGAAAAGGGGTTTTTCGAGTGTGGGGATTGAGTTTATTGTCCGTGACGCCACCCACGGTTGTGGTGATTTGTTAGCACCACCGCTGCTCGATATGGGGACCCCGGGAGTGATGATGTGGAGCAGCCAGTTATTGTGTTGCCCCTCTGTGGGTAGGGGTTGGTGATCCCGGGGCTCAGGGGGGAGGTGGGAGATGCTTGGCCTGGTGGGTGCAGGGATGCAGGGGGCAGCGCTGTGCCTTCCGGCACTGTGGTACTCACTCAGCCTGAGACGGTGACACAGTTCTCGGTAAAACACACGGCTGGAAAGACGGTTCCCACGGACGGCTGCACTTGCTCTCCCAGTAGGTAACGGTGATGTCCCTTTGTCCTGCACCTAATGTTCTTGTGTTGGTAGCGATGGGTTCCCACCGGTAACCCGCTCCCCGGCTTGGACATGGGCCGGAGGAGCCCTACTTTGCCCGCAGACGCTGGCCCCGAGGAACTGGTGCCCTGGCGGTGGCGGTGTTCCCCCTTAATGGTTGGACTGTTGCCTTCAATCGGGACTTGGTTGTTGGGAAACAGACGTCCCCTTCACTGACAGATTTGGCAAATTATGGCGACTCCTAGCCTTGCCGGGGTCCGAGAGGCCCCTGCCCTGGTGCTGACTGTCCTTCGTATACTGCTCCAGACCGCCGGGCCACTACCCGTCCGCGGTCCTTCCAGCAACCTCCGAGCAGTCCCCCTCCAGACAATCACCGCTGTTGCTGGCCTTGCTGACACTGTCCTGCACTTAGCCGGACCAACTTCAGGTCTTTCTACGCTCACTGTTACTCTTTTCTTCTTTGCTCCACTACTACTTCACTTTCTTCTACTTTCACTTCCACACTCAACTTCACTGTTTATTCCTCTCCTCCGCAGACTCTAGTCTCGCTTCAACTGCCTGGTTCTTCCCGCCTCCAGGGCTGTGTACTCCTCAGTGGGCGGAGCCAACCGCCTGGCCCACCCCCTGGTGTGAACATCAGCCCCTGGAGGAAGGCAACAAGGATTTTAGTAGCTTTGGTGTTCCTAACTGGGATGTAGGGTGTGGTGGTGTTGTGACCTGTGACCCCTGGCTTGCCCAGGGCGTCACATTACATTTTCTTCATTATACAAAAACAAAGAAAGCACAAAAAGTATAATAAGGACATTTATAAAACAATGTTAAAGAGCAAAAATAGACTCCGGCTAGTGGAAAAGCAAAATTGCTATTCCTACTCCATGCCTTGTTGGATCCGTGCAAGTGTTTTTTTCCAATATAATTAAAGGGAACTTTCCCACCCATCCCTGTGGTGTAATATTGTGTAAAATGAATTTATAAAAAAAGTTTTACAACTTAAGTGGACTTTACATGGTACAATATCGTTAATGAATTATCGTCGGGGTCACGTTGTTTGTGACGCACATCCGGCTTAATTAACGATATCGCAGTGTGTAACAGTTATGTGCGACCTGAAAAGATCGCAAAAGCGGCAAAAATCGTTTGCCGCGGAGAGGTCGTCCTAAAACAAAAAATCGTTTACCTCTCATTAGCGATGTGGTTCGTCGTTCCTGCGGCAGCACACATCGCTGTGTGTGACACCGCAGGAGCGAGGAACATCTCCTTACCTGCCTCCACTGGCAATGCGGAAGGAAGGAGGTGGGCGGGATGTTACGTCCCGCTCATCTCCGCCCCTCCGCTTCTATTGGACGGCTGCCATGTGACGTTGCTGTGACGCCGCACGACCCACCCCTAAGGAAGGAGGCGCATCGCCGGCCAGAGCGACGTCGCAGGACAGGTAAGTCCATGTGACGGGGGTAAGCGAGGTTGTGCACGACGGGCAGTGATTTGCCCATGTTGCACAACCGACGGGGGCGGTTGCGATCTCGCTAGCGAGATCGCAGCGTGTAAAGCCCGCTTTACATGTTCCATATATAAATGAGCAGAGGGACTAGTTTAGTTTGTCCTCTTTCCATGGTATCACACCCCTGTGGGCGTGATACCATGGATTTACATGAGCGACGTCACCGTCAGCTCCTGGAATCCTGCGTGTGCGCGCTTCTCATTTGTGCAGCTTCTGAGAAGTGGACCACACTTCTGTATCTGGCATCTGATGGATGAGTCTGGGTTTGGTGAATGTCAGGAGAACATCACCTGTCTGACTTCATTGTGCCAACTGTAATGTTTGGTGGAGAAGGGATATTGCTATAGATAGATGGATAGATTGATAGATAGTTGTGGTTTCAGCCACTGATGTCAGATGAGAATGTCTGATATGCAATCAGCTTTCCAATTCATCTGAGAGATTGAGGTAAGGCTCTCTGCAGCCACTTGAGTTTCTACAAACCAAACTTACCCAATCATGGTTTTGTAGACCTCGTTATGTGCATTTGAGGCACAGTTATGCTGGAATAAGAAAAGGCCTTCCTCAAATTGTTGTCGCAAGGATGTAAGTACCAGTTATATAAAATGCCTTTATCTGCTGTACCAATAAAGGGATGCCCTGGCTACGCTTACTTCCACATAGGGAGGTGAGTTGGCCTGGAGATGTCACATTGACTAGGACCTTCTGGACGTGGCTGTGAATGGCAGCTATTATATATCTGTGTGACGCCCCTGGACTAGTCAGGTCGTCACAGGGTACTGCACGCTCTTTATCTCTTAGTGCAGGACTCAACCCCTCTTGGTTCTGGGTTCCCAACTTGCGGCACTGCCTCCATCAGCATCCAAAATCCCAATCACACCTCGCACCACACCCTGTCAGGCACACCAGTGGGCTGATAAGCTAGAATAGGGCCGCCCACCTAGGGGTCAGGCAGGGAGGTGACAAGTCAGAACAGTGTTAGCCCTCGAGCAGTGAGGAGCTTGGGGAAACTGGGAGTTGGTGCTCCCAGAGGAGAAGCAGATTGGGTTGCAGATGGTGGTCTGGACCCAGAGGAGTCGGAGACCCGGTCGCGGGATATTGAGACTGGGTGCCTGGCTTAGTCTAGGAGGACAGTCAGCCAGTCAGACAGACAGTCAGCAGTACAAGCTGGTCTGGGACCGAAAGCACGTCGGGGTACTGGACCACCTGCGGAGGATAGGGCCTTTAGGGACTATCCCCACGAAGCTCCGAGATTGGGGGCACTAGCGCAACGAGGGGGACAGGGCTTTCCAACCAAAGCAGCCCACTGAAATCCCAAGCAGGAGCTCCTGAGAACACAGCTCCTTCACACCAAAAAGTGGGGAGCAGGGACCAGACAGCTTCAAGCTTACGGGCCACTTGGACTACTAAAATCTGTGCACAGAGGCAGGCTCTGGACCATCAGGCAGTGCTGCAGGGGACGGAACCCGGACGGGCTCCCCCAAGAGGGCAGCAGCACTCAGAGACTTGGTTTACTACATTGTCAGTGTCTGCTTTTCTTCTGAGTGAGTACTTGATCAGCCCTTATCTCAGCGAGCCTGCGCTCCCCTGCAATCCATCCCACCATCCAGAGTCCCGGGGCCTTCCCCTAGCCATGGAGGGTAACGTCATCTAGCTGCCCCCATTCCATCACCCCGGATACTCCCCACGGCAGCAGCGGTACTGCCTATTACCGCACACCACGGGTGGAGTCACAAACTATCTAACTCCCCTGTAAATAACCCCCCATCACGTTTTAGAGTGACCCTGAGCCCTCGGGTCCGGAGACCTCGAGCCACGAGCAGTGAAACCCGGATCCGAGCGGTTCGACCGCTGCTGGGGCGGTATACCTCTTCAATTCAAAAAACACACAAAGGTTATATAGGAAAATTATAAAACCTTCCATTTTACAACGAACAATGTTAACATTTTTTGCTAAATCTGTTTTGCCTCTTTAAAACCTATGTATAAAAGTGTCAAGATTTTCATGTATTCATTGTCAAGCCTGGTGACGTACATGATGCCTACAGCCGTTATGTGCGGTTTCCACCAAGTTCCTTATTTTGGAGAATAAATATATAGTGTGGAGAATAATTTACATATAAATCTATAATCACAGCCTCTTGAAATTATAACTGTAGTCTTTTCAGTGGTGAATAGAAGCTCCATCTGTTCTCATGGGAATGTTCTTTCTTCTAGACGTACTGTACGTTATAAGGATGACAATATAAAAAGTGAAGAAAAGTATAATTACATTGATAAATTGCCCCGAGCTGTATAATGTACAATCAGGAGCCACTCAAGCAATCATATCAATCATGAGTGACGTCAAAGAATCTACATATCTGTTCATAGAACATATACGGGCCATCTGCAGGAAATCTGTCATTTACAGGACTTCATTACTGTGGATTAGTCCTATCTATAGCCAGGAGCAAGTTGGGTTTATATATGGGTATGTGGCAAAAAGATCCAGTATAACCTGTCTACTGAGCTTCCTGTTTATTCTGAGCTTATGAGTCCAGTGGGCAGGCCTACTCAAACAGGAAATGCTATCCATGATTCCGACACTCCACCCATTGGACTACATAGTTACCTAAATATTATGTAACTTCCCACTGCGGCAGAAATATGTGATAACAGTATAATACATACCAATGGGTTCTGAAAGTCCCATTCACACATAACAGAAAAAGAATCCAGGTAAAAATCAGGGCGTTCCGGTTCCGGCGCTGTGATGTGAGGACGCGGGAGACAGAGCTCCGCACGTTCCTCAGCCCCACAAACCGACTACAGGAGCCCCACGGCCGGGGGAGGAGGCGGAGAAGGGGAGGCAAGGAGCGGGAGGTGACCGTGCATGGAGCGGTACCTCCTCCGGAGCAGTGGCAGACAGCTGGAGCAGGGTGCTGCAGAGAAAGCAGTGCACATGGAGCGCAAAATGGCGGCTGCGGGCCGCGGCGGTGTGCAGGGAGGTGAGCGGGGACGGATGGAGGAGGAGGAAGAGGAGCAGCTGAGAGAGCTGCAAAGAGCTCGGCAACACGTGCAACAGGCAGGCGAGCAGCGCGAACAACAGGCAGCCGAGCAGCACGAGCAGCAGACAGCCCAGCAACTCCAGTAGCAGACAGCCCAGCAACTCCAGCAGCAGACAGCCCAGCAACTCCAGCAGCAGACAGCCCAGCAACTCCAGCAGCAGACAGCCCAGCAGCACCAGCAGCAGACAGCCCAGCAGCACCAGCAGCAGACAGCCCAGCAGCACCAGCAGCAGACAGCCCAGCAGCACCAGCAGCAGACAGCCCAGCAGCACCAGCAGCAGACAGCCCAGCAGCAGACGGCCCAGCAGCATGAGCAGTTCCCAGGCCTGCAAATTGATTATGACCGTCTGGCTGGAGCAGTGGCAGTGCACCTGGCAGACAAGATCAAAGACTCTCTAGAGGCTATGGTGGGGGCAGTGCTAGCACCCTTAAAGGAACAGATCGCACAGCAGGGAGCCAGGATGTCAGAGATGGAGCAAAGAATCTCTGACACAGAGGACGAGGTGGCAGCATTAAAGGGGCAGCTGCAGGACATGGTGGAGGGATCCCAGGCCATGAGAGACAAACTAGAGGATCTGGAAAACCGCTCCAGAAGAAGCAATTTAAGGCTGGTGGGTTTGCCGTAATCTATAAGCATGCGGCAATTGGACAACATATGTGAAGCAGAGCTCCCCAAGGCGCTAGGTCTAACGCACAAATGCAGGGTGGAAAGAGCGCACAGAGTGGGCCCTGTAAGAGAGCGTCCAGGCACAGGAGGAACAAATGGCAAGGAAGACAGCACGGGAGTGACGGGACCAGCCAGGCCGCGCCAAGTGATAATAAAATACTTGGAATACAAAGACAAAGAAGAGATACTGCGAGCGTTTAGAGGAAGGAGGACCCCACTGTCTCTACAAGGGCATAAGGTGCTGATCTTTGGTGACTACTCGGCGGAGGTTACACGCAAAAGGAAAGCCTTTAGTAAGATTTGTACCGCGCTGTATCGTAAAGGCATAAAATTCCAACTGCTGTATCCTGCAATACTGAGAGTAACAAGACGTGATGGATCCCTTTTTGCGACGAAACACTTGAGTGAGGCGGAGAGATGGATGGAGAAGATGGAGAACAGAAACCAGACGGAGGACTTCCTGGAGAGGCAACATACTCGGCAAGGAAGAGAGGAGGAGAGCCTGGCATCGGGCCGGAACGACTGGATGGAGGGGAAGGAGATACATGCAGGAAGTCCAAAAGCAAGGAGGTCGCCGTCGCGTTGGCCTGGAGGCCAGAAGAGGGGAGCGCCATGAGAGAGGCTGCAGGGAGAAGAATCAATATTTTTGAACTGAACTGAGGGGCCCAAGAGAGAGGGGACTGACGGAATGCAGGGGATGAGTAACATCTACTGTTTATTATTGCATCTTTACTTTCTGCTTCCGCTTCCTACTTCCTCTTCCGCTTCCCCTTCCGCTTCCTGCTTCCCCTTTCACTACCTCTTTCGCTTCCTACTTCCTCTTCCACCTCATACTGCCTCTTCCACTTCTCTTGCACTTCCTTTACCATCCCATCTACCTCTTCCTACTTCTTTTTCCACTTCCTCTTCTAATTCCTACTTCCTCTTCCACTTCCTACTTCCTCTTCCACCTCCTACTTCCACTTCCTCTTCCACTTCCTACTTACTTCCACTTCCTCTTCCACTTCCTACTTTCACCTTCTGTCCCACTTCCTCTTTCACTTACTTCCTTTTCCACTTCTACTTCCTCTTTTACTTCCTTTTCCACTTCCTACTTCCTCTTTCATTTCCTCTTCCACTTCCTATTTCCTCTTCCACTTCCTTTTCCCACTTCCTACTTCCACTTCCTTTCCACTTCCTCTTCCTACTTCCTCTTCCACTTCCTTTTCTACTTCCTCTTCCACTTCCTATTTTCTTTTCCACTTCCTCTTCCACTTCCTACTTCCTCTTCCACTTCCTTTTCCACTTCCTACTTCCTCTTCCACTTCCTTTTCAACTTCCTACTTCTTCTTCCTCTTCCACTTCCTTTTCCACTTCCTACTTCCTCTTCCACTTCCTTTTCCACTTCCTACTTCCTTTTCCACTTCCTACTTCCTCTTCCTACTTCCTCTTCCACTTCCTACTTCCTCTTCCTTTTTTCCTCCCTCTTGTAGGCTTTTCCTTTCTTTTCTCTTCAGTTCCCCTCGCCTATTCAATCTATATGGACCAAGGTGCCCTGCCCCATCGGGGGTGTAGGGGATCCTAATATCTATGGGGGACCGGGTTTCTCTCTTTTTACTATCACTAATAAATCGCTCTTCTGGTAGCCAGGTCACTTGTGCTGATGGGAGGAGAAGTGAAATTGAGACCAGAGGTAACAAATAATAGGTATGGGCAATGAGGGAGGGGGTATTGTATGCTGGCATGGCTATTGACCAGGAAGGCCTTGCTCTGGTGTGTTAGATAACAGAACAATGGGGGACAGGCCATATGTAAATGTTAATTAGGGGGTTGAGAGGGGATTGCGGAGCCAGGAGCATCACAGAAAAAATGGAAATGACGAGACGATTGATTGTAAAGTGGGGGACAGTTGAGGGGTTGTTAGTTGACCATAGATTTAGGTTGAATAGTTGGGTTCAGGGAAAGCAACGCTAAAAGAACACCGAAAGAAAACTGAGGGCAGTTGGGGGGGTAGCCAACAGGTTTATAGTTAATGCCAAGAAGGGGACACAAGGTTGCGCCCAGGCAATACATAGTTGTCAGTACGCAGCGGAGATAAGGCAGGGAAAAGACCAGGGAAAGGCGCCAAGACACACAAGTGAGAACATATAGCGACATAAATGTCCCGAGATGTTGGGATAATGGTTAAATTAGTCACTTGAAACGTAAAAGGTTTGAAGTCTCCACATAAGCGCATGATGATATTACGACACCTTAAAAGACTGAAGGTAGATATCGCACTAATGCAGGAGACCCACCTGCAAAAAGGGGATTTTTTTCGTATGCAAAAATTATGGGTGGGGGCGGTGGTCGGGTCAGGATCCCAGGGAAGGAAGGCAGGGGTAATGATCTTAATAAACAAACACTTTACTCACGAAATAGTGTCCCAAGCCAGTGATGATGGTGGGAGGTACATACATATCAAATTAACTATCCCGCAGGGAGAGTTTAGTATACACAATATATACGCCCCCAATACCGAACAAAAAGCCTTCTTTGACTTTATCACCAACAAATTGGGAGTGGATGTAGATCCAAATAAGATAGTGGGGGGAGATTTTAATGCAGTAGTTTCGAAAGAGGAGGATAGGAGGTATGGCAAGGAACAAGGTAGGCAGAGTGGGAATACAAAGGGTTTGATGGCCAAATTACTGGAAGACACAAATCTGTAGGACAGTTGGAGAACGCAACACCCATATGAACGTGAATTTACACACTACTCACACCCACACGAAGCATGGTCAAGGATTAACTTTATGTTAGTAGACCAAAGACTCTGGCACAGGGTCAAGGATGTAGACATAGAGAACATGGTTATATCCGACCACAGCCCGGTGACCTTAGACTTAAATGACAGAATACAGAGGGGCTCGGATTATATATGGAGATTTCCATCATTCTTACTCAAAGATAAAGATTTTATTAAAACATTAAAGGAGTGGTGGGAGGAATATTGCGGCACTAACAGCGGGCACGAGGAAGAGGCAATGCTATTCTGGGAAACAGTGAAAGTAGTATTAAGGGGGAGACTGATGGGGCATGTAGGCAAAATCAGGAAACAGACGCAAAAACATTACCAGAAGGCAAGCACTAGTTTGAGAGAGAAATACACAAGGTACCTAGAAAACAAATCCCAAAAAGCAAAAGAAGAGTGGAAGGAAGCAAAACAAGAGTTTGACATGTGGGTAGGAAAACGAGAAGAACTAGTAAGGTCTCAGCAGGAGGTTGACTTGCACCGATTTGGCAATAAGGCAGGTAAACTGCTGGCTAACCTGGCAAAGGGAAGACGATCGTTGATGTTAATAGCTAATATGACAAGACAGGATGGGACCAAATCGACGAATCCGCAGGAGATCAACCAGATCTTGGGGGAATACTATGCCAAACTATATAGTAAAGGGGATGAAAATGGAGAAGGAGGGAGGGAGTGGCTAAAGACATTAGGACTTACACAAATAACCGAGGACAAACTGACTAGACTGAACGCGGACATCACAATAGAGGAAGTGCAAACAACAATAGGAGAACTGAGTATACATAAAGCACCGGGGCCTGACGGGTTCAATGGGGAATTCTATAAAGTACTAAAGGAGGAAATATCACCAACGCTGACACGTATGTTTAATAAAATGATAGGGGGTACGGGAATGTCTAGCCACCTTAACACTGCATATATAAAACTTTTACCCAAAGGAGACAAAAATTTGGACAATCCAACGAATTATAGACCAATCTCACTAATCAACCAAGACCTTAAACTAGTGGCCAAATTGATGGCCAATCGATTAGCAGAGGTATTACCAAGGCTAATTTCTCCCGCCCAATCGGGGTTTGTAAAGGGGAGAGCAGCCGTGACGAACGTAAGAAAGGCCATGATAGTAATGGACGCCATCAGACACAGGGATCTACAAGGAGGGGAGTTGCCAGCCATGATCACGTTGGATGCTGAAAAAGCGTTTGATAATGTGCAGTGGCCATGGCTGGAAACAGTCCTAGATAATATGGGCTTCAGGGGAGCATTCAGAACATTTATAGGTATACTATATGCAAACCCTCAGGCAAGAGTGGCGACACCCGGATTTTTGTCACGACCCTTCTCTTTGACCAAAGGGATGAGACAGGGGTGCCCGCTGTCTCCTCTCTTGTTCAATCTAGCCATTGAGCCATTATCAAAACTGATCAATGGAGAAGACTGCTTTGAGGGCATTAACATTGGAATGGAAAAAGTACATTCAGCTCTATTCGCGGACGATATCATATTATTCATGAATAGACCACAGAATGACCTTTTAAAAACAATACAACAGATAGAGAGATTTGGGTCTATGGCAGGTTTTAAATTGAACAAGACAAAATGTTAAATACTGTTTCTGAATGAGCGAACCATGTCATCCCTGAAAACCTATGGAATAGGGGATAACATATGTGGGATACCAATAGCAAAAACCCACCTTAAATACCTGGGGATCCAGATGGGACGCCAGCCGGCCTCGATTTATGAATTAAACTTCAAACCGTTGATACAGAAGATAGAACGAGAGCTAAAGAGGGGCTGCCGCTATCCCTGCTAGGTATAAGCTGTGGGAGGGGCTGCCGCTATCCCTGCTAGGTAGAAACCACCTCTTAAAAATGATGAGTTTCTCGAAGCTGCTATACCCAATGCAGACTATCCCCATATTATTATAGCATGCGGATGTAAATAGACTGAATAAAGCATTTACAAGCTTCCTATGGAAGAGAAAAAGACCAAGAATTAGGGCGGAAAAACTAATGCTACCACTGGAAAAGGGAGGAATCAAGATGCCAAATGTGAGAGGCTACAACCTTGCATGCTTGATGAGGCACGTAATAGACTGGCTGAGGAAGACAAATAGCTATTCTAACATAAAATTGGAAAGTGAGTACTGTAGACCATGGGACTTGGGGGCAATATTACACACGTCATTGGCCAATATTCCGAGGAAAATTAAGCACTCCCTGGTATGTAGGGATACGATAATGGCGTGGAAAGCAGTGAGGAAAAAGTTTAACCTGTCCTGGCGAATCTCCAAATACCTAAATATCTGGAATTTTCCGGAATTCCCAGCAGGGAGGGAAAACAAACTATTTCTAGAATGCAGAAATAAGGGGATCGGTGGGGTGAAGGATCTGCTCCATGAAACGGAACATAGATGGTTGACCCTTGAGGAGTTGGAGAACAGGTACGGGCTTTCCCCATTTCAAATCATACAATACAAACAGGTGGAAAAGGGAATAATGGGACTATTGAGGGATGTTAGAAAAGAACAGGTAATGAATGAAATGGACCAATTTATAATGAAGGATAAACAGGAGATTACTATCTCCTCCCTGTACAAAGATCTGAGAACAGCACTGGTACCACTGCACTCTGACCAGGTCTGGGGAGCATGGGCACGACAACTAAAAGATACAGAGGCAGGGGAAAAGATACAGCAGGGATGGATGAGGATGAGGAAGGAGGTGATTAATGAGGGCTGGAGGGACACACAGTTTAGATTAATGCACAGAGCAATTTATGGTTTTAACATCCCCACCAAGCAGACTATGAATAAAATAGAACATTGCCCCAAATGTAAACAGCCGAAAACGGACTTATGCCACGGGATTTGGCAGTGCCCACAAAGTCAGAAATTTTGGGGAAAAATGAAGACACTTATAGAAAAAGTATGGCAAGTGGAAATGGAACTAGACCCATTGTTATGGATTTTCCACCACAGGACTAAAGAAAAGGAAGGAGGAGGAGATACACGGGGGACCACGATTCCAAGACTCTTCCATAATATTGCTATGATAGGGAAAAAGGCCCTACTACGCAGATGGCTCGAGGAATCTGTTCCATCAGAGGAGGAGGTGGTCAATCAGATTAAAAAGCTGCTCAATATTGAACAGTTGGAAGCCGAAAGAAATAAGGACGAACTAACGGGAAACTTTTTAAAAAAATGGAAGAGATTTATAGTACAACAGTATGGAGTTGCAGAAATACGGAAAGTGGTATCTCCTTTCACTAATACGGAATGGTATCTACTGGGAGACTTGCAAGGCACATTGGGAAAGCTGAAAATACACACGCAGTAGAGACACGACAGTAGGGCGAGAAGAGGGTTTCAGAGAAATAGGGCTTCAAACGGGAATCAGAATATAGAGGAGCTGTGTGTTCTTTCGCGACTTATACCTGGTGTTCTGTGTATTAAAAATGTTGGGGGGGATAAAGTGGGAATAAAAGAGGGTGGATTAAGACAAGGGTGGGTAAATTGGTAAGGTGAATTTATTCTTGTTCAAATGTTAGCCATATTGTAATACTTCTGAAAAATGCAATAAAAATTGATGTTTAAAAAAAAAAAATCAGGGCAACTGTTGGGTGACAGCTTGCAAACTCCCATCAATATGATATCATCTATATCATAAGTGCCACAGTTCTTTGGTGTCCAGCTACAGAAGGTTGCAGCATTTGGCTGTGCAAACTGCTCCCTGACCTTCTATTATTCCTGCTTGGTGTATATGGTATCTCATGTATCTCTTCTGCTTGGCATTTATCTCTTTCCCTTTAGGACCCTGCAGAGTTCCTCACTCTTTAAAGGGAACCAATCACCAGGATTTTTGTATATAAGCTAAAGCCAGTGCTATACTGGCACTATCATTCTATACATACCTTTTAATGGTCTGACATTTAGGTTTTGAAATCCAAAAAATAAAGTTTTAAAAAATCGGCAGCTACTTGAGTGACAGTTGCAATGGAGCAGATAATATATTCATAGTTATCCCCTCCCTCTGTTAGAATTAGCATAGGTATTATACAAATGATTCAATTTGTTGCAGGACCTGTGTGAGGTCATACCCATGTGGCCTGGTATCCAGCTTTGGTGGCTGAGGCCCCGCCCCTTCTGGTCACATGAGCATGACCTCACACAGGTCCTGCAATGGACAAAGTGAATCGTTTGGATAATACTTATGCTAATTCTAACAGGGGGAGGGGATAACTATGAATATATTATCTGCTCCAGTGCAGCTGTCACTCAACAAGCAGCTCATTTTATAAACTTTACTTTTTTGGATTTCAAAACCTAAACATCCGAGCTGACCACTACAGGTATGTATAGACTCAGCCTGATAGTGCCAGTATAGCACTGGCTTTAAGTTATATATGAAAATCCTGGTGATTGGTTCCCTTTAAGCTGTTTTCATCACCACTTCCCTTTGTGTCTTTCAATACTTTCATTTCCTTCTAGTCTGTGCTGGTGATCGCTCTACCTCACTACAGATCCTGAGTGGAAGCAGTCAGCTTGCATTCATCTCAAGTAACTTTGTTACATGTCGCAGTCCTTCTTCCTGAATCTTCTTGAGATCAGTTGTTTATTTTCCCTTATTTATTATCTCTGTGTGTCTCATAGTTTGGTTGATGGTGAACTCATCCCATCCATACCCTACCTAGGGCCCAGATCAGGGTCAGACAGAGTCAGTTATCCGGCTCAGCGCATAGGTCAGGGGTCACCATCTCCCCCTTCCCTAGACACAGCGTCCCCCTTCCCTTTCGCCATTTGCTGGGTACTTCCCCGTACCTAGCGTGACAATAAGACTTTAAAGTGCAACCCCTTTTATTTCTCTAGGTAACATATAATACTTTATTACATTTGCATTTGTTTTGTAAATAAAATGTAACACTTGCTGCCATATCTACTAAAGCTAAAATTGATTTCTGGGATCCCAGTAGCAGTAGAATAGAAAAATGTATGTTGAATACCGAAGAGCCTTGACTTTCCAAGGCATTTTTATATATATATATATATATATATATATATATATATATATATATATATATATATATATATACACATATCTCCAGATATCGATGGAGAGCTAATATCAGTGGAGAAACTTGAAGCTTCTGGGTCCCAATGCAAAACCTCCAGCAGAGTCTGCAATTATTGTGGGTCATTAATAGTACCGGTCTTCTCATCTCGGACAGAGGGACTATTTGGGTCCTTCCAGGGTTCCAAGGCTCAGGTGCGACTTCAACTCCTGCACCCACTTTAGTTACACCCTTGATTGCTCTATAAATTGTCTTTATGGTAAAAATGATAACATGATATATATATTTTTTCATAAATACTTGCACTGCTCATAAATTTTTTTTATAAAAGGTATACTTTCATACTTTCATATAACTGTGTTGTGCCGTTCCTCTGTTATACCTCTTGAATATTAGTGAATGAATAAAGTGATTGTCCACTACTGAGACACCCCCTTACTATATTCTCCTACATAAAATAATAACAGCCTTGTTGGATATAATCGACTTCTGCAACCTCCTGCTCTCTGGCCTCCCTTCCAACACTCTTGCACCCCTCCAATCTATCCTAAACTCTGCGGCCCGCTTAATCCACCTCTCCCCTAGCTACTCCCCAACCTCACCACTCTGCCAATCCCTTCACTAGCTTCCCATCACCCAACGACTCCAGTTCAAAACATTAACCATGACATACAAAGCCATGCACAACTTGTCTCCTCCCTACATCTGTGACCCAGTCTCCCCATACCTACCTGCACACAACCTCAGATCCTCACAAGAGCTCCTTCTCTACTCCTCTCTTATCTCCTCTTCCCACAATCGCGTACAAGATTTCTCCCGTGCCTCCTCCATAGTCTGGAACGCTCTACCTCAGCATATCAGACTCTCCCCTACCGTGGAAAGCTTCAAGAGGAACCTCAAGACCCACCTCTTCCAACAAGCCTGCAACCTACAATAGCCCTCAGTCCAGTAGACCACTGCGCAACCAGCTCTGTCCTCACCTATTGTACCATCACCCATTCCCTGTAGACTGTGAGCCCTCGCGGGCAGGGCCCTCTCTCCTCCTATAGCAGTCTATTTTGTACTGTTAATGATTGTTGTACGAATACCCTCTTTCACTTGTAAAGTGCCATGGAATAAATGGCGCTATAATAAATAATAATAATAATAATATAATAATAATAACAGCCAGTGTTGGAGTCAACAGTTTAGAGGGAGGTAATTTAGTGGGGAGTGGTTATTAGCAATAGGGGAATATATAAGGTGAGGGACAGGGGGTGTCTTGCAATCGACACGGAGGCACCACTGAAGGTTTCGCCCTCCCTCCCTGATGAACGGGTTTGTATGTAGTTTTAAAAAAAAAATACATTTTTGGGTGAGTGGGGTGACGTATTATCAGGTCATTTCGGCGTGGGGAGGAGGATTCTTGGAGATGATGGCAAAATTGTGGTTGGAGGGTGGAACAACTGGTGGATGTAAATTCCCATTTTTGGATCGCATCTTGGTAAAACCGCCTGGCAGATTTGGGGCTCTTCAGGGTGGGGTCCCTTGGAGTTGGTGTTTTTGGTTATGTTTTTTCGGCAATAGTAGTGCCCCCAAATCTGTGGTTGTGGCGGCAATGCTGGATGGTTTCCTGTTATTAATGGTTTCTGTTGGGTTTTTGAGGCTCCAAGAACCTCCTCCCCTTTTCATGTTAATTTTTGCGTGTTTGTTATATTAAAGGCCGATTTGGCCATATTTAATCCACATTGGTTGTCTGTCATTTATAGGAGGGGATTCGGGGAATGAGTGGGGGCGGACATCTAGGGGTGTGGATGGAGGTACAAGGTGAAGCCTCTACAATGCTGCAGTCATGTCTTATTAAAGCCCTTAATGATCAAATAATTATTTATGTTTTTGCCTATTACCATAATGTTTTCATGTTTAGCTTTTTATACCTTATTGAGGCTTTGTTTTTTGTAGGGTAATTATTTTAGAAACCTCAGAGCAGGATGGCAGCTATTAATGGGTAACACTCGCCCCCCAAAAGTTGATTGTGCCCTCCCAGCTGCTGTGCCCAGCATGAGCACCTTTGTGTACATGTAAAGTTGGCCCTTCGTACATGTAAAGTTGGCCCTTCCTACCATCCGGTAGATATAATTTTGCAGGGAAGGGGTTAAATTACAGCCTAATGCCGAGATATTCAACATTCCGGGAGCAAAGATGGAGATCGACGGTCACATTCATTACCTTTCCACCCGATATGACATGAACACAACATTACAGGATTATCAGCATTGTGAGATTCAATCATACACTTTAATGGTTCTCTTGTACCGATTTGGAAAAACTATATGATTCTGACGGACACCGGTGACCTTTCTGTCGCAGCCTTGAGGCTCATCGTGCCCTTCAATGAACATGTACATCGCGTGTGCCACACATCTTACTGGCATTTGGTCTTGTATGGGTAAACATGTAACAATTCCGGTTGACCTTTCTTACTGAAAGCCTATGTGGGAAATCACATTTTCTATTTTTTTTTATGTTATTAGATTGTATTTATTGGGATACAAAGACAGAAAAACTAAGTAAGTAAACAAAAAAACAATGGTCAGTGTGATCCTTTGCTCAGCGGCACAAATTATAGGGGCACATTGGGTGCACTAATGGCCCGAGGACCTATGGGGTCAGGTTCATGGTAAGGTTCATAGACCTCTGTCAGGCTAGGTATGGGAAAGCGAATGGTGAGACCCTGTGTTTAGAGAAGGGGAGGATGGTGACCCCTGACCAAACCTACTGCTGGTCCCTGGGGTCCCTCACCACCCTAGATAGCTTTCGCACCTATGCACTGAGCTGGATACCTGACCCTAGGTATCCCTAGTGCTGGGCCCTACATAGGGAACAGATGGGATGAGCTTTTCGTCAACCTCACTAAACAACTATAGAAGATACAAGGGGGACACACAGGGGAAAAAGCATGAATTACGTATCCACAGTTGACTCAGGTAGACGTTACAGCGACAATACCACAGAGAAGTACAAGCCACCTGCTTACAACCAGAGCTTGAGTGAACTGAATAATATCATCAGCATCAGTCCAGGGAAGATGTGAGTATTTGAGCACAAGGGGAATACTGATAATCATCATCTGGACAGTAGGAGCGCTCCCCTGGGTCCGAAAGGGGAATACATGAAACTCCAGTAGGAAAGCTGCCTATACCAATGAATACTGACAGCAGGAACAATAGAAAGTCAGGGAGCATTTTGGCAGCCAAACGCAGTGACCTTCTATTGCCAGAAACCACATGAGTGTTTGTCACCCGTGACAAAATCATAAGACTCCATAGCTCTAGCTTGCAAACAATTTATATTATAGAAATATTCAAAATACTGTTCTGCACAGGAGACTTTTCAGCGGTCTCATCATCACAGACACTATTAGTCTATGTTCATATGTAGAGTTTTTTCAAAAAAATTGTATGCAAATTAAAAACTGTTTTTTTGCAGTTACCAGCAAAAGCTATGAAATGTCAGAATTCTAATGCACACACTTGGTTTCTTTTTTGTGACTGAATTTGAGACCAGTATTTTTTAGATCTGCAGCATGTTAATTCTTTCAGCATTTTTGTAGCTTTTTTCATCCATAGAAAACAATGAGAAAGGGAAATAATGGTGCAAAAAAATATAATGGCTATGATATCCTTAACAAGTCTTCAGTGCAAGCAGTCGGCTTGTATACATCTAGAGAAACTTTGTTGTTGTTGCAGTTCCTCTCCCTGAGTCATCAGGAGATAAGTTATCTGTTCACTCCTCCCGATTGTATTCCCTGTGTCTTCTTTAGAGCTTAGTGGGGTAGACAAAGTGCTCATCCCATCCGCTCCCTACCTAGAGCCTACTTCATGGTCAGCCAGGGTCAGGTATCCAGTCTGGCGCATAGGTGTGGAACCTATCTAGGGTGGTGAGGAAAGCCAGGCCCCTTTCACCACTTGCTTGGTACTTCCCGGTACCTAGAGTGCCACTAATTATGGTTTGTAGAATTTCGGGCCTGATGGCTGCTATTATACTGTATTTCCAAGAAAATAAGACACTGTCTTATATTATTATTTGCCCCTAAAAATGTGCTAAAATCTATTTGGGTAGGGCTTTGTTTTGGGGAAAACATGGGTTGGGGGTAAGTTCACCCCCCAATATAGGCAGGATACCCCCCAGGAGAATCATACTTACCAGACCCGGACATCTGCCTCGCTCCCAGGTAATCCTTTGATTTACAGCGGGCACTCCCAGCAGGCCCTTGCGTGGTCCACGGCAGTCCTCCCCTGCTTCTGGATGGCACACACACACAAACATCTGGTGATACCGTAGTGCTTCCAGCTGGCAGTGCTGTGGAATTGAAGGACCTGCGCTGGAACACATCGATGCGTTCCACTGTAGGTCCTCGATATGTTCCAATGCAGGTCTTCTCATTCCACCACATCCCAGGTCCCTAAAGCAGTACGGTATCACTTTGTGTCTGTGCGCGTACGTTCCACCGCAGGTCCTTGATGTGTTCCACTGGAGGTCCTTGAGTTCCACAGCGTCCCGTTCAGGGTCTGGTGATCCAATTGCGGGGTCTTCTATCTTCTATCTTTTGGTGGTGTCTTCTTTCTTTAATGAAATGTCCTGCAGTATTCTTTAACTTTTTTAGCTGCATGGACACTTCGTTATTGAACCGCAACTAGGGCTTATTTTCGGAGTAGTGCTTATATTTAAACCTTACTCCGAAAAGGCCAAAAATTCCTGCTAGGGTTTATTTTGGAGTAGGGCTTATTTCCGTGGAAACACGGTAAAAATCATGTACAAAAAATGAAGACAAATCCAAAATCAGAAGTATAAACAGATTAGAATCTGCATCACTGGCATTTAAATATTAAAAATACACTAGGTGATGCATTCCATTTAGAGCACCGTGTCATCATACAAAACCGCTAAAAAGGGATCTTAAACCTGTCTGATGTCTGAGACCCTAAAACAGAATAAGGACCGGTTTTGTCACCAGGTCATAAGTGAGCAGTTTTTTTCTTATTTATTCTTGCTGCTCCTTTGAATATTCTTCTTTTTAATCTCCTATATGGTTTTGAGGATATCCGCGTTTTTTATATCTAGTGTTCATTTTTATAGTCTTTACAAGGAAGCATAGCTCACAGAGTAATTATGCAAAGCAGCCTACAGTCACGCCCCCAAAGAACTATGTGAGTAACGCCCCCTTGGAAAGACCATAAAACTAGCACCAAATAAAAAAGCCAATATAGCGGATATAAAAAAGAATTATTCAGGAGCGCAGTAGGAGAAAAATAAAAGCAAAACTGTCCACCTTAACTTCACAACAGGTCCTTTTCAAACGGATTATCCCATCATTAGAAATTACAAAAAAATAATAATTGCAAAATAGAGAAATCCTAGAAAAAATTTTTTTTCAGAAGATGTTTTTACGTGGTAGAATCATAGAATCATAGGATAGTAGAGTTGGAAGGCACCTCAAGGGACATCGGGTCCAACTCCCTGCAAGTGCACGGTTTCCTAAATCATCCCAGCTACATGTTTATCCAGCTTCCACTTGAAGATTTCCATTGTTGGAAAGCTCACCACCTCCCGTGGTCGCCTGTTCCACTCCCTGACTGCCCTCACTAGTTCCTGTGGTCGCCTGTTCCACTCCCTGACTGCCCCCACTGTCAGAAAGTTTTTCCTAAAGTCTAATCTGAATCTCCTTCCTTTTAGTTTCATCCCATTGCTTCTTGTACTTCCTTGAGCTAATGAGAATAGGGTAGTTCCCTCTGCACTGTGACTACCTTTCAGATATTTGTAGACCACTATTAAGTCTCCTCTCAGCCGTCTCTTTTCAGACTAAGCATCCCTAGTTCTTTTAGCCGGTCTTCTTGTGACATGGTTTGCTGACCTTCTACCATCTTGGTTGCTCTTCTCTGGACTTGCTCCAATATATCGATGTCTTTCTTGAATTGGGGCGCCCAGAACTGTACACAGTATTCCAGGTGGGGTCTGACCAGGGAGAGTATAGGGGAATAATATCTTCTCTTGATCTAGATTCAATGCTTGTCTTGATACATCTCAGAATTTTGTTGTCCTTTTTAGCTGCAGCTTCGCACTGTTGGCTTATCTTGAATCTGGGATCCACTATTATGCCCAAGTGCTATCACCTAGTTCTATTCCTCCCATACTATATATGCTTTTTACATTTCTTTCACCTAGATGTAGAACTTTAGAGTTATCTAATTTACCTTTCTGTATCACTGCCCACTGGTGATACAGAAAAATAGCAAAGCTAAGTGCTGGTCCATGTCATCATGCGTAGTGCGGTAGTTTTTATGTGCCCCAGTCTAGCAGTTCATCTATTATTATACTCAGGTAGGGGGTCTCTCTGCAGATCTGCTCAAGATAGATATAAAAATTACCCTTTCATTTCCCTTAGTTATAGAGAAAACAAATCACCCAGGATGTGACATTTCCAGCGATGGCGGCACCTCATTTGCTATACGCGGCTCAGCACTGAACAACTTTCTTCCAATACCGCTAACAGTTTGAAAAATCAATCATGTAATCTCGGGAACACTACAGATGTCTCTGTGTCATCTCAAATCCATCTCTAATACATCAAGCGACTTCTCTCACATGGTACATTTTGTTATTGCTCTCATTACTTATACTGTTCAGATTTACTGGGAACACTGCATATCTCACATTGTGTCAAATTAATTCTTTAATCCCAACTGAAAAAAAAAAAAATAGTTTGCTGTCTGGGATATACAGTGATATGAATGATAATCTGAGGGCATATGACAATTCACATGGATGCGGAGGAGGAGATGAAGTCTATGCAAAACTCTTAAAATGGATTTTTAATACCGGAATCTCGCAAGTTATTATTATATTATGTGCAGCTCATAATAAGCTCAACGCTTCCTACTGTATTTTCCACTTGGTTTTTTTTGCATGCATCATGAGTTTTATGCATTTTTACTAGTGTTTTTTATGTCTTTTCAAATATAATTTTAAATAAAAATACTTTAAAAAATGTATGAAAAAATATATTTTTTATAATCTTATAAAATGTTTAAAAAAATATTACAGTCATAAAGTGTTTTATCTTTGTCTATATGATGGCAAGGTAGTGCTAGGAAACCCACCAATTAGTGTTGAGCGAGCAGTTAACTATTCGTACTCGCCATAGTCATAACGAGTACTGTCTAATAGTCGCGTATTTGTTCTGAATAGCGAGTACAGTGCAAGTCAATGGGGAATACTCACAATGTAACCGAAATACCGTACTATTCGTGCGAGTAGCGACTAGTGCAGAATTCAGGTTACGCATTACATTGTGAGTATTCCCCATTGACTTGCATTGTACATGATATTCGAAATGAATACACGAGTATTAGACAGTACTCGTTATGAGTATAGTAAATACAAATAGTTGGCTACTCGCTCAACACTACCACCAATCCAAAACATGAGAGTATTTAAAGAGGTTTTCCACTACTAATATGACCCCTTTTCTTTTATCCTAACTCTTCCTAACAATTTCCTCATTTACTTTTATTTACTCTGCTCCTGTAAGCTTCTCTCTAAGGGGTACTTTGCACACTACGACATCGCAAGCCAATGGTAACGATGCCGAGCGCGATAGTCCCTGCCCCCGTCGCAGCTGCGATATCTTGTGATAGCTGCCGTAGCGAACATTATTGCTACGGCAGCTTCACATGCACTTACCTGCCCTGCGACGTCGCTCTGGCCGGCGAACCGCCTCCTTCCTAAGGGGGCGGGTCATGCGGCGTCACAGCGACGTCACACGGCAGGCGGCCAATAGAAACAGGGGGGTGGAGATGAGCGGGACGTAAACATCCCGCCAACCTCCTTCTTTCCTCATTGCAGCCGGGACGCAGGTAAGGCGATATTCCTCGCTCCTGTGGCTTTACACACAGCGATGTGTGCTGCTGCAGGAATGAGCAAGAACATCGTAACATCGGTCCTTCCAAAATTATGGAAATGACCGATGCTACACCGATCATACAACTTCGACGCTTTTGCGCTCGTTAATAGTAGTAAAAATGATTCACATACTCCGATGTCGACAGCGACTCCGGATGTGCGTCACTTTCGATTTGACACCACCGACATTGCACCTGCGATGTCGTAGTGTGCAAAGTACACCTAAGAGGCCCATAAATACCTTCATTGTTGTTGTAGCTTTGATCCTTTTGACTGCCGACCAGAATTGGACCAACTGAGCAGGTAATGTCACTGGTAGGGGCTGAGAGGAGAATGAAGTGTGATCTGGGCATATATATCCAGACTGCTGTCACTCAAAGAGAGGGATCCCCACCCCAACCAGTGATGTGCCATGCTGAGTTGTCCGATTCCAGTCTGCAGCCAGAAGGATCAAAGCTACAACAACAATAAGGGTATTTATGAGCCTCTTAGAGATCAACTTACAGGATATTAGGAAAGTGTTAGTTAGGAAGAGTTAAGATAAAAGAAATGGGGTCACATTACTAGTGATAAATCTCTTTAAGTCACCTGTGTGGATGTAGTGGTAGTGAGCATGTGCATGTACCTCCCTGTGCTTGGCAGCTGAGCCACTCGGATCCGGCCCTTCTGTGAGTGGCTCGAGGGTCTCCGGACTCGGGGGCCTCACGGTCACTTCAAATGCAAAGGGGTTGTGATGGGATGGTGGGTGTAGGACGGATATGTACGGGCTGGGCTGTACGGAGTTCAAGACGCCACCCACGGTGTGTGGTGATATTGGACACCACCGCTGCAGTTACGGGGCACCCAGGGGAGATGTTGTGCAGCAAGTTGTTAACCCCTTCGTTGGGCAGGGATGGTGGCCCCGGGACCTGTTGGGGGTTTGGCGGTGCAGGGAGATGGGCGACCGGAGGGTGCTGTTGTACTCACTATTAGTAAACACACGAGTCTTTGGTAAACCAAGGTAATGGTGGTCGGCACCCGCAGCCGGCTGCGTTCGGGTTCCCCCACCCGGCTGCTGGTCTCTTTCTCCTGCACCTGTGTAAGATGGTGGACTGCCTGTGCTTGCAACTTCAGGAGTCCACTCCCAGCTTGTGGTCGCCTAAGGAGCCCTTTGCCCGAAGACGCTAGCCCGTGGGATCTCTGAGCCGTGGCGGTGGCCTTTTATCCCCCTCGGTGGGCTGTTGCCTTCAGTCGGGACTTTGGGTGGGACAGGACCTCTAGTCCTGGCCCCAATCAGTTAATTAGCTAGCCCCCAGTTGCTTCTGGACCTAGCTTTAGGGTCTGAGTACCCCCCTTTCTGCTCTGGTTTCCGAGTCGGTTCCCGAGTCAGTACCGGTGGGCCACTACCATCCCGGTCCACCTCGGTTCCACCGAGCCGTCTTCCCAACTCCTGCAGCCGGAGACCGCCGTCTGCCTCCTAGCCAAAGGCACCAGGGCTCCTACCCTGGTACCTGTTCAATTTGGGTGTTCGCCTCTGCTGGAGCTGCACACAGCACCAGCCCACACACCTCTCCAACTTGAACTCTCAACCTTATTTGGCTACTTTCCCACCCCAGGCTGTCTGAACTCCTTGGTGGGCGTCTTCCAACCGCCTGGTTCCGCTCCCTGGTGTGTCCATGAGGCCCTGATGGGGGTGACTAGGGTTTAAATATTTGGCTGTGTGTTACCTGTGGGGGAAGATGTAATGTGGGGCCCTATTTGTGACTACTTGGCCTGGCCAGGGCGTCACATGCACCTCTACTCTGTTTACTGTGTACAGGAATAGTACTTGTACATGCTCTCTAGTGCACTAAGGACTTTGGGACCTCTATTTTCATGAATGTTGGGGGAAGGGGATTCAAAGCAGCCAGACCACCACCAATCATATATTTCTGATCTATCCTGTGGATGAGTTATAAATGTTTGCATATGTCAACCACTTTAAATTGGAGAAGAGCATTAGCAAAAACTATTCCTTAGCAAACATAGAAGTGTATATTAAAATGTTGTATCTGGAACTATTCTCTATGCACTGCTTTGTGATCTTGGTTATTTCTACTAAGAAGACCATGAAGCCTGGGTGCATTACGTCTCCTACGTCGTCCACACCAGCCAGCATTGAGCTCCTGCGCAGGCGCACTACAATACTTTGATCTGCCCTGCTCAGGGCAGATCAAAGTGCGCCTGCGCACAACCTCAATGCTGGCTAGTGTGGATGACGTAGGACGCATCATGCACCCAGGCTTTAGAAGAAGGTGGACAAAGATGGCTGAAAGAGGAGGCGCCAGTACCGGAGAACAGAGACACCCATCCGAGCAGTCTGCACTGCATTGGCCTTTAGGTGAGCATTATAAAGTGTTTTTTATGTTCTACACAGCGGCTTGGGCTCTTATATACAGCATGTTAGAATGCTGTATATAAGAGCCCGGTGGTGGTTGCTGCAGCTTATAGTCGCCAAATCTGGTGACAGGTTCCCTTTAACACATTACTTGCCAAATTAGAAATTTTCATTTTTTATTTTATTAAATGACAGATTTTTATTGAAAACAAAATAAAAATTATAAATAAATATGAAATTTAAGCAAAATTAATGAATTTAATGAATAAATTAAATGAATTAATTAATGATTAATTAATTTAATGAATTTTAAGCAAAAGATCCCAAAAAAAGGACATTGGTAGATAATAGGTTAAGAAAATCTATGAAAAATTGAGATGTTTAGCATATAAAATGGCCATTTCGATATCTACCCAGTAGCCACGTGAAGGCATATCTCATTTACAGGGACCCTACATTGAGCTGTATTCTTGCATTCATTGTTTGCATGCTTTAGCATTTCAGAGTGCCACTGGCTTTTTTTTGTTAAAAAAAAGCTGCTATGTCTTCAAAGCATAAAATAGCCGAGTCATAAAGGGGTTAACATAAGTCAGTTACTATAATTATAATTAATATTATGGCATATTTTGGGATATACTGTAGTTCTCTTGACTTCATTTACATTGTATAAAAAAAGACCTAAAAAAATAATTTGCTGAACTGCTTATTCCAGCCTTGGAGGCTCTCAAAGAAACTGTCATGTCACAGAATTCATCCTTAAACCAAATTGTCATACGCCACCTTAGGTCTACATTTTAATTTGAGAAGGACGTACTTGCAGCGTAGTGAAGATTTCAGGATGCGCTTGGCGTCAGCATCTTTTAGAGTAATGGTTGAGCACATCCTATAGCGCGGTTCCTGGCGTCATCTCAGCTGGCCCGCAGTGCACTTTGCTGTTCCATTTACGGAGCCAAATGAGAATCTGCCTCCCCGTTCCGTAGACTAACCCTAACACCCTACCGGGCTCTTCAAGTTAATTCCCATCATGCATTATTCCACATTTGCTTATTTTAGTCTCTAAAATATGTTGCGGTTGGAAGATAAAGCCACTTTAATTAGCATAATGAATATTTATGTGCTAACGAAGCATAATATGTGGATGCGAGTATTAACGGCTCAGTGATGGGGTTACGTGTGACGGCCGTTTGACCTATAATTTTGGCGGATTGTTGATAAAGCTTTTTATGTTGCTGAGTTTATTATTTTCAAAATTGCAGTAATTTTCATTTACACATTATATAAAGTGCAGTAAAAAAAAATAATAATGATGCTTTAATCACGGGGAATAGACTCTTTTGAAATTGGAATTCGTCAGCTTCACTGATTTTTTATTTATTTTTTTTAAAGTACCAGAAAGCTACCAATTATGCTGAAAATATGTGTATTATAGCCTTAGGTCTCCTAGGATTATATGCAACCACTTTTAAGTAATTTAACGCACAGGGATATGGGGTACTCGGTATCGGGCAGTATATGTCTTGGTAATGTCACTGGGGTGGCCGTTGCCCGGTTCTGTGCCCTGGGCCCTTTTTGTTCATACGTGACGTCACTTGCGGTGTTACGGCTATATTTATGGAGCCGCCACTGCAGAATGTCACTACTGGGGCTGGTGTTAATTGCAGCCTGGATGGTAGACCCTCCGCAAGCAGGGCCGGGCCCCAGAGGATGGGTGTTGTGACAGGCGTCGGAAGAAGGTAGTCTACACAGAGGTATAGTGCAACTGGTTTTTACTCACTGCTGGTTGGTGGTAACTGGTTACCCAAGGCCGGCTGGTTTCACCTCCAGGTCCCCATCATCCCAGTGCTAGTTTAGTACTCTGGTACCTTCTTTCCCTGCACCTGTCTCTGGTAAATGGGTCCTCGTGGCGTAGAGCAACTGGGGGTCACCGTCCGGTAGTTTGTCCACTTCTGTTCGCCTGAAGGTAGCGTGAACCCTGTAGGGTTGGAGTCTCTGGTTGTGTCCCGTTCTCCCTATGCTACTGAGTCTTCAGATTCTTTAGGGTCAGCAAGGTCCTTGATGGTCCCCTTTGCTGTGCAGGTGTTAACAGGTCAGCTGGGAGCTCTTTCCTGTCCTAGGGTCCTGTACCCTGTCGGTGCATAATTCCGGGAGTACTCCACCGGCAACTACTCTCCTGGCCACCTGGTTACTGTTAACCCGAGTCAGAACGTCTCCTCACATCCATCTTCACTCCTCTCTTACTCTGACACTCACTACTCTCCACAGTCTGCCCCTCCCACATGGTCAACCAGTGAACTGGACTTGCTCCACCTCTAGGCGGCCATCCATTGGTCCGATCCTAGCTTTGCAGCATTGTATGGGGGATTGTTGGGAAAAACTGAGATTACATGGGTTTTTGTGTGTTACCGGCATGGTCTCCTAGGACCCTAGGGGGTAGGCCCTGCATCCTTGTGGGGATGCAGAACCTTGTAGCACCCTGAAGGCTTCAGGGGCGCTACACTCACATCAGCAGTATTTTGCCGCAGGGCCAGATCCGGTAAAAATGCGTTTCAGCTCCATTCATTTCCTATGGAAACATCGCAAGATGCGGTCACATGTGGCCGTGTGTGACGCACGCAACCGCATGTGACTGCATCCCGCCGCAACTCCATTGGAGGTGAATTGAGCTGAAAAGTATTTGTACCGGATCCGGCCCTGCGGCAAAAATACCACTGATGTAAGCACGGCATAACACAAATGCAGCCTTAGGCCTCCTTCACACATCCGTGAAAAATGTTCGTATTTTGCACAGACGTGTTGAAGGTGCATATTGCTCATCTGTGTGCCGAGATTTTGGCATGTGTGCTGTCCCTGCGCTATCCGTGTGACATCCAGAGAGCACACGTACAGTATGAGATGGTATACTTGCCTGTCCCAGGTGCTGCTGTATCCGGCACTGCTGCTTCTAGGTCCACGGTGCAGTGAATATTCATGAGCATAATGAGCAGGACCTGAAGCAAGTGACAGCAGAGCCGAAGACAGCAGCGCTGGAGACATGGGAGTACAGAAAATCATTTTCTTTCAAAGACACGTGTTTTCTCCAGTATGTGTCACACGGATTACATCAGTGTGCGGTCCATGTGACACCCGTGCTACTGGAGAAAAATGGACATGTCTCCTTGCAGAACACACAGACACGCGTGTGCTCCATACGGACATACGGTCCTTGTGTAAACACTGGTGTGCGCGCAGACCCATTGATTTCAATGGGTCTGCGAATGTCCATGATTCCGTTACGTATGAAAACAGACATAATGTGGTTTATATAAATGAATCACAAAATGCCACTTTTAGTGACTTGTGCAGTGTCAGAATTATTCAAGCCCTTCATGACAAGCTTCTTTAGTACTTAGTAGAGCCCCTTTGGCTGTTAGGACCTGCTTTAAACATGATACACAGCTTCGAGCAGTGATTCTGACAAATCTTAGTCCATTCTTCATGGACAACGGCCTCCAGTTCTCTAATATTCTTGAGTTTTCGTGCTGCAACCACCTTCTTCAAATCTTATCAAAACTTTGCTATGGGTTTGAAGTCAGGCGACTGTGATGGCCACTTCAGAATCTTCCAGAATATTTTCTGAAGCCAAGCCTTGGTGGACTTTAAGGTATGCTTGGGTCATTGTCTTATTGGAAGGTCAAATTACGCCAAAGTTTTAGCTTCCTCACAGAAGACGTGACATATTCTCCTAAAGCTTACTCATACTTGTTTGAATCTGTTTTGCTTTCCACACTCTGCAGGTTTACAGTACTAGAGGTAGCAAAGCCGCCACAGACGGACATTGCCATGTTTTACCATAGGCATCACTGAACCACCGCCTAGATTCACTGTAGGCATCAGTGAGCCATTGCCATGCTTCACAGTAAGCATCACCAAGCCCAAGCCATTGCCATACTTCACCGTAAGCATCACCAAGCTAGCTCCAAGATTCAATGTAGACATCATCAAGCCACCACCATGCTTGACTCTAAGCATCACTTAGCCACCACCATCCTTCATTGTAGACATCACTAAGCTACAACCCTGTTTCACTATAATTATCACTAAGACACCACCATTCTTCACTATAGGCATCACTAAGCCACTGAAGGCATCACCGAGCCACCACCATGCTTCTAATTAAGTATCACCGAGAAAACACTATGCTTTACCATAAGTATTATTGAGCCACCACCATGTTTCACTGTAGGCAGGTTGATCTTTTCAGTGCATGCTTCATTCATCCTACTCCTGAAAAATTCATATTTTGTTTCATCCCTCCACAGAAGAGAATCCTAAAACCTTTGTGACTTATTTATATGGTTTTGAGCATATTGGAGTTAACTTTTTTGTGCTTTTGGGTCAGTAGAGATAACATCTTGAAGTTGGGTTAGGAGACCTTCAGCATTTAGTATGCATCCTCCTGTTTAATCTGAGCTTTAGTGCCCACTACCACCAAATCTTGCTGAAGGTCTTTTGCAGTCACTCAAGGGTTTTTGACATCCTGTGGTGGTGTTCTCAGGAATATGATGGCTGTTGGTGACAGCTTCCTCTTTCTGCCTTCATAACTTATTGTATCCTTTTCCTTGTTTGTACAAAGCCATGAACACTTATCTTGACTTTTTGAACCACTCTCTAACAACTCAACAATATTAGTGACCTGAAGGCCATTGCCCATGAGGGAGAAACTAAAATTCCTCATGAACGCTGTCAAAAGCTCTTGTCTGGTTATGTATCACATGTAACAGCAAGTCATAACAGCCAAAGGTGCTCTAACAAGTTCTAAAAACATTTGTCATAAACGGGTTCAATAATTCTGAGACTGTAGTGGTGAGAAAAAGTGGCATTTTGTGTTGAATTTGGGGCAACCACTTGTTATATTAGTTAGGTTCAGTGATTTAAAGCCCCACTCCAGTGTTTATGTTTCCAAGCGGGAGTGTTGCTTTAAATCCAAGTCTATTGTCTCTAGTTTTATATTGACCATCATCTGTTTTCACTGCCGTTCCTGTCGGTATGATTAAGTTTGTATTTCATGGAGCGCGCCAGAGGTCCCAACTCAATACAAGTCTATGAGAGCCTCGTTCTGGTCTTGTTTTGGCTCTCATAGACTTCTGACATAACTTCTGACTTCAGAAGTTACAGTCACAAGATGATGCCGCGGGACCAAAGCGACACTGAAAAAAGGTGAAGACGCCAGAGAGCAGGTATAAGACATGTGTCGTGGTATTTAGATTAAAAGCACCACTCTGAAAAAAAAGCAAAAAATGCTGAAGTGGTGCTTTAAATTGTTCTTTCTATTGGCTTATTGCAAACAGAAAACGTTTAACTTTTTACAAGTAGGCCTGACTTGCAATGGGAGTCTAAAGTGATATGAAAACTTTCTTTTACTTTATTCCGTGCATCAGCTCAATGTTAAATGACCATCATTAGCATTGTGCCATTTATCCATATTATTATAATGAAATCATAGTGAGCTTGGACATTTTCTGAAATCACAATTACAATGTAATTAACAGTTGTGACCAATAGTCCTATGTCAGCGGCTGCTTAGCTCGTGATGAGAACAGATACTTAATCTTGCTCAGGAAGTAATTTGATCATTCCTCAGAAGATACGAGGTATAGTTTCTGTCTGAACTTTTAGAAAGATGCAAGAACGGGACTCAGGAATCCTTAAGGGTGCTTTACACGAGACGATCTATAGTGCGATAGATCGTGGGGGTCACGGTTTTTGTGACGCACATCCGGCATCAGTTGCGATGTCGGGCTGTGTGACACCTCCGAGCGACGCAGTATCGCTCACAAATTGTGAGTCGTGTACTCGTCGCTCGGTTTCATAATTTCGTTTAATTAAAATGGCGCCGGTTGCTCATCGTTCCCGGGGTAGCACACACCGCTCCGTGTGACACCCCGGGAACGATGAACAGCAGCTTACCTCCGTCCCGCGGCACCCGCCGGCTATGCAGAAGGAAGGAGGTGGGCGGGATGTTTATGTCCCGCTCATCTCCGCCCCTCCGCTTCTATTGGCCGGCCGCTGTGTGACGTCGCTGTGACGCCGAACGTCCTCCCCCTTCAGGAAGAGGATGTTCACCGCCCACAGCGACGTCGCACAGCAAATAAGTGCGTGTGACGGGGGTTAACGACTTTGTGCACCACGGGCAACTAATTGCCCGTGACGCACAAACGACAGGGGCGGGTACGATCGATCGTGAAATTGCACGATAGATCGTACCGTGTAAAACAGGCTTTACTTACTTAAGGAGGATTTTCACCCAAAATTGGCCATATACCAATACAGTGGAACCCCGGTTTACGAGTAACTTGGTGTGCGAGCATTTCACTATACGATCAAAGCTTGCTGTAAATTTGGAACTCAGTTTACAAGCAAAATACTCACCGCACACACTTACGGTTCCGTACTTTAACCGCGCTCTGACCTTGTGCAGTCCACACAAACACACACAAACACACACAAAGACACACAAACACGCACAAAGACGCACACACACACCTTACCTTCTGTTCCATCCTGGCCTCCCAGTTCTTGTAGTTTGCCGGTACAGGATGTGCATCCGGTAACCATCGCAACGAAGGAGGAACTTCCGCTGTCAGCTTCTACTCAAATGGCCAATCAGAGGCAAGCGGCTCCTGCCTTTGATGTCAGCTCTCTGACAGTGGACGTTCCTCCATTGTTGCGATGGTTACCCGATACACATCCTGTACTGGCGAACTACAAGAACCATGAGGCCGGCGATATAACAGAAGGTAGGGTGAGCATAATATGTGTATACGTGTTTGTGCGTGTTTGTGCATGTGTGGAATGGCACAAAAGGAGACCAGGATGGGACATTCAACAAGTTGTGGAACAAATTGTCTGAGCTTGCATTATTTCCTATGGGAAATTTTGCTTTGCTAGACGAGTAACTTGGCTTACAAACACACTCCCAGAACGGATTGTTCTTGTTAACCAGGGTTCTACTGTATACGGTATACACTCGAGTATACGCTGACCCAACTAAAATCCAAGGCCCCGAATAACTGGGAAAACCTATTGACTTGAGTATAAGCCTAGGATTGTAAGACACACCCCAAATTTAGAGAAGGAAAATTGGAAAAAAGGAATTTTTAATATTAAAATGGGTGTCCCTCTTATAATCTTAGTGTGTCTTATATTAGCTCACCAGGGCAGCGCGTTGTATTGGTGGAGGTAGAGCGGCTCAGGGGGCTGGGTCAGTGATGCTGCGGGCTCGGAGGATGGAAGTGTTAGCAGCTCAGGAGGGTCACAGGATGGAACGGAAGGTTGGCAATACTTCGGGCTCAGGGTTGTTGTGGCTCAGGAGGATGTGCAATACTGCAGGCTAAGGGGTGTCGTAGTGGATAGGGGTAGGGGTGTAGGGGTGTCGCCATTGAGCCTGCCAGTGGGCTGCGGCCACCTTGAAGCCTCTATCGGTTGATGCGATAGACTTAAAAAATGGCTGCGGAAGCGGCGCATGCGCAGACTGAGATATCATCTTGGTAGTTAAAGTTTGGTCATTTACTGTAGTTACTTCTTACATAAAGATAATCTAAAGCAGAGAATTCCTATAAATGATATAATTCTGCATTACTGAATAATAAAAAAGGCTCCTAAACATGTCCTATTGGCATTTTCTGACAAAATCTATCTCAATCCTATGCTGTACCAGGGATCTGAGACATTGAATCAGAGCAACAAATCACTACTAAAAATAAGATTAAAAAATTTGTACTAAATGACCTAAAATTACCTAGTGAATATTTACTTTAAAAAGAATCTGTCAGCACAACCTACAATCCTAAGCCGTCTATAGGGGCACACAGGTCATAGAACATTTAATAGAATCAACCTTTTCCTTACATGATAATGAGCTGTTAAGATCTATAGGCCAGACATAGATCTCCCTGAGAATCTGTCTCTAGAGCTTCTTATAAATGAAAGGGGGAGTTACCAGTGTGAGACATGTAATGACTGATAGTCTGCTCTCACAATTGCACAAAAATCTACAGATCAGAACTAATATGGATCTCTATAAAAAAAAGATTGACAAGCATTTACACTGACAAATAAAAGGGTAACTACTACAAATGTTTTGAACTTTAGACTTTCAGGCTCCATATCTCACCATCCACTACATCTTTGAGTGTGAAACTATTTTCATTTTATAGACAATCATCTTGGCTATTTCATACATAAATTTGACTTCCATCTATTTAGCATATGATTAGTTATGCAGATTCTTGTCATGTCACTGCATTGTTACTGTTTTGCTCCTAAAATCTAAATAGAAAAATAGAAAAGTTTATTATTTTGTTAATATTTCGTAAATCTGCCTTTAGCTTTCAACACTGACTGAATCCTTCTGGGCATGTTCTCGGTCAGATTCAAGCATGTTTCGACCGAAATATGATCCCAGGTCTCTTCTACACAGTCCCAATGTTGGTGAATACTGGATGGCTCTCTTAGGGATGTATACAGCTTTTTTTCAACTTTTCCAACAAGTGTTCATTTGGTTTGAGGTCTGTGAACTGTGGGGGCCAATCAAGCCCCTCTACTTCATTGTTATTGAACCATTTCTTCGTCCATCTCGATGTATGCTTTGGTTTGTTGTGCGTTTCATACCCATAGTACACGAGTGTATGAAGTAACTTGTCTTGTAGGATCCTCACATGTAGATCAGCATTGAGAGCACCATTGATTCTGGTCAAGTATCCAACGCCTTTGGATGTGAAACAACTTCATATCATCAGGTTTCCTCCACCAAACTTCACAGTTCCTTCAATTTCTCGATCCGGTAACCCATTTTTATTTGATTCTTCCAGACCCATTTGCACCCATCAAAGCTCAGTCTATTGGCTTTCATCTCATCTCTCCAAATCACCGGTTTCAAATCTTCTACTTTCCATTTTTCATACTTCTTGGCAAATTTGAGCAGACGCTTCTTATGATGATATTGAAGTTGAGTCTTCTTCACCGTTTTTTTGGGCCACCATTCCAGACTAGTGCAACATGCATCACACGATGCATCCATGGACGTCTGTGAATCTCACTATTATGAAACATACAAGCCACCTCCACTAATGTGTTTGTCGTCCCAGAACTGATAGACTTTGTGATAAGTCAACTTATTAACTCCAATATTTTGCCTGGATGTCCACCTCTTGACTTTTGAATGGATGGATGGACTTCATTCCATACTCCTCCTACTGTCATGGCCTCATATGATGCAGTTTGGCTATTTTTTTGTCCGAAAGACCGTTATCAATGAGCTGGATGCTGCTGCTTCTCTTTTCTTGGGAAATCTTCACGGCTGCTCGATTCGAACTAGTGACCGTTTGATTGGGAATCAACCTAATAAAACACTGAGTTATTAGGAAATGTGAAGCCAGGTTGTAATTTGTAGTATATGGGAAAAACATTTTTTTTCCAAACACCAGAAGCAAAACAGTAACAATGCAGTAACATGACAAGAATCTGCATAACTCATCATATGCTAAATAGTTGCAAAGCAAACTTATGTATGAAATAGCCAACATGATTGTCTATAAAATGATGGTCATCTCACGCTCAAAGATATAGTGGATGGTAAGATTTGGAGCCTGAAACTCAAAAGTTTGAAACATTGTTACCCTTTTATTCGTCACTGTATACAACCATTGAACTACTTCCATATCTTAAAATGTGCTGACAGGTCATTAAGGTATTCTACAGGAAAACAAATTGATGCATAGGTGGGGGGCTTACTCAACACCTTTTACTCATTTTGTTGATTAATGAAGCTACTAGGGGTCAAAATCTTACTAATAACACATTAATTGCCTATCCCTAGGACAATGTATACATTTATGTTAGATGGTTGAGCTTAGTGAATGTAGTTGACACATTTTGCTGAACAGAAATGGTAATGTGTTCTCCGATCTGGGTCATGCAGAATAGGTCATTTAGAATACAGAGTTTTTCTGTTGATCAACGTGAGAATCCGAACAATTTTGATTCAATGTTTTAACATGATAAAATCCCAAATAAATATCTACTTTTTGCAAAGACTCTTTTTTTTTCTCATTGCTCTCATGTGTTATGTACTGTTCTTCCAAATCAAGAAAGAAAGAAGCCTGAATGTGAGAGATCAGCACCATAGAGAGCTCCTTTTCGTACCAGAACTCGGTGTACTGTATAATTGGTTTGCTGCTATTGATTTACCAGCTTCTGGTATCCTAACAATGACGTTCTCTATGGACAACCCAAGGCTCAAATAACCACACATCAGGAAGACAACAAAAGATCACATTATATGCACCGTATGCCGAGCTGGCTTCTCGTTGCTCGCTATTTATGCATTTGGTTTATGAAGGGTTTAAAAGCTGAACATTAAGGCTGAAGCTTCCCTCTGCCGTGCTTCTATTTAAAACCGCACATCACATCCATTTACATCCATAGACTACACCTCTAATCTACTTTAATCTTCCTTTCTTCCTTGGATCCAAGTAGGAGAAAGTACCATTTAAAGCCCTTGCCATCGAAAACAGATAACGGTAAGAATAGAAGCAGATGAACCTTTAATTCCTACGAGATGAGACAAATTACCTTCTCAAAGAAGGTAAGAGCCTTTAAGTAGTGACAGCAAGAGAATGCAGAAAAACAACAACTTGACTAAGGAATGTCTGACCCTTCGTCTTCCTTTCAACCAAAACGTCTTTTCCCTTTTCCTTCCCCAAAATAACAAAACCGATTCTGTCTGACTTGAATGGCAAAAATGTTCCTTTATTCAAAAACATAATAACAACATACCATATTAATATGAACTATGAGGAATGCAAGGAAGGGGTCTTTGGAGGTCCACCAGATAGAATCCTGCACTCACCATCAGCTACTTCACTTTGCCCCCAACTATACTGGTCCGCTGAATGATGCCCCTGATAATGTGTCTTTGAGAATTCGGCCAAGTAGTGACCTCAAGTATTTGAACCACTACCAAAGACAAGTCCTCTCCCGCTTTTGCCAAACCACTAAATAAATTTCAAGGACCCATTATTGCCAACTGCCATGACATACTGCAGAACTCATTTTTGCTTTCACTAAATAAACTCCTTCCGGCATCCAATCTGTCATTATGACATTTTGGAATGGGGTGGGTGGGATGCTGCTCCATGAACGGTCTGCCCTACTCAGCACAGATCACTCTCAATGCCACCACCACTGCCACCAATCAGGTTACTTTACTCAACCCTCTTCTGCTCCCCCCCTCTTGCCCAATGCTCCTTCATGCTCCCTATACTTCCTAATTCATTTCCAGGTGACACCATAAGACACCCACGCATGAGATCTAACCCCATTAATGCCCCGGAAAGACCCACAAACAAGCAAGACCTGAAGGCTGTAAAGGCCTGGCAAAGCATTAAGAAGGAGGAAACCCAGCATTTGGTGATGTCCATGGGTTCCAGACTTAAGGCAGTGATTGCCTCCAAAGGATTCGCAATAAAATATTGAAAATAAAAATATTTTGTTTGGGTTTGGTTTATTTGTCCAATTACTTTTGACCTCCTAAAATGTGGAGTGTTTGTAAAGAAATGTGACAATTCCTACAATTTCTATCAGATATTTTTGTTCAAACCTTCAAATTAAACGTTACAATCTGCACTTGAATTCTGTTGTAGAGGTTTCATTTCAAATCCAATGTGGTGGCATGCAGAGCCCAACTCGCGAAAATTGTGTCACTGTCCAAATATTTCTGGACCTAACTGTAAGAGCTCACTGGTGGACGCCGCAGTTTACAGGGACCAAATCTGGTGACAGGTTCCCTTCAAATTCACACCTCTAATACTATTATACAAAACATATTGCTGCACCATTATTATTCTCTGGCAGCAGGTAATCCCACATTAGAACAAAAGGATTAGGCATATGAATGGAAACTGCCCAATCCTCCTCTGCCCTGACTTCCGCTGTTGGGGGAGAGTTAAGAGGTCGTCATATACATTAGATGTGCTCAGCAGACTTTATTTAAATTCGTATAGAAGACTATGTAGTCTCATTTATAGCATACATAGCAGCGGCACATTTATGAGATTATCTGAGCACAAGAACTTTTTTTTTTTTAAACACATCCAATTGTGAAAATGATTATTATTACAAGATTTATTGATTAAAATAAACTTTAAAATTAACTTTGTTCATAGGAAACCTTCTTTAACGCACTGATGATTGCCGCAATTCATCCCTTCATATATGTTTTGCAACTATCTTTTGGACATTCTATTTCTTATTGCTGAACACCACTGAAGTGTACGGGGCAGTGCCTTTCGTTGAGTTCCAGTACTAATTCTCTCTATTGATTGCCAAGACTGATTCTCTCTTGAGTGCCGGTACTGATTGTTGAGTGCCGGTACTGATTCTCTCTGAGTTCCGGAACTGATTCTCTCTGTTGAGTGCCAGTACTGATTCTCTCTTGAGTGCCGCTACCGATTCTTTTTGTTGAGTTCTAGTACTGATTCTCTCTAAGTGTTAGTACTGATTCTCCCTGTTGAGTGCCGGTACTGATTCTCTTTGTCGAGTACCAGTACTGATTCATTCTGAGTGCTGGTACTGATTCTTTGTGAGTGCTGGTACTGATTCTCTTTGTTGAGTGCCGCTACTGATTCTCTTTGCTGAGTTCTAATACTGATTCTCTCTGAGTGTTGGTACTGATTCTCTTTGCTGAGTTCTAGTACTGATTCTCTCTGAGTGTTGGTACTGATTCTCTTTGTTGAGTTCTAGTACTGATTCTCTCTGAGTGTTGGTACTGATTCTTTCAGTTGAGTGCCGGTACTGATTCTCTCTTGAATGCCGGTACTGATTCTCTTTGCTGAGTGCCAGTACTGATTCTCTCTGAGTGCCGTTACTGATTCTCTCTGAGTGTTGGTACTGATTCTCTTTGTTGAGTTCTAGTACTGATTCTCTCTGAGTGTTGGTACTGATTCTTTCGGTTGAGTGCCGGTACTGATTCTCTCTTGAATGCCGGTACTGATTCTCTTTGCTGAGTGCCAGTAGTGATTCTCTCTGAGTGCCGTTACTGATTCTCTCTTGAGTGCCGCACACTGATTCTCTTTGCTGAGTTCTAGTACTGATTCTCTCTGTTGAGTGCTGGTACTGATTCTCTTTGCTGAGTTCTAGTACTGATTCTGTCTGTTGAGTGCCAGTACTGATTCTCTTTGCTGAGTTCTAGTACTGATTCTCTCTGTTGAGTGTCAGTACTGATTCTCTCTGAGTGCCGGTACTAATACTCTCTTGAGTGCTGGTACTGATTCTCTTTGTTGAGTTCTACTACTGATTCTCTCTAAGTGTTAGTACTGATTCTCCCTGTTGAGTGCCGGTACTGATTCTCTTTGTTGAGTGCCAGTACTGATTCATTCTGAGTGCCGGTACTGATTCATTCTGAGTGCCGGTATTGATTCATTCTGAGTGTTGGTACTGATTCTTTCTGAGTGCTGGTACTGATTCTCTTTGTTGAGTGCCGCTACTGATTCTCTTTGCTGAGTGCTAGTACTGATTCTCTCTGAGTGTTGCCAATGATTCTCTTTGTTGAGTTCTAGTACTGATTCTCTCTGAGTGTTGGTACTGATTCTTTCGGTTGAGTGCCGGTACTGATTCTCTCTTGAATGCCGGTACTGATTCTCTTTGCTGAGTGCCAGTACTGATTCTCTCTGTTGAGTGCTGGTACTGATTCTCTGTGTTGAGTGCTGGTACTGATTCTCTTTGCTGAGTGCCAGTACTGATTCTCTCTGTTGAGTGTTGGTACTGATTCTCTCTGTTGAGTGCTGGTACTGATTCTCTTTGCTGAGTTCTAGTACTGATTCTCTCTGTTGAGTGCTGGTACTGATTCTCTTTGTTGAGTTCTAGTACTGATTCTCTCTGAGTGTTGGTACTGATTTTCTCTGTTGAGTGCCAGTACTGCTTCTCTCTGTTGATTGCCGGTACTGATTCTCTGTGTTGAGTGCTGGTACTGATTCTCTTTGTTGAGTGCCGGTACTGATTCTCTTTGTTGAGTGCCGGTACTGATTCTCTTTGCTGAGTGCCACTACTGATTCTCTTTGTTGAGTGCCGGTACTGATTCTCTTTGTTGAGTGCTGGTACTGATTCTCTTTGCTGAGTGCCACTACTGATTCTCTTTGTTGAGTTCTAGTACTGATTCTATCTGAGTGTTGGTACTGAATCTCTGCTGAGTGTCAGTACTGCTTCTCTCTGTTGATTGCCGGTACTGATTCTCTTTGTTGATTGCCGGTACTGATTCTCTTTGTTGAGTGCTGATACTGAGTCTCGCTGAGTGCCAGTACTAATTCTCTCTGTTGACTGCTGGTACTGATTCTCTTTATTGAGTGCCGACACTGATTCTCAGGATTTCATATATGTTTAGTGCATTTGTCCATAAACATCCCAATAAGGGGTTTGAATACACCAGTATAACATTATGCTATGCAACATGATTATTCTTAAATAATAATCAGAAACCTTTTAAAATGTAAATTTATTTCCCAGTAGGATTAAGAAAACAAGTTGTAAAAATATAAGAAATATTTTTATTGATGGCTTTTCACAGGTTTGATAGTCAATTTGAGAACTAATAAAAAATAGAGCAGAATTCTGCTGTATGGGGTATGTCGGTTCTTTGCATAGTCAGATTTGTAGATTCTTACCTTTTGTAATATGCAATTCAAATCAGAAACCATTGTGTAACCACACAATAGGCACAGCATAAATTTCTCCCTACAGAGTAGTGCAAAATGAAGTTTTATGAAAGAGAATTTTTCACATGATTCATGCTGTCCAAACCCCGGGTAGTATGAATCAAAGCCTGGCTGCACAGTACAGCCAGATATACTTTTATTTGAAACACTCCAGGGTATCACAGAAAATATATACAGCAAAAATGGCAGTTCTCCAGATGTTTGTGAAAAAAAATATTTCGGCTGTTCAACCTGCAAGCCTTTCTCAAGCCAAGAATCAATAGTTAGAATATCCGGGTTGGTGCCGTAGCCAGATACGAGACTAGTATAGCACTGGACCCAGCCGGCCTCTCCCTGCTTTGATCTAGGTAATTCATACTTTTCTTTCTATGCACATGTGACGCCTTGGCACCACAAGGTGGTCACAGAGGTACATAACACCCTACATAATACCTTCCCACACCGGGTTCCATCAGCCACATAATCCTACTCACCCCCCCCCTGGGGTAAGAAGGACACACCAGTGGGCAGGACCAGTCGGATTGGGAGTGCCCACCTAGGGGTCTTGAGGATCTGGGGGCGGGAACGAGAGAGAGGGTTGGTAGTGGAGTGTTCAGTTAGTAGTCGAGTGGAGAGGAGTGACAGTGACAGGCTGTCAAAGGAAAGCTGAGCCTTGTGGTGTGTAGACAGAGTAGTGGCCCTGGTCTACTGGCTAGGTGGCAAGCAGTGGACCGTGTCCAAAGGAGACAGGAATACAGTCACGGAGATCCAGAGTGGACCGGGACAGGGTTGGAGCACGGAGATCCGGTCCGGAAACCGTGCACAGGCGGGTACCTGGATCCTAGTTAGAAGACGGTTGCAAGCCCCTTCTCTAATTCACCAGGCCGGGAGCAAGGTTGCAGGCCTTGTTCCAGAAGTGTCAGCTCAGATAGAGCAAAATGGCAGCCCACCGCAGGGGATAGGGTATCCGAATTCACCCACTGAAATCCCAAGGGTCAGTTTTCGCGGGCATGTCTCCAAGCCAGAAGATACCGGGAGTAGACTTCCCCGTTACAGACGGAGTTGTTCCAAAGTGAGGAAAATTACAGAGTGCCGGAGGAAGGGACATTGGTACACTAGCCGGGTGTGGGACCCGAGTACACCCGAACGCGTCAGCTGGCCACTGACACCTTTGGTTTACCAATAGACTCGTGTGCAATCATTCAATAGTGAGTACACCAATACACCAATACTCCCTGGTCCGGCCGGCGCGCCACTTCCAGCCCGCATCGCTCCACGTATCCTTGACATTGAGCCCCGGGGCATCCATCCCTACCCACGGAGGGGTTAACATCCAACTGCCATCCCATCGCCCCTGGATGCTCCCCAACAGCAGCGGTGGTACCACATCTCACCACACACCGTGGTTGGCGTCACAAAGTACTATCAGCAATCCCCATACATATACGTCCCCTTTTATTTGAGTGTCCGCGCGACCCCGGGTCCGGAGGATCCCTCGAGCCACTGCGGGTCTGGATCCGAGCAGCTGCTAACGTGGGGCCGGCACACACACACTTGGAAGACACCTATCAATCAACTGGTGCAGGGTGGGGAGAAGACGTCCAGGGGGTGCACCGGACTAGTCACGACTTTCACAAATGGTTCCCGGTTTTATTTCTCATATGCTGCCGCGTTTCAGACTAAAACATATCTGGCTGCAACTGTGCAGTCAGGCTCTGATTTATGTTGCCTATGATTCAGCAGCAAGACTCTAGTAACAGGTTCCCTGGAAATGTTAGAGGTTTCCACTACTATCCTCTCTCTTCCAAACTAACTAACTAACACTTTCCTAATATACTTCTGCTATCAACTCTGCTCCTATAAGTGTAGCACCCCTGAACCCTTCAGGGCACTACTAGGTACTGCATCCTGGCAAAGATGCAGGGCCTACCCCCAGGGACCTGGAAGACCAGTGCCGGTACCACCAAAACACATAACATCGCCAGTTTCCCACTCCCAATCATGGGCGACTGACTAGTCCGGGACCCAATGGATGGCCACCCAGAGGTGAAGCCAGTCCAGTCCACTAGCCGACAACCAGGTGGGAGGAGATAGACAAACAGACAGCGAGAAAGTCTGGTAGTGACAGTTGAAGGGGACGGACGTGTCTCCAGATGGGGTCATGTAGCAGTGACCTAGGTGGCGTAGGAGAGTGGTTGCCAGGGAGGGTACAGCCAGGTACCCCTGGAACCGGAGCATCAACGGGTACAGGGCCCTAGGTCAGGCGAACACGTCAGGCTACCTGATAAATACCTGCACAGTGAGGGGACCTTCAAGGTCCTCACTGACCCAAGAATCTGGGGGCACCAGCAGTAAAGATAGAGCCAGGGACCGGAACAAAACACCGACCCTACAGGATTCACACTGCCCGACGTACGGACGAGAGACTACCGACAGACAGTAAGGGCCCCCCCATACGCTCCAAGCTACAGAATTCCACCAACCCGTGAGAGGTGCCGGGGGAAGAAGCCACCAGGTTACCACACGGGCACTGGAACAAAAGGGACCAGGGGTCGGAACCAGCCGTCATCAACGCAGCAGCATCAACAACTCAGTGAGTAAAACAACAGTTAAACTGCATCCCCAACGTGTGGTCTCCCTGCTTTCTGTGCCGGATCCCACAATCCACTCCCTGGGGCCCGGCCCTACTTGTGGAGGGCCTATCATCCAGGCTGCTATCACCATCAGCCCCAGTGGTAAAGGACTGTGCAGCGGCGGTTCCATCATCATAACCCGCAAGTGGCATCACGATATAAACTCTTTAATCTCCCCTGTATATAATCCCTTTAAAAAGCGACCCCCCAGGATCACAGACTTGGGCATCAGCCATTACACAACCGTGACACAGCATCCCCGTACATATACAGCTCGGGACCGAGTACCCCATAGCTCTGGGGCATCACATAAGCTCATCTCTAAGAGGAGCCAAAATACCTTTATTGTTGTTGTAGCTTTGATCCTTCTAGCTGCAGATTGGAATTGGCCCAGTTGACCAGGTCACGTCACTGGTGGGGGCTGAGAGGAGAGTGAAGTGGGATCAGGGCATGCGTGCTCAGATAGATGTCACTCACAGAAAGGCAGCCCCACCAGTGTTCTGACCTGCTCAATTGGGCCAATTCCAATCTGCAACCAGAAGGATCTAAGTTATAACAACAATAAAGGTATTTATGCGCCTCTTAGAGAGAAGCTTACAAGAGCAGAGTAGATAGCAGAAGTATTTTAGGAAAGTGTTCGTTAGGAAGAGTTAGGATAAAAGAAAGGGGCTCACATTAGTAGTGGAAAACCTCTTTAAGGTCTTTAAGTATTTCTTGAGATGCCTTTTTTCTTTAGACCATACACTATTTTATCAATGTATTTTTATTGATGAGGCTGGAGAAAAAAACTCTCAATTCCCACATGCTTTATCAGTAGATTTACTAGAGGGAAATTCCAAACAGAGGGGAAGAGCAATAGAAGTCATGTATGTGGGAGTGTGAAAAGCTGATTTGGCAATATAGGTTGGTGTCGACCAACTATTAAAGCATGGCATGGAATTGTGTTGGGCTTTGAGGATTTTTAATTGTACTCTTTATCACATGGGCAACCAATAAAGGGGTGGAACAAGTGGATTTGGTACTGGAAGAACGAGTGATGTGCTTATCTTTGCAAATGGGGTACTGTTTCTGGAAGATGGGAGCCATGGTTTTAATCCATCCTCATTGGCTTGATTATGGGTGTCTACTTTTATTAGAAAGAGACTGATTTTATTAATTAAGTGTACTCCACTATATTAGCAAATAGAGCAGTGAGGTGTTTTGATCCTGGGTTCCACATCAAGGGATGCAACAAGGACGACATCTCTGTGAGTTTTCTATGTTGGCATTGGTTTGGGTGTGTACTTGTAGTGCCCCACAGGACCTGCAGGGCTACTCGTCACCGGGCCAGTGGTATTTGGGGTTGCTGTGAATGGCCAGACCCGGCTCCGTGGCCCTGTTGGCTACATAAATGAAGGTGCAAGGTGTCGGTTGTTAGGAGATGGTGGTTTGCTTTGCAGCGCCACCCGTGGTGCGCGGCCAGGAATTAGCTGCCGCTGCGAGATGTTGCTCTCCTCCGGGGACGATGGCAACGCAGCTCAGATAGTCCAGCTCCCCACAGGTGGAGCGAGCCCCAGGGAGGACGGTAGAAACGGGGGGAAGGGCTGTTGGAGCTGAAGCGCGAGGCGGGAGCGCTGAGCAATTAGAGTCTCACACAGGGGCTGCGGTTCCAGGTGTTTTACTCACAGTTCATGTGCTGCACCCTGAGAGTCCCGTTTATCGTCGTGATGGGCCCCAGCCGATCCCGGATGAATCAGAGGTCACCACCAGTGTTGTGAAGCATGTGAGACCTTCCTCCTTGCGCCTTGTAATGTGGATACCCATGGCGTGGAGCTACTTGGGGACCCAAGTGTCCTTAGCTTTAGTTGCTGTCCCATACGGAGGCAGCGCAAAACTTGTTATGAACCCGACCATGGCTGTGGCTCCTCTCTCTATATGCTGCTGTGCCCTGGGACTTTTTGTGGTGGGCAATGGGACATGAAATCTCCCTTCCCTGCAGATTCTGGTAGTCCAACATGAAGTATGTTCAACCCTAGGGCTTCTGCACCCTGTGTGGCGTCGGTCCCGAAGGGCTGTTGGGGCTCACCCTCCGGCTACCATGTTGCTCCTCTGTCTAGAAGCTCCACTTGGTCATCTCCTGCTTCTCTCTCTGTCCGTACTGTGCAAACTCAGTGCGGTGTCATGGCCCCTGGTCCTGGGACTAATTCCTCTGGCCTCCCGTCCCCAGGACCAGTCTGCTAAACTCTGCTCTCCTAAGGCTGTCTGCTCCCTTCTGCTCCAAAAAAAACCCCTGTTCTGAGGTAAAAACCCTTCTAAAGTGAAAAGAAGTGTGTTCGCTCACTTCCCAGCAGCCCCCACCTTTTTGATGACTCTTCCTGCCTGGGAATTTCCTACCCTGGCTTCCTGAGTATTGTAAATGCTGGCTCACTAACTTTGTGTTTATGAAAGTGTATTGCGTAAGCTAAAAAACACCAGTGGTTAACCTCTTATTATCTGGATGAGCATTACACCTTAAGTCAGATGCAATACTCTGTGGCGACTGAGCCCCAGGGGCACCACATACTCGAGATGAAATTGTAAAACCCTCTGATGACAGTGGTGAATGTGATGTAGCTGAGGCAATTGCACCCAGACCTTGGGGCCTGAGGAGGCACAAGTATTATAAATATCCTATTGTAAGCAAGGCCATATTGAGATATGTTGTAGTAGGGCCCAAGAGCTTTGAGTAATACCGCCATGTGATTACCTATATTCCATGTACAGCACTATGGAATAAGTTAGCACTATATAATGAGTAATGCCGCAGCAGCAGAGAACTGTAGAAAGAAGCACAATGTTGACTATTTCAGCATGTTTCATAGACATGTCTTCAGAGCAGGTCCGGTATGTTCCTTAAGTATTCTCGTTGTATCGTCTCGAAACGTTCCCTGAATTTTAGATTCCAAGCATCTTAATTGCTCCTCTACCAAAAATCACTTCCTCACTTACAGCCTATACTGTAAAAGTCAAACCAAGCCAGAGGCATTTCTTGGTCCATTGCTTTCATGTGTGAACAAGTAATATGTTGTTATTCAAGCGTAATGGACAGTCACAAGAAAAACTGCCCGAATTCAGAAGAGGTCGGAAAGAAGTCGATTCAATCTTAGAGCTGTATGTGACGTGGGATATATAATGAAGGGTTTGTGGTGTAATTGTATTATAAAAACATGTATTTGGCATAGGCTCCATACTGATGAAGAACACGATCATGGTGCTGGCTGTCAAGGCATCCTGGGAGCTGCCGTTAGAGAACAGAGCCCACTGATCTAAATTTGTGATATTCCAATTTATTATAACTTTTCTAAAATGTTTTAATTTTTTTTATTTCATTTTGTTATGAATTTCATCCCCAAAATAACGAATTGTCACAACTGTAATTTTTTTTGTGATTTGATTAACAGCAAAATGGTCACAGACTAATCTAATTATTTCTGAGGGGTTAGAAAAGGTAAAAAAAACCCCCTTAGGCTATGTGCCCACGCTGCGGAAAATGCGCGGATTTTGCCGCGGATTTCTCGCGGAAAAGCCGCGGATTTCCCGAAAATCTGCAGCACAGGTACTTCCCAGCCATTTTTATGGCCTTTTGGAAATGCTGTGCCCATGCTGCGGATTTTTCCGCAGCGGATTTCGTGCGGATTTTGGTCCGGAAAAATCTGCAACATGTCAATTATTATTGTGGATTTTCATCCGGATTTTGCCTTTAAAATTGAAAAAAAATAAAAAATAAAATAAAAATCGCAAAATCCGCATCAAAATCCGCATCAAATCCGCGGCAAATCCGCACCTGCGGATTTTGCGGGAAAGCTGCGGATTTTGATGCAGAAAAATCCGCAGCTACATTCTCCCGTGGACACATAGCCTTATGCTTACCGCTTAGACCCCCTGCGATCAGCTTTGCTTTTCAGTCTTCTTTCTTCTTCTGTCACCTTGCCTCTGGTGCTACTGTTCTTCACTATACCCCCTGCTGCCAAATGAAGGGCAATGCCCCTCACTGACGTTAAAGGGGTATTCCTAACTCCAAGATTCTATCCCAATATGTAGTAGGTGTAATAAAAATAATATTATCAAATACCTCCATTTACAAATGTAGTATAGTTCTCTTGATATAACCATGTCTCTTACCTCATGTGCAGGGCATTGCAGCTTAGGTATCAATGGTTAAGACCACGAATAACTAAATGACTAACTAACTGGCACTATGAGTGGACGTAACCAAGGAAATCGAAGAGGCAATTCATCAACAATGTAGGGTAGAGGCATTCCCAGGTGGACCTGTAGGAGCGCCCCTAGTGGTGCGAAACGGTGATGTAGTCCAGCGTGCTTCCTTCCCCTCACCTCCCCTCAATGCCTGTTTTTTTGTACACCTGAATAAAGTAACGATAATCCAGTGAGTGCCTCCAGCCTACTTCGTCGATGAATTCCTGGATCTGTCTTACTTGGGTGAGCACCACTGGATCACTTTACTCCTACTAGTGGTAGAAGACTAAAGGGGGCTTTACACGCTACGATATCGTTAATGTTTGATCGTCGGGGTCACATTGTTAGTGACGCACATCCGGCGTCATTACCAATATCGCAGCGTGTAATACTTACCAGCGACCTTAGGCGACCTCAAAAATGGTGAAAATCGTTCACCATGGAGAGGTCGTCCCAAACTCAAAAATCGGTAAGGGTTGTTTAGCGTTGTGATTCATCGCTCATGCGGCAGCACACATCGCTATGTGTGACACCGCATGAGCGAGGACCGTCTCCTTACCTGCCGCCGGCCCCAATGCGGAAGGAAGAGGTGGGCGGGATGTTTACATCACGCTCAGCTCTGCCCCTCCGCTTTGATTGGCCGGCCGCTGTGTGACGTTGCGGTGACGTCGCTGTGATGCCGAACGTCCCTCCCCCTTGAAGGAGGTATTGTTCGGCAGTCACAGCGACGCCGCCGACCAGGTAAGTATGTGTGACGCTGCGTAGCAATAATGTTCGCTACGGCAGCGATCACAAACAACCGCATGCGCGACGGGGGCGGGTACTTACACGGTCGCTATCGCTTCAAATTGCTAGCGATATCGTTACCGTGTAAAGCCCCCTTTAGAGTGTGCACACATCCAGAGGTTACATATACCGGCATGGCGTGGCCCTCCAAACATTACGGAAGAATCTTTATCTGACAGCTGGAGTGGTATGCAGTGCCCAGGTTTCATGTCTTTATTCAATGTGCATAACCTAAGAGGCAATGCCCTGCACATGAGGTGAGATACATGTCTATATCAGGAGAACTATATTACATTTCTAATTGGAGGTATTTGGTAATATTATTATTATTATTATTTTTACACCTACTACATATCGGGATAGGATCTTGAAGATGGGAATAACCCTTTAATTTAGGAGTTGGACCCCAAGTGAGCATGTGCAGAGTTATGCATGCCATTAATATCAATGACGTTTATTGTGCTTCACATAACGGTATGGGAGTCTAGTGTAGAGCCGCAATGATGGAGGCCTGGACACCGAAGGAGATAGAAGACCGAAGACAGAGAGGCTGATCAGAGGACCATCATGAGCAGGAGAGGTATTGGCAATGCCAAGGAGATTTGAGTAAGGGATTTTTTTTAACCCTTTCAGAGCAGCTTTAATAACCAAAGTGATTTGATGCAAATTATAATTTCGAGACTGAATATCAGATGCAATATATCCACGTTTGCAAATGAATGGGAACATCAAGATATTTAAAGATTATAAACGTGCGTAACAACTCAATAATTAATATGAAGCAGTCTCTAATGGAAGAAGAGACCCGCATGGGATGAGGCCAAATTTTTTTTTAACCATAGCCCTAGTGTAAAAAGCAATTCAAGAGACTAAAATATAACTTTTAATCCTAATATATTAAAAACATTATTAGGTAACAAGTAACCAAAAGCTCCTTAGTACACTGACAACTCAGATGGTACCATACACTAGGAATATGGTGACCAAGGAGCCTAAAGATAACAAACTAAACAAAAAAACACAAAAAAACCCCACAAAAAACACAAATAATAATTGAGTAGATTACTTCACTCATAAGGACAGTGGTCCATATAGTGAGTACAAAAAAATAATCATAAGAAACTCAATATAAATAAAGAATATTGTATACAGGTCCTCAAAGGAGAGACTGACAGTATAGTATTGTGTGGTATAGATGAGAATAAATTGAAACAATCTCACCCATGTCAAGTAGCTTGGGGTGCATCAGGGTTTCCTCTGTGTGGGTCCTCAAAATGTTCATGTCGTTAACCCTAGAACGCATACCTGGGGCCTCGCAGGCCTGCTAGGTCATTTGTTTTCTATGGTAGATTGAATTGCTTGCGCGTTCTAGGGTTAAAGGTTGTCCACAATTTAAAAAAACTGAGCCAAATTAGTTAAAAAACCATCATCTAACTATGAAGGCGCCTGCCGCTGAATCATCTTCTCTCTACTGCTTTCCCGCTGGTCTTTCCTTACGTGGCTGTAGCAGGGACCTCCCAGCTATAACACGTGACCGCTACAGCCAATCACTGACTTTGGCAGTCCCTTGCAATCCGCCTCAGCCTCTCTGCTGATGCCAGTGATTAGCAGCAGCGGTTATGTATTGTAGATCGTAAGGTTTCTGCTGCAGCCATGTAAACAAGACCGGCGAGGAGCAACAAAGAGAAGGTGGTGGAGTGACAAACTCAAAGGAACTATCTGCCACAATGGGGTTCAGACATTTATCTGATCCCTAGATGGGATACTGAAGATGCCGATAAGACGACGGATAAGTATCAGGATGGTCAGGATGTATCAGGTCAAATTAAGGAAAGTTGAAGATGGAGCCAAGGTTATTATTAGGGATGATCGAATACTTCGATTATTCGGCTTCGCGAATATTCTCCGAATACCTCGCCGCTATTCGACTATTCGCGAATATTCTATGCGCAATGTAAGTCTATGGGAAACCCAAATAACAACTATTCGGAACTATTCAGGCTTCCCATAGACTTACATTGCGCATCGAATAGTCGAATAGCGGCGAGGTATTCGGAAAATATTCGCGAAGCCAAATAATTGAAGTATTCGATCATCCCTAGTAATTATCACTTCGAGGCAATGATTATACTATAAGATCACAGTGGAGCTTTGGAAATGTTGAATGCATTGACTACATTGTCACATATCAAGCATGTGCACGCGCTCCTATGATGCATCTCACTGACCTCATTAGACAATTAGGTGTTTGCAGCAGCAATGAATCCAGTATGCCACTGAACACCTACTTGTGCGATACATAAAAAGCACTAGAACTGCAGCGCTGAGCCGTGTGATCAGTGATCCGAAGCAACTACTTGTGACAAAACAAGACATTGAACGATATACCGCTCCTTGCTTCATTACACAGCCAGAGTCTTCTGAACTTTTCCTTTGAAGATAGCTTTTTATATACAGTACACAGAAAATAAATCTGGCAGGCTGGATCTGCGGGGCTCTGAGCTTTACAGATATACTAATCATGTTGTACCTTCTGTTCCTATACTAACATCCACAATGGTGAATCTACACATTTCTAATGTTAAAGGGAACATGTCAGCAGATTTTTGCTATGTAATCTGAAAGCAGCATGGTGTAGGTACAGAGACCCTGATTCCAGCGACGTATCACTTTGTTTACTGGGTGCAGCAGTTGTGATGGAATCACAGTTTTCTTTACTGCATATCTAGCAAAAATAAAAAAGGCTGAGCTGTTTATAACCCATCCACACTGATTATTGGACGCTTTATGTGTACACTTTATATTGGCAGAAAGCTACCAATCAGTGGCGGGGGTGGGGTTACATAGAGCAGTTCACTAGGACACATTGACTAGGACACATTTAACACCTAGTCCTACAGTGATAATCTTCTGCTAATAAAACACTGATCTTATTGAAGCAGCAACACAGATCCTAGTAAGTGATGCATTACTGGAATCAGAGTTTCAGCCCCTGCATTATGCTGCTCTCAGGTTACTTAGCATAACTTTTCTGACATATGACTCTTAAAGGGTAATTTCCAAAATATCAAGTTATCTGTAACATTGGCGTCTCTACACAGACGCCGACTTACTCCTTGTCCCAGACAGGTCACGTCTTCCCCTGCACTCCCTCGGCCTCCCTGCTGACTCCTTCCCTTCCTGGGCCCTGTGCATGCTGCACAGGGTTTCCTTGAGTACACCTAAGATGCATGTGCACACTCCGGCCCTCCTCTTAATGGGCCAGCATGCCATCTGCAGGAAATGCCTCTGCCTATGGCTGAGAGGCACTGTGTTCTTAAGGCACCCTCCCATTATGGGAGGTGCCTGCACAATGCTTCCAGTTAGTAGGTCCATCTCCAGTCTGCTACCTAGCTAGTTGTCAGGTCCTGAGCTCCTGTTCCATTATCCCTGGGTCCATCTCCAGTACCTGCCCTCCCAGACCTGCCTATCCCTGCCTTGCCCACCATTCCTATCCATACCCACTTGGCCAGCCTGCCTCAGTCACCCCACTGGTACCCATCTATTGCACACCTTTACTCCATTCAAGATCTGGACTGTAGAGCCCCATTCTTGTATCTTCAGAGCCTCGATCTTAGATATGTGGATAGGGAATAATTTCAGATTTTAAGATTAACCCTTTAAATTAAAGAAAACCTGTCACCAGATAAAAGTGGTCAGTTTTTGCTGTTATTTTATGTTTGTTGTGTCCCTGAATATATTGCTTTTTTCTTTTTTTTGTAATTCCACCGTAATGTTTTCAGAGATAGAGGCCAAATCTTTATAGTTACATAGTTACATAGTTACTTAGGTTGAAAAAAGACCTAGGTCCATCTAGTTCAACCTTCCTCCACCAGTTCTACATTTAGTCACTAAGTCATTTATAACCAACAATGTTTTGTGTACTGAGGAAATCATCCAGCCCTTTTTTAAAAGCTGTTATAGTATCTGCCATTACAACCTCTTGTGGTAGGGCATTCCACAGTCTGACCGCTCTAACTGTAAAGAACCCTTTCCTATTTAGGTGTCGGAATCGCTTTTCTTCCACTCGCAGTGAATGCCCCCTGGTCCTTAGTATTGTCTTTGGAAGAAATAAGTCATGTGCCAGTCCTTTATATTGACCACACATGTATTTATACATATAAATGAGATCTCCTCTGAGACGTCTTTTTTCTAAGCTAAACATATCTAACTTTTTCAACCTGTCATCATATGGGAGGCCTCCATTCCTTGTAATAGTCTAGTTGCCCGCCTTTGAACTGACTCTAACTTCTGAATGTCCTTTTTAAAATGTGGAGCCCAAAACTGGATCCCGTATTCCAGATGTGGCCTTACAAGTGATTTATAGAGGGGTAACAATACGTTGGGATCACGGGATCTAATCTCTCTTTTTATACACCCTAAAATCTTGTTTGCTTTTGCAGCTGCTGCCTGACATTGAGTGCTGCTGCTCAGCTTATTTGTAATGAGAATACCCAAGTCCTTCTCCTGTTCTGTAGTCCCGAGTTTACTTCCATTTAATTTATCCGCAGCTATAGGATTACTCCGTCCTAGGTGCATTACTTTACATTTATCAACATTAAATCTCATTTGCCAAGTATCTGCCCATTCTGACATCTTATCCAGATCTTTTTGTAATATTGTACTATCCAGGTCAGTTTTTAATATCCTACATAGTTTGGTGTCATCGGCAAAGACTGACACTGTACTATCAATCCCATCCACAAGGTCATTAATAAAGAGAGTAAAAAGAATCGGTCCAAGCACAGATCCCTGCGGCACCCCACTGCTGATTATAGCCCATTTAGAGAATGTACCATTTATGACTACTCTTTGTTTCCTATCTTTTAGCCAATTCCTTACCCAGTTGCATATTGTGTCCCCTAGTCCTTGCTTCTGGAGCTTTAGTATAAGGCTATTATGTGGTACAGTATCAAATGCCTTTGCAAAGTCCAAATAAATCACATCAGCTGCATTACCAATATCCAGGTTTGAACTTACCCCCTCATAGAACCCCAACAGGTTGGTTAGACACGACTTATCTTTCATGAATCCATGCTGTTTGTCTGTTATCATATTATTTTCTGCAATATATTTTTGCATGTCATCCCTTAAAATGCCCTCAAAAACTTTGCATACTACTGATGTCAGGCTTACTGGACGGTAGTTGCCTGGATCTACCCTCTTACCTTTCTTAAATATCGGTACCACATCAGCAATCCTCCAATCCTGAGGCACCAACCCTGTTACAAGTGAGTCTAAAAAGATGAGATACAGCGGTCTGTCGATTACGGAGCTCAATTCCCTCAATATTCGTGGATGAATGCCATCTGGCCCTAGTCTTTTCCAAGTGGATTTTTTTTATTATTTATTTTTTTTGGGGGGGGGGAGATCTTTGGGTTAATCTGCATAATTACCCTAAAGGCCCCGTCACACTAAGCAACATCGCTAGCAACATCGCTGGTAACGAACAACTTTTGTGACGTAACAGCGATGTTGCTAGTGATGCTGTGTGTGACATCCAGCAACAACCTGGCCCCTGCTGTGAGGTCGCTGGTTGTTGCTGAATGTCCTGGGCCATTTTTTAGTTGTTGCTGTCCCACTGTGAAGCACAGATCGCTGTGTGTGACAGCGAGACAGCAACAACTAATGTGCAGGCAGCAGGAGCCGGCTTCTGCGGAGGCTGGTAACCAATGTAAACATCGGGTAACCAAGAAGCCCTGTCCTTGGTTACCCGATATTTACCTTTGTTACCAGCCTCCGCCGCTCTCACTGTCAGTGCCGGCTCCTGCTCTGTGCACATGTAGCTGCAGCACACATCAGGTAATTAACCCGATGTGTGCTGTAACTAGGAGAGCAAGGAGCCAGCACTAAGCATTGTGCGCTGCTCCCTGCTCTGTGCACATTTAGCTGCAGCACACATCGGGTTAATTAACCCGATGTGTGCTGTAACTAGGAGACTGGGGGCTGGTCACTGGTTGCTGGTGAGCTCACCAGCAACTCGTGTAGCCACGCTCCAGCGATCCCTGCCAGGTCAGGTTGCTGGTGGGATCGCTGGAGCGTCGCAGTGTGACAGCTCACCAGCAACCTCCTAGCAACTTACCAGCGATCCCTATCGTTGTTGGGATCGCTGGTAAGTTGCTTAGTGTGACTGGACCTTTAGCCACAAGCCCTTAGTAAATACCATAAAAAGTAGCAGTAAATAAAAAGGCACATGATGGATTTAAAACATCCGAAACATAATACTCAAGGGTGAATAGGAATAAAATAGCAAAAACTGGACATTTTTAACCTGGCGACAGAACTTCTTTAAAGAATCCAATTTTTTTCCATGCAAATTTAAAGGGGTTATCCAGACATGGGGTGAAAGTCTGATGTCACACTATGTGATTCCACTCAGCACACTCACTGCACACTGTCAGGATTATCCGGTGATGACATCAGGAGCTGGGGTCATGTGACCACAAGTATGAGATTTGCGCATAATTCTGGCCACATTCCAACTAGATGTTCCTGGTAATACAAATGAATTGAGCGAGGCTGTGCATGTCTAGTCTGATGAGGACTGGGACGGCTCTATAAGAGACCCCAAACCATAGAAAGACATTAAATTTACAGAGAATAACTTCTATGCAAATCAAAATTCCTGAGAAAATCCTTGTGAACAGCTGACTTCAAATTTTTCCTGATTCGCTCATCTCTAGTTAAGAGCTGATGTAAGCTCTAGAAATAAACAAGGGGCTCCAAAGGACAATGAAACATGTTGGAAAAAAATCTATGC